>NW_006399905.1:2014031-2017752 GCF_000299155.1 Elephantulus edwardii | reverse complement strand
ACACACACACACACACACACACACCCCTTAGACAATTCTCAATGCTCTTAAAGTAACTCAAATGCATTGTAATCTGGGATGACATGCAGAAAAATTACCTCTTTGTCCCCAGCCTAATCTTGCTTTCAGTTTTCATCTCTCATTCAATTCCTTTCTGGCTGTGTTTTGGTTTTGTTCTTTTGTTTTTTGTTTTGTTGTTGTTGTTTTACTTAAAGTCAAGTGCTCAGTGTTGGAATCCCAATAGGCAAGGTAAGCATGGGTTTTCTTGTGATCTACTGATCTGAGTGAACAATTTCACCTTTATCACCATAAACCAATGATAAATCCTTCACTGCAGGTTAGTAAGTATGTCTGTGTTTACTTTGCTCTTAACATAACATCAACAACTTTGTTCTTTCAGTAATCCCCTGGTACTGCCCTTGAACTGCTTGCTATAAAATTAATGCATGGAAGAACTAAGCATTGGGCGCCACTCTAAGCACAATTTAGTAAAGATCTTGTTAGATCTTGCTTGCATCTCTCTTAGTTAGTTGAAGAGAGAGAACATTTAACCATCTGTCCATACATGCGTCCATCCGTCCATCCATTCATCCATACATCCATCTACCTATCTATAACAACTACTCAGACTGCTCAAGACAGTGAGTCTTCCTCTTCTGCAACAGATTGTGTCGGATAAAATAATTTAATCCGTTTTCATGATCTGAAATAACAAGACTTTGCCAACAGACTGGCTTTCTGGATTTGAAAGTAAATGTCTTAACCTCTCTCACCATGACATTTATTTTCTGTAAATGGTGCTGGCTTTGCCTTGGCATTCTTTTAGCAGCAGGAGACCATTATCATGTGAGAATGTTCTCTCCCCTTTCTGTTAACTCTTAATTATTGCCTTCATTTCTATAGACCTGGGGAAAATATGTGGCAGTCTGCTACTTGAAAGATTAACAATCTTATAAACCCTAGGGGCAGTTCTACTCAGTCCTGCAAGGTCAAAATCAACTCAATGGCAAAGAGTTTGAGGTTTTTTGGTGTTCCTAGACAATGCCTTTAGGAATTTTCTCATCCTCCCTCCTTGCACCCTTCAGCTCCATTCCTCTCTGAAATGTGCTGCGTGAGAGAGGATTTGGGTATTAACCCCAGAAATCCAAATAATGAATCTTGTAGACAGTTGGCTCAGTGTCTAAGGAATCCTTTGTAACGTGGCTGAGATGCCATGAGCAACATATAAGGAAAGTACTTAGGAAAGAAAACATTTGCATTGAAGCCTTCCAGGGAATGGAGGGAATGACAATGGAAATCTCAGAGCTGGCAGGACTGGGGGTTGGTGGTGGAAGTTTCAGCTTTTTCCCACATGCTAGCCTCCCCAGACCTTCTACAATCTTTATTTATTTAGGGGAAAAGGTTTTGTCCCTCCCCTCACAGAAATAGCTCTCACTATGTAAATCCCATCTCTGCTGTTCTATTGAGTCTGTAGTCAGCCAAATTAAAACAATGACTACAAACCCACCCGTCAACTCCCCTGATGAATTTTAATGACTGTTTGTTAACTTCAAAGCTGACCATTTAAACGCTAACCCTATTAAGCAAGTAATCCAAAACATAAGCATTTAATTGTCTAACAGTTTCCATTGTTAAAGTACAATACAGGGTAAAATGTGTGTGTGTGTGTGTGTGTGTGTATACATGTAAACATATAAGTACATATATCTTTTTATATGTATATATAAATATAAAGGGCTTTAGGACAAATATTTAGGTCCAGACGTAACTACTTCTCTTGTATTATTTATTAATGTGAAGGTCAAGGTTACCATTTTCTAAAAAGACTCATACAAAAACTGTTAAGAAGATGGTACCTAAAGGGATTTATGGACTTTTGCTGAATTTGCCATAAATAGTTACTGAATGATTGTGATGTCATTAGTCAGGAATATTAAGCTCCATTTGCAGGTGTTTCTGGCAGTGAAAGAGTGGGGCATAAATCTTTCCCCCATTCCTTCGACAGTACAAATGAAAAAAAGAAAGCAATTTCTGGTGCTTTTTCAACATAATATAAAGGTCACCAACAATAGCCCACCCATAGATGCTGATGTGTGACATTTAAACTGAATACAAGAAAAGCATGATAAGCATTAAAAGAACTAGTTGTTTTCAAGATAGAGCTGTTTACTAAATCATTTCACTTTGGGAAAAAATAAATGTAATATTCCATTTTTTTTCCAGATAAGCTTGGAAAATATGCATATTTATGTATGTGTGTATACATATATATACCTTTTGAGAATGTGAATAAATAGGATGTCTACCTCTGACATTTAATCTATCAATTTATAAATTCTATTTCAAAAATATGTCCTAGGCTGTCCATACCAGAAGCTGGGAAAATATTTTTCGGGTGATGCTTTAAGCTATTATATTCTAATAAATTCTGAAGTATGGACACATTCTGGAAAAACTACCAGTTGGAACAAAAAATTATAAAATGGCAAATAAAAGTGCAAATTGTAGATGCAAGTAAAATCAAATCCTTGACAACATCAATCTTTTCACCATTTATCACAATGTTGCCTATTGGTGTACTTGCAAGGATTTTTCTTTTCTTTTCTTTTTTTTTTCTTTTTTTTTTATTTTTCTTTTCTTGATAATGACTTACAGTCCAAGACATACTAAAAGTCATAGTCTTCGGTCTTTTGTAAGTGCTTCAAGTTATGTCAGTAAATGCTGTTTTTAGTGTTCATTTTTGCCTGTGATTTTTCAATATCATTGTAAATCTCATATTTCTTTGTCTTTGGAAATTGAAACATAATATATAAGCTATACCTATGGAAACAGCAATTAAGAATTCAGAAGACCGATTATGTTGGGAAAATGAGCTGTCAAGGACCTCTGTAAAGGGTTAATAAGCAAGGCAGTGTGAAGTCTAAAATGAGCCTAGTTTAAGCCAGGATCTTTTCAGTTGCTTCTTAACACGTGCAAAAGTTGAACAGTGGAGAAGGAAAACCAAAGAACTGATTCCTTTGAATTATGATGTTGGCAGAGAGTATTGAATATCCTTTGGCTTAGGAAAGAACAAACAAATCTGTCGTAGAAGAATTACAGTTAGAGTCCTCATTACAGGAACAAGTGGTGAGACTTCACCTCACACACTTTGGGCATGTTTTGAGAAAGGGCCAATGTAAGGAAAAGGACATCATACTTGGAAAGTTGGAGGATGGAGGATCAGAGAAGGAGTGGAAGCTCCCCAACAAGACAGCATGCATAATGATTGCAACAGTGAACTTAGGCATGGCAGTGACTGTTAGGATGGCACAGAATTAGGCAAAGTCTCAACTTCTTGTGCATCATCAAGGCTCAGAGTCAATTAGATGGTGGCTAAAACAGAACAGTATGCAGTATGCAGAGCGGATTATCCAAGAGGCTGGGCTCTATGAGAAGTGTAGCGTCAGGATTTGTGGAAGATATATTAACAATCTGAGTTATGCAGATGACACAACCCTGCTTAATGAAACTGAGGAGGGCATGAAATGTTTGCTACAGAGGGTCAAGTACTGCAGCCTTGAGTATGGATTGAGGCTCAATGTCAAGAAGACAAAGATTCTCACTACTGAACCAATTGGCAGCATTAGGATGGATGGTGAAGAGATTGAGATTGTTCACAGCTTCAGTTTGCTTGGCTCCACGGTTAACACTCTTGGCACCAATAGCCAGGAAATAAAAAAAA
>NW_006399905.1:1992881-2013432 GCF_000299155.1 Elephantulus edwardii | reverse complement strand
ACATCAGATCTGTGTACCACAAGATCATCTTATTAGAGACCTAATAATTCATAAGTCTCCCTATAAATATTCCCACTACCACATTTTAGGGCAACTGGTAGCTAGGGAACTCTGGTGACCTAGTCTGTAGGGAGCTGTACTGCTAACCTGAATCTAACCTAACAGCCATACTTCCCTGGCAGATCAAATCCACCAGAGGTTCCATGGGAGAAAGATGGTAAGTCTCTTCCTGTGTGACTTACTGCTTTAGAAACCTGCTTTATGGTCACTTTGAATCAGTTCGAACTCAATGGCAATGAGGTTGAATTCTGGGTACAGAGCTGATAGAGAATGGTAGTTTCAAATCACACTCACAAGATTTATTCAACAGTTAAAAGTTCACAGAATGAACTTCAAACTGGAAGTTTAATGACTCAGATCCTTCGACTGTTCTAAGGAAGCAAAAACCCTATAGGGCAGACATGCTTTGTCATGTGGGGTCACTAGGAGTCAAAAGAAAGCTCTAGTACCTAGTGTTATTAAATTATGCTGCCAACCAAAAGGCACTTGGTTCAAATCTACCAGTTCTCCTTAGGAGAAAGATGAGCAATCTCCTCTGGTGCAATTTACAGCCTCTGAAAAACCACTGGAGAGTCTGCTTTGAGGTGGTTCTGACTCAACAGTACAAAGCAACAGAAAAGGAATAAAAAAAATGACTATGTGGCACCTAACAATACAAATAACCTAAATCTTTACTATGAATTACAAGATCTCCCATTAACTAATCTGCAAGTATCTTTTGCATTCTTCCTATTTGTTGCAAATACTTTCATTTCCTTGATGCTTCTATAATTTGCTGAGTAAACTAATACCTTAACGCCTTTGCGTGTGCTGTTTCTTAAGCCTGAACTGTGCTTTCCTCAGAAATTTTTCAGACTTGTTACATCCATAGCTTCACATCATCACTCAAATACTTCCTTCTCAACAAAGCTTTTAATGGTAACCATTCTTGAAAATAGTGTATCACGCCTCATCAACACTTCTATCACCTCTCCATCTACTTTTTTGTCTAGCTCCTTACCATTCACTACCAACCTGTCAATTTATTTTGGTTTGTGTATTGCTGTGATGCTGGAGCTTTGCCGCCAGTATTTCAAATCCCAGCAGGGTTTCCTCTGGTGGACAGCTAACAGAAGAACTTCTAGGCTAACAGAGATGAGTAAGAATGGTTGATGATCCGCTTCTGAGATAAACGAACAGTAAAAGACTTAAGAAAACCAACATAATATTACCTGACCTCATACCAGAAGATGAGACCTTCAGGTTGGAAAATGCTCAAAACACAAAGGAGGAAAAGCAGTGAAATGCAGAGTAAGAGTTTGAGTAAAGATTTCAGGACACCTTCATTTGCTGATGGGGGATTAATAAAAATGAGAAGAAATTATTGCAAACAATCATTAATAATCAGAATGTGGAATGTATAAAATGTGACTGTAGGAAAATTTGGAGTTGTCTAAAATTAAATTGAAAACAAAATCAATTTTAACTTGGGCATTAGGGATTAGAATAGATGGGCAATTTCCTCCCATATGATTTACTCACTCTGAAAATACACTGGAGAGTCAGCTATGAGTTAGTTCAGACTCAATAGTATGTAATGAAAGCAACAAGAGTCATTAGTGTATTGAAAAGGAGTCGTATTGATCATTTTGAGTTAAAAATGTATACAACTTATTTTTTTGAAAATAATAAAGAAGAATGATATTACATTCATCTTACATATTTTTTCAAGCTCTATCCAAAGTACAGTGCTGTCAGTGATAGAATAATATTCATACACAAGCAAGGAAGATACAAAAATAAAATTATTTAAATTTACACAACAACCGCTAAAGTGAAAGAAGAGGAAATGAAGAATTTCTACCAATTTCTGCAACCTAAAATTTGTAAAATATTTAGCCACAGTTTTCTGGTCTTTCCCCTTGGGGATTGACTTGTATAAGTTGAAAGGAAAGAAGGATGAGTATTCAGAAAACATGGCCCTGGTGAGAGAAATGAGGCTGCAGGTCACATGGTAGAAATTGGGAAGGTCAATGGTTATTCACTGCAAATATCTTTTTGAAAACTTATTAATACTAACTATACATATGGACCTGGACAGATGTAATATATGGGAATGAAATAACTACTTCTCTGGAAAGAGGTGGTGCATTATCTCAATCAATCAAATAAGGCCAGGGACCAACTGTGGAGTAGATCATCAATTGATTACTCATAGTGAAGTTGAAGAAAATTTTAAAAGTTCACAAGAGTAAAAAATAACCTTGAGTATATATATCTCACCTGAACTTGGAGGCTAGTTCAGGAATATATTTGATGCAATGAACACTAATGATGGAAGACCAAATGAGTTGTGGGGTACATCATAGTTAGAGACAGCAAACAGTAATCAAAAAAACAGGAGAGAAAATAAAAACCAAAATAAATATCAGAAGGAACCCTGAAACTTGCTCTATACTGTAGAGAAGATTGTGGGGAAAGAAGGAATGATGAAGTAAACGAGTTGAACGGATTATTTTTAAATACCTAAGCGCTCTGGGGACTCCAACACGGTGGCCATAAATGGGACACAGGTCTTCCCAAAAAAGAAGCTGGCCTACCAGTGGTCAGCCTTGGGGAGCCCTGGGTGGTGGGGAGTGGCTTCCCCTTGGAACTCAACGCTTCCACGGGAGCTGTTAATGGAAGTGGATCCCAGACGGCGGTGGTAGTAGTCCTGGGTGACCACAAGCGAGCCGCTGGAGGGGATGGCCACCATAATCTTGCTTGTGGCTTGGTGGAAACTTCTGCAGTGACTCCTAGGGCCTGGGCGCATGATCATGGGTGGCAGGACACTGGGAGGGAGGGAAAAAATGCATCAACTTCTTAAGCAGCTCTTTGAAGTCTTCTGTTTATTTCTCTTACTTTGGCAATTCTTCCTTTTGTTTTGGCTTCTCCACATTCTAGTGCAAGTTTCAGAGTTTCTTTTGACTTTTATTTTGATCTTTCCTTTCTCTTCTGTCTTTGTTATGATTTTTGTCTTTCTTAATGGTTTATATCTTTGATTCTCATCACATAACTCATCTGATCTCTGGTAATTAATATTCAGTGCCTCAAACCTATTCTTGAGATAATTTTAAAATCCACATGAAACACATTCAAGGTTGCATTTTGGTTCTCATGGACTTGTTTTCATCTTCCTCAGCTTCAATTTGAACTTGCACGTTGAATAATTGATGATCTATTGAACAGTCAGTACCTGGCCTAGTTCTGACTGCTGATATTGAGCTTCTCCAATGATTCTTTCATTATAGATTACAGCTCAATATCAAGAAAACAAAATCTTTACCACTGGGTCAATAGGCAGTGTCATGATAGATGGAGAATAAATAGAAATTATTTCATTTAATTTAGCCCTACAATAAGCACCTTAGATACCAGCAGTCAGGAAACCAAAAGGCATGTTGCATTGGGGAAATCTGCTATCAGAGACCTTTCCAAAGTTCTGAAGAGCACCAATATGGTCTTTTCACATGCTTCTTGTGCATTTGAAAGTTAGATAACGTAAAGAGATGAGAGAAGAAGAATCACTGCCTTTGAAATGTGGTGTTAGAGAGAAGAGCAGTGAGTGTCCCATGGCCTTCCAAAAGCATAAACAAATACAGCTTGAAGAGAGTGCAGTCATGGTGCTCCTGAGAAGCAAGGATAGTGGGCATGTTGTTAGGAAAAGCCAGTTGTTGGAAAAGGACACCATTCTTTCAAAAGATGGATGGTCAGTGAAGAAGAGAAAGATCCTCAACCAGGTGGATCGACAGTGACTGTAACAACGGGCTGAAGGGTAGCAAAGATGGTGAGGATGGCAGAGAATAGGACTGAGTTCAGATCTGTTGTTCATAGGATCACTATGAGTTGTAGTCAGATCAAAAGCAGCTCACAAGAACAACAGCAACAGCCTTTCAGGTATCAGAAACGATTGGCATCATCCAGGGAATCAAGCAATATAATCCTTTACTAAAATAGACAAAACACAAACTCACTGCTCTTGAGTGGAGTCCAATTCACAGTGACACTCCATCAAGTTCCTGAAGCTATAAATCTTTGTGGAAGGAGACTGGCCTTCTTTCTTACAAGGAACAAACGGTAAATCTGAGCTTCTAATCTTTTTGGTTAGAAAGAACTATGTCCCCAGAACATCTTTTGGTGCACTACATTTTTTTAATTGTATCCTGTTTCTATACCATGCTACCAGGCCAAAATATAAGTGGTTTTATACTATTAACCTTTCATTGTCTCTTTTTCTATGTAAAAAATAAAAATGTTAAACTAATGATAATAATAATTTTAATAATAACATTAACAATTTAATCAGTATACATATATAGATACAAGACACTCTCATCATTTAACATTTATCCAAATACTTGTGAAAACCCCAATACATGCCAAGCATAGAATTATAGAGTGAACAAGCACTCTAAATTATTGTCTTTGGGTTTTAAACCCCTCCATAATTTAGTCTATCCATTTGTTCAATCATTCAGTATTTTTGAGAGTCTATTCTGTGCCAGGACCTATAAAATGCATTCTATTGATTGTATATTTTCTACTCTTCAAAGTCAGTATAATTAGTCTTCTTCTAATTTCCTATTAAGCACACATGTGTTTATTCCCACAGCTGTTCATGCTGTTTTCTCTGGCAAGTCCTCCTCTCTTCACTTGTTCAGACATTATCTCTCCTGGGAGGAGTTCCAGCTTCATACAGCCTGGTGTTTTATTGTAAGTCATCCTGATTCTAATTTCACATCATCTCTTAACATGGACTCTTAGATGCTATCTTGTTATATTCTTCCTCTAAAATTATCCTTATATCAGACTTATCTGGATTTTTTTTTTTAAATCAGAACTCCTGAAGGTGACTCAAGAATCATTGAATTAGACATTAGACCTAAAATTGAACAGAAATAACCCTAACTAAACAAATACTGGAGGAAATTTACGTAAATGTGGGTATTATTTACCTATATGCTGGTATCTTACTGTAATCTAAGAAGATAGGTTGTTATACTATTTCACAAATTGCTCAACAAAGGCAAAATTTTCATTTTGAATGTTTGCAATTTTTCTTTACTGTATTGTCCATAATTTGGTACGGTCTACAGAGTTAGGTGTCTTGACTTAGTCAATAAAGCACATGTACACATGTATCTTGTATCCTCTGTTTTCAGTCATATTCATCTACCATTTAGCAATGATAGAGTACTTGATCCATGTCTTCTTCTGAAGCCAACTTGAACTTCTGGCATTTTTTTCTGTTGGTGTACTCCCGAAGATATTTTTGCATTATCTTCAACAAAATCATATAATGTTAATCAAATTGTTTAATAAGATTATTTCCATTTCCTCTTGGATAACTTTTCTTTTCAAAGACTGCAAATGTGGATTGCTTCCAGTTGGTTGACCTGGTAAATGTCTTACAAATGTCTTGGTATAAATGAATGAATGCTTCAGTACCGAATGCTTTTGTTGTAAGAGCGCAATTACTATCCCACCAATTCCTCGAACCTTGTTTTTTGTCAATACAGAGAAGCTTAGACTTCATCAATATTAGCAGTTCTTGATGATGAGATACCTCCAGAAATATTTGAGCAACAGCCATATCATTTGGTGCAGTGATTGAGTATTCTTTCCATTTACTTTTGATGGTGTCTACTTTGTCTTGATTCAGGCCATGGTCTTTTCTATCACTTGCAATACGTCTGAGAGCTGTATAATGAATAAGGATGATAGAAGTGATCTTTGGAAGCAGAGATGACAAAACTTCATCTCACATACTTTGGGCATATTGTTAAGACAGGGACATATGCTTGTGAAGGTGGAGGGTTGATAGAAGGAAATAAGAACCTCAATCTGTCAGACAGATTGAAACAGTGACTGCTGCAATGGGATCTAGTGTGTCAGAAATATTTGGGATGGCACAAGCTATGACAGGGTTCAGATCTGTTGTTAATAGGGTTGTTATGAGTCATACTTAATAACACCTAACAATGACAATACCTTCATCCAATATTTTGCCAACAGAATCCTTCACTAAGTCAAGATTTCATTTATTCCACTTAAAGTCTTCATCCTGGAAAATGCTGAGCTTGTTCTTCTCTTTTGGTTTTCTAATTCCATATCTTTACATATTTAATTACAGTATTTTATCTTCTCAAAACACCCTTTGAAAGAATGTTCAGTTCTTTTCATCATTTTTTATCCATTTGCTTTGACTTATCAACATTTTAGAACAAGTTTCAGTTTTCTCTGATATCTTTTTGTCTATTCTTTTTTAAATTTTTTAAATTGAACTTTTCCTTCCTTCTTGTATGATGCCATTAATGTCACCCTGCAACAAATCTTTGCCATCTCTATTCAGTGTATCAAAGCTGTTCTATCCCAAAGCCACATTTTCCAGCTACTGATCCCTCTTTGCTTCCAGTTTTCATATTCTAATCAACAGTAATTATAAATGAACCTTTATTTCATGGCTGATCAACTTCAGAGTGCAGAAGTTGATAAAAATATTAAGTTTCTTCGTATATGACACTAGTAGTCAATGAATAAATCGGAAAATTATTGTATTCACTGGTGTTTCTTTTAGATGTATGTATTTTCCAATCAATAACAGAATATCATACATCTGCTAACAAGTCTTCATTGCTGTTTGTTACAACTAAATAATGAACTTTCTATAGCTACCAATTTTACCACCTATATCAGTCAAAATCCTATTATTTGGAGGCTGAAAATGCTACTGAATGAGATACAAAATATACATTAAATTGGAACTTTGACAACTCTTCTCCTGTATGGTAAATGTTAGTGAAAATGATAAAATCTCGGGAAAGTAATAACCCTTAAGTCTTCATTTTTAGGCTTCTTGTTAGGATTTCTGGATGAATGAACTTCTACTCTGTTAATGTTGCTTTTAGAGTAACAGAATAGGAAGTTATTTTTTAAGTAACAATCATGTTTTCCTATAAATATTCCTCTTTGATCAGAAAATTCTAAGTTCCCTGGTGTGGAGGCATGCTCTCCTAAGTCTCTGTGTAATGAACTGTTTGGAGTGGGGGTGTGTAGAAAGAAGGGAAGGGTAAGGAATAACATTCCTTCCCAATAGTGTTGTAGGGAACTCTGGATTCCAACAAAAACCTTTGGTCCTAACATCATGCTGTGAAGAGTCAAAAAATACGTAAAAATTTTACATAGGATTCAGGATCCACTAAACACTGTTTATTCTTCCATTTCTACCTCCACCCTGTCTTCACACTCCTTACAATCTTTTCCCTTGTAGCTTCTGTTTACAAAACATAATTCTTATATCTAGGACATTTCTGGGACTTGGGATGGTGTTTGTATTTAGAATATGGCGAGCATTCAGAAGCAGCCTAAAACAATAAAGGAGTAAAACACCTTGGGATATAAGTCTTTACTAATTTACACGGAAGTAATATGAAATAAAATATAATTTCATATATCTCTATCCATCTATTACACAGATGATCAGAGAGTGGACAAAATTATCTAATACGTAATTTTGGTGCTATAGTTACTTCATGCTCCAAGAGTGGGTTGTGAATCTACATCATTTGTCTGAATACCGATATTTACTCTGTCACCTCCAAACACCAAAAACTAAGGAAAATTAGATCTGAACTGACAGTGGCAGTCAGCTATCCTCTATGCATTGATTCTTCCTGTCAGAGGAGAATCATAAAATATTTAACCTAGGGAGTCCTGCAAATGCCCAGTTTATTATTGATATAAAAGAACATAGGGAAATATGACATTAAAACTTGTTTCACACCATAGTAACACACAAGCCTATACTAAGAAAGAGTTGGTGGTTGTATAGGAGAAGTATTGACTGGCAATTAAATTCATGGCTTCTGAATGGAAGGCAAGTATTTTTTCCACTGAACTATCTAAGTTTATCACCTGTTGTTGAGTCACATTTCAACTCATAGCAACCCCACAGGGTTCCCAACACTACACTCTATGGAAATTGACCACCACAACTCTTCCATGGAGTGGCTAGCTAATAGATTTAAACCACCAACTTCTTGGTTACCAGTTAAGAGCTTAACCAAACTACATAATTTTACTTCTTTTGGGTTTAGACTATAGAGTTTTGGTGGCATAAGAACATATTTAAACAAGAAGCAGGGGAGGCATCCACTTTCTAAACAACATGCCTCTATGAACTTTGATAAATGACAATAGTTATAGAAAGGCTTCAGGCCTTTTGTTCATAGGGTCCCTATAAGTCATGCTCAACTTGACGCCATTATGAACGACGACAACAACATTTAAAAACAATACTGCATCTGAAAGCTGGGAAATTAATAAGGACATCAGAAGAAGAATTGATACCTTTGAGCTGTGGTGTTGGAGTACTGAATTTCCCAGGGACTGCCAAAAGAAAGTGTAGCCAGCGTGTCAAAGATGATAAAGCTTCACCCTCACATACTTCAGGCATGTTACGAGGGGAGACTGTTCCTTGGAGAAAGACATCATACTTGGAAAGATGGAAGATTGGTGAAAGGAAAACCCTCAACCGGATGGATTAACACAATGACTACCACAATGGACTCGAGTATGTCAGAGATAATGAGGAAAGCACAAGATAGGAGAGGGTTCAGATCTGTTGTTTGTAAGACCTCTATGGGTTGTACTCAACTCAGATCAAGTAATGCATCGTTTAAAATCAGAAAAGATGTGCATCAGTGTTATTCCTTTCACCATACCTATCAATCTGTATGCTGAGAAAGTAGTCCAAGAAGACAGTATGAAGAAAGAGGAAGACTCATCAACAACCTGCATTATTCAGATGACACAGCCTTGCTTGTTGAAAGCAAAGAAGACATGAAGCACTTACTGAAAAAGATAGAAGACAGCAACTTGCAGTACAGATTATCTCAATATAAAGGAAACAAAAATCCTCATACTACGCAATAGGCAATTTCATGAAAAATGAAGAAAAGTGTGAAGTTGTTAAGGATATAGTTTTATTTGGATCCACAATTAACACTCATAGAAGCAGAATTCAGGAAATCAAATTACATGTATTGGATTGAGTTTTTGTTGTTTTTATTGGCCACTGAGCCAGGACCCAATAGCTAATGCATCACTAGGTTTTCAGAGGCTATCAGTAGCACAGGACTAAATTGCTCATCTTTCAGAGCATCTGGTGGGTTCAAATTCCCTGCCTTTGGGCTGATGGTCTACCTCCTCACCAGCCACATCGCTAGAGTGCCTCCTGAAAGTGCCAAAGAACCTACCTCAAGCCATAATCATTTTAATTGTTTCATACATATATACATGAAAGTTGGAATAAGACCAAAGAAGAATTCCTGTATTTTAATTTTGCTGGTACAGAATCTAACCAAAGGAAAATCCAAATGTATCTTGGATGAAGTGCAGCCTTGTTGCTTTTTTAGCCTCCATCTAGCCATGTTATCACCAGAGGACAGTCTTTGGAAAGGGGAGATTATTCTTGGAATGATGAAAGCTCTCAGAAGGAGGTTAAGACCCTAGACAAGAGGGAATGACAAAAGGTCTGCCACAAGGGGGTTTAAGGACAGCAGAGACTGTCAGGGTGGCACAGGATCAGGCAAGGTTTCGATCTACAGTACATATGGTCACAATGAGGCAGCATCAGCTTAATGTCACCTATGCCAAAGCCACGAAATAGAACCTTCTATCACTTCTGAGTATTGTTCCAAACTACATCCATTTCCATGAAGGTTAATGTATGTTCTGCTTTCATCCTGGAAAGACTTGCTTGTAAATAGCAGCTAAAATTCAAGATTTTAAAGATTTTTCCTCCTTTGGTATTTTTGTGGGTTTGCTTTTAAAGCAGTGTATGCCTGTAGCAAATTTCTCACTGGCATGAAATTAATTTCTGCATGAAGAGACCTCCTAGTATTTGTAGCTATTATGTTGTACTGTTGCCTCTCTCAATCCTCGCCATAAAATGTGACCCTGTGACTTGTGGTAAGGAGCTGGGCTGCCAAACCAAAAGCATGTGGTTCGGATCCTCCAGCTGCTTCATAGGAGAAAATGAACAATCTCATCCCACTTGATGTACTGCCTCCGAAAACCAGCTAGGAGCGTCAGTTAAAAGTCTTGTTCTGACTCGAGACTACAAAACAGCAAGAATAAGAAGACTTCAGACCCATAATCTCAGAATTCATGGTTAGCCTTTTTGGCGTCTCATTCTACACCCAAGTCTATGTCAATCTGAAATGCTTTTTGTTATCAAAATTTTTTACTTGGTTTTTATTCTCCCACCCAACAAATATTTATAAAACACTCATTTTGTGTCTATCACTGCCCCCCAATATTGAAATACAGCAATAAGCAAAACAGACAAAAACCCACACAAACAAGGGAAATGCATAATATTATAATTGGCAACAAAGAGGTATGTAGTGAAAGGGATAGATCAGCTTCATTGTACAAAACAAACCAAAAGCCAATTGCCTTTTATTGAGTTTACTCCAATTTAAGCTAACCCATTTCTGTCAGAAGAGACTTCTCAGTGACTGATTTTTCAGAAACAGCTCCTTTCTTTCAAGATGGCTTTGAGCGGGCTTAAAGCTCCAAATTTCTGGTTAGTAGCTGAGCATGTAAATTCTTTATACCACCTAGGAATTTCACTATGTAAAGGGGATTGGAGCTGGTGGTACGAGGGTGACTTGATGCTTCCAGCTTTCACCAGCAGAAAAAAAACCCCTAAAACATGAGACAGTCAATCATGGCTCTCAAGGCAAATACAGGGAGCTCTGACGGCTTAGTGGTAAAGAATTGGGCTTCCAACACAAAGGTAAGTGAACTGAGTCCAAGAACTGCCCCTTGGGAGAATGATGAGCAATCTCCTCTGATTTACTGTTTTTGGAAACGTGTTGGAGGGTCAGCTATAGGTCAATTCCAACTTAACCAGTACACAACAACAACACGACAAACACTAGTGTTAGGTGTGTTAAGCGAAAAGGAAATTTTCTAATTGGAATCCTTTTTAAAATGAAGCATGGAGACAGAGGAATGGGGCCAGAAAGCGGCCTTCTTATCTGGAGCCAAGGGCTCCCCACTCCCTCCTTTGTTCTCTGACAGTCTTTGCTAAAGTCCCCAGTGGATTCTTATCCAGATCGCTGTCACCTAGATACATTAAAATAGAAAATTTCTTTTTAAAATCCCTGAAGAAATTACTAAAAATATGCATCTGGTATTTCAGACAAAGTGAAAAGCACAAGTACTATATTAAAATTGCTTAAAAAAATTGATGACTTGTGTTCTTCTCTCAAGGAAGTTAATACATAACCAACTTTGTCTGGGTTTTGTTTTCTCCCTTATACTTTATTTTTAAAAAAGAAACCATTTAAACTACTGATTATTACAGTTTCAAGCATATTGTGATCAAGTTCTCTCTCTTGCTATAAGTTATCTTCTACTTATTTTTTTCCCATTAAAAAAATTTAAAATCCAGGCATAAACCTATCCATATATAGTAAATTGTGTTCGTTCTCTCTCTAAATAATTTCCCTTAATATTTCTTGTAAGATTGGTCTGGTATTCAAAAATTCCCTTAGCTTCTATTTATCAGTAAATGCTCTCATTTCTACATCATATTAGAGGAACAATTTTGCTGGGTATATAATTCTTGGTTGTTGTTAAGTGTCATTTATTTGTTTGCGACGCATAGTAACTCTAGATATAAGAGCTCTGAACCCTGCTATATCCTGTGCCAATCTCCTCGTCTCCAACACTACCCCCATTATCCCAGTCACTGAGTTAATCCATCTCACTCAGGGTCTTCCTCTCTTGTGCTGTCCCTCCACCCTCCCAAGCATGATGTCCCTCTCCAAGGACTGGTCCCTCCTTGCAACATATCCAAAGTATGTCAGGCGAAGCTTCAGAATCCTTGCCTCGAAGGAACAGGCTGATCTCACCTTCTCCTGGATGAACCTGTTTGTTCTCCTAGCAGTTTATGGTATATTCAATATTTTTTTCCAGCACCACAGCTCAAAAGCATCAATTCTCTATCATTAAAAACTTATATTTTTCTCTTTCAAAGTTTTAAAACTTCATCCCATTACCTTCTTTCCTCTACAGTTTCTGCTAAGAATTCTATACTTGGTCTTATCGTATCTCCTGTGTAGGTAACTTTTCATTTTTCTTGAGCTGCTTTCACTAACCTCCTTTATATTTGATTTGAAAAAAAATTGCTTATGATATGCCTTGGCATTTTTTTTGTGGTGTCCTATTTGGGGATTCATTCAGCTTCTTTATGTGATGTTTTCTCATAATATTTGGAAAGTTTTCTTCCAGTAAACCTACAGCAATTTTTCTTGTCTCTTAGTGTTCTAGAATTCCAATTACATGTAGCTGATTCCTCTTGATGTTATCCACATCATTCTTAGGCTTTCTTTGTTTTCCTTCCTTATTTTTCTGATAGTTTCTCTGACATAATTAGTACTTAATTATTTGTCTTCTATATCACTAATTCTGTGTTCTACTGAATCAGTTCTATTCTAAGTCCTTCCAGTATGTTAATTATTTATGAAATTTTAGTCATAGTATTTTAAGTTTATATTTGCTAGTTTTATATGACTTCTAATTTTCCATTTATTTTATCCTAAAGGGTTTGTATTGTGCTTTAAAAAAATTGTTAGTTTTTATCTGTGTTTCCATGAATCGTCAGGACAAATAATTCTCCTTGAGGCAAGGATTTTGAAGCTCCACCTCACATACTTTGGACACATGGCCAGGAAGGACCAATCCTTGGAGAAGGACATCATACTTGGAAAGGTAGAAGGTCAGCACAGGAGAGGAAGACCCTGGATGAAATGGATTGACATGATAACTGATGAAATGACATTAAGCCTGTCAGAGTCAACAAGACTGGCTCAGAATATGGGAGGGTTCAGAGCTATTGTACATAGGGTCGCTACGAGTGGCAGACAACTTGATGGCACATAGCAACAACAAATATAACATCAACCTTAAGATTGGCAGTGCAAGTCTTTACAACTAAGCCACTTGTTGTTGTTGTTGTTATGTGCCATTGAGTCGCTTGAGACTAATAGCGACCCTATGTACAACAGCCCTAAACCCTGCTCTGTCCTGTGCCAATCGCACTGTCTCTGACACTCCCATCTCGATTACACCAGTCTCTGAATCATTCTACCTCATAGAGGGTCTTCCCCTCCTGCGCTGTCCCTCCACCCTCCCAAGCATGATGTCCTTCTCCAAGGACCTGTCTCTTCTTACAATATGTCCAAAGTATGTCAGACGAAGCCCCAGAATCCTTGCCTCCAAGGAGTAGCCTGGTTTAACTCTCTCCAGGATGAATCTGTTTGTTGTCTTGGCAGTCCATGGTACATTCAATACTCTTCTCCAGCACCACAGCTCAAAGGCACCAATTCTCCTTCTATTCTCCCTAGTCATTATCCAACTCTCTGATGCATAACAAGTGATTGCAAAGACCATGGCCTGTATCAGAAACACCTTACTTTCCAGAGAGACACCATATTCCTGAAGTACTTTAGAGAGGTGCCTAACAGCAGACTTTTCCATACCAATACGTTTTTTGATTTCCTGGCTGCCAATGCCAAGAGTGTTGACCACGGAGTTGAGCAAACTGAAGCTGTGAACAATCTCAATCTCTTTGCCATCCATCCTGATGCTACCAATTGGTCCAGTGGTGAGAATCTTTGTCTTCTTGACATTGAGCCTCAGTCCATACTGAAGGCTTCAGTCCTTGACCCTTCAGAGCAAGTGCATGAGGTCCTCCTCAGTTTCAGCAAGCAGAGTTGTGTCATCTGCCTAATAATGTGTATACTGACCACCAAATTTATCATCTTAGGACTTCTCAATGAGGGTACTTCTGTGTACCGTAGGGAGGGAATATTTGGAGAGAATACACAAAAGCATTGACTAACTGTTTTGTTAACTATAGATACAAACTTGTATATGTCCTGTGGAAGGCAAAGACAGCTGCTGAGCAAAAAGGAAAATTCAAATACCATGACTATGCTTGTTTCTTTTTTTCTACGTGAGAGTACAGCAGGTGGTATATGCTGTCTTGCCAGGTAGAATTGCGCAGGTTGGAGGTAGCTTTCACGTGTTCTGCTGAAGGGTAATATTCACATAACTCACCTGGAGGAAGCACTGTTCTCACACTTACACAGAAACATTTACATATTAGGAGTAATGTATCTATGTGAGTGTATACCAGCAAACATACAGTCCCAATGCTTCATTGTATATCCAGTTCCCTCATATCTAGTAGAGATTTCCTCTTAAGTTAAAAAAAGCACACTTTTCATATTACTTTCTGAAGTCACTATTCCTTGTTGCAATTTTTTATTTGCCATCTCCACTATGCCACCACCTACTGATCTTTACACCCTACAGTCTGTACTTAGGCACTGGGGCAAAACCTCACATCTGAAGAGACCAGCCATCCTCTAGTTACCAAATCAACCCACCTCCTTAATTTCATTCTTTTTCTGCAACATTCCATTGCTTGTCAGCCTTTTCTAAATCTCTCCTTCTTTGCACTACTCACCCGCACATTTTATTTCCATGAATTTCTTTTTGCAAGAAAACGTCACTCTAGTCTACCACATTGCCTCTGGTCCCTAAGCATAGGTGCCTATTAGTCCTCTATTTTTCCCTTTTCTCTGCTTTGTACCTTTGAGAAAACATATTTATTCTCTTCAACTTGCTTTTTCACCCTATGCCCATACGTTTTCAAACTATATGTGGAACAGATCATCCAGGAGGCTGGGCTCTATGAAGAGGAATGTTACATCAAGATTGGAGGAAGACTCATCAACAATATGCCTTAGGCAGACAATACAACTTTGCTTGCTGAAACTGAGGAGGACATGAAGCATTTGATGCAGAAGGTCAAGACTACAGCCTTCAATATGGATTGAAACTCAACATCAAGAGAACAAAGATTCTAACCACTGGCAGAATCATGATAGATGGTGACAAGAATGAGATTGTTAACAGCTTCAGCTTGCTTTGCTACAAAATCAACACTCTCAGTCCCAGAAGCCAGGAAATGAAGACAAATTGCCATGAGAAAATCTACTGTCAGGGACCTCTCTAGAGCACTAATGTGCAATGATGTCACTCTAGAAACTAAGGTGTGCCTGATCCACTTACTTCCTATGCCTCAGTGAACTGGACAATTGCTAAGGATGATAGAAGCCTTTGAGTTGTAGTGCTGGCAAAGAGTACTGAATATACCATGAACTGCTAGGAGAACAAACAGATTCATTCTGGATAGGGTGAAACTAGGAAGCAAGGATTTTCGAAGCTTCATCTGACATACTTTGGGCTTGTTGCAAGGAGGGACCAGTCCTTAGAGAGCAACTTCATGCTGGGTAGGGTGGAGGGGCAGCTCAAGAGAGGAAGACCCCTGATGAGATAGATTGACTCAATGACTGGGGTAATGAGGACAGGTGTGTCAGAGACAATGAGATTGGCTCAAGATCAAGAAGGATTTAGAGCCATTATGTACATAGGGATGCTATGAGTCACAAACTACATGGAATCACATAACAAGAACAGAATAGAATGTTGTTAGGAAAGGAGATGGGAAGTGTAATGTGGAAAAGATAGGAAGTGAATGAAACATGAGCTTGGATGGGCTTTAATCTCTGTTCTGTCTTTAATGTATAGTTTCTAACCACCAGCCCATAGTTAACATGGGAAATTTGAACTCATTCTCCATCATTATCCTTAGATTCTTCTATCTTGCTTCCTTGCTATTGCTAATATCAGTTTTTCTTTGTACACACTTAGTTCAGAACATTACCACAAGTTGAATTCCATCTAGCTTTTCATTCCTTTTCATTTTTATTGCTGCTGATAAGCAGTGGAGTCAACTCCAACCTCAAGTGCAGTAAGGTCACATCTTGCCTGGACCGCCCATCATCACAATCACTGATGTTCACAAATCCACTGCCATAGTCACTGTATTTGAGGCGTCTTCCAATCTAGGGGTCTCATCTCCCGCCACTAGGGCGGACAATATTCAATTGTGATCCATGCAGTTTTTTATGGCTGATTTTTCTGAATGAATCAACAGATCTTTATTCCTATTCCATCTAAGTCTTAAAGTTCATTTGAATCCTGTCCTCCATGGTAGACCCTGCTAGTATTTGAAACACCAAGGGCGTAGCACCCAACATCCTAGCAAACATCCAAGCCACTACTGTATGATGAGAGGAAACATATTCTGGTTTCTGTTTTTACTTATCTAGAGGTTTGTATGGTTTTGCCTTGTTTTTATTTTTTTGTCTTCTCATCAGCCTCACAGCCTTCATGGTGGATCTTGTTCCTGCTCCGTCCTTTTGGGGACTCCTATCTCCTCACGACCCACCTAATCTTAGCAACTTCTTTATATTCCATCCTCAGAGGTTTAACCTTACTCTAAACATTTCCAAAACATGACTATATTGTAATAAAACCCCCAACTTTTAAAAGTCTCAAGATGGATAATTAAAGCTACAATGGTTGCAAATGATGTAATGAAATTCATAAATTTGACTGGTAAGGAAGCTTCACAAAGTAAGGTCAAACCTTACTTTCTCTTTCTAGGAGTCAGCACCAACAGGGGAAGTATTATAAATATTCTTTCCATTGAATCATGCATTGGCTGTACACAAGGGCTATTTATTAATGCAATACATAATGCTAAAAAAGTTATTGTATCTATACATGAATATATTAGAAAGAAATTCTAGGAAAAAAAAGCACAACAGTGGGTAGAATGTTAAGAGTGAAAAATTGACCAAGTAAAAAAGTTTCAATAAACCAGGAGAGAATGATATTCTAAAGGCATCTAGACAAGGCTTGAAACGAGAAAAGAAAATAGAAGAAAATGTGTGTATGTGTGTGATTGTGTCTCTCCTCACCTAAGTAGAAGTGCTTTATTTTTGCAAAGTGACTCACTTCGAATTATGAAATAGGAATCCCTGGAACCTTAAATCTTCTCCACTGCACCATAAACTTCTCAAGGTTCAAATTCATCTTATTTATTATGTAAGTACCAAAAGCACCCAGTGTTAAGAATATTTATTCAACAGGTAACTGTGGATTGAATGAAAGCCGAGAAACATCTAAAAGTTCAACAAATGCTGGAATTCTTCAGCCATTTTTAGGCCACTCCTTATTCATTTATTCTTTCCTCAAATCAAACAAAAATATATTAAGCCCTTCCTTTGTTAAGCTCTGCTATGCCTATTCAAACTGTTATCAATAGAGTGCACTGATCTGTTTTTTTTCCCCTCAAATATTTCCACCCTCGGAATTTATCATCTAGGAGATTTTACCTAATAAATCCAGACTAAAGTACTACTATCTGATTTCATTTCTGGTGCAAATATGCTATTTACATATTTTATATTGTTTTGAGTTATTTAACTACATCCATTGGCACAGGCAAACACACAGTGTTTCATACAGTTAATGTGCTCTTTAAAAACCTTCTAAACAGAGAAATTGTGTTTTTGAAGTGTTGTTTTAGGATTTATATTCCCTTCATTGTTATTAGGAATCTCTAGTGGCTTAGGGGATATGGAAATGCACTGCGGTACCCACCAGCATTTACACAAGAGAAAGATGGGCATGCTCCTTCAATGTAAAAAAAAATTGAAAACTGGAAAATCCACTCGAGTGTCAGCTATGAGTCAGTTCCAGCTAGAGTGTAATGAGGTTTTAGAGTTTTCACTATTACTGGAGTTCAATTGTCAATAGTTCTTCAGATTTTACCTATTTTAACTTGACAACCTTTCTTAAAACTGTTGTTGTTATGTGCTATCAAGTAGCTTGTGACTCATAAGGACCTTATGTTCAACAGTCCTAAACTCTGCTCTGTCCTGTGCCAATCTCTGATACACCCATCCCGATTACTCCAGTCACTGAATCAATCCATCTCATAGAGGGCCTTCCCTCTTAAAATTAACCAAATTAATTACTTGTATATATACTTAGACTTACTTAAAAGTATTGCTTAAAGAAATATTAAAATTATTCAGTTTCTATTAATGAAAGACACTTATTTAACCTATAATGATTCTTGTAATATTTCTTGTCACTATTCTTGTAATAATGTTTTGCTAAATAGCACGCACATACGGTTATTGCACACCTTTTCTCTGAGGATACCGAATCAACGTTTTACCCCACAATGATGACATTCAAACTCTGTTTTCCTTTTTAATTTTTTTAAAATTCACTCTTACACTGCCAATATTGGAATTGCCAGCAACAGATTTTGCAGGAGTGAGGGTGAAATGATGTGTGTGAGAAAAGAAAAAAAAATGTGATAGGGAAGTTTGACAAAGTGTTTTAACGAAACACAGGCTGAAAGTAGAACTGGTTATATGAGACATGACTAACAAGACACGACATTAAATATTCAGTGACCTGCTGAAATCCCATTCAATTAACAGGTCTTCAAAAGTAAAGGTATATGTGGTTATGCTTCACTATTTAACCTACAAAATAAATTTAAATGTCCAAAGCTGCTCTAATTCTAACCAGAATAATACATTTATGATTGGAAAGAGAATTGAATGAGACTTCCCCACCCCAACTTGAGTTTTACAGATGAAACAATACAAAGTAGAAAATAATCAAGGCACATTCTTAGAACAATAACTATATCTTGATGTCTATTTCTATATCCAATGATCAGGAAGAATTTTATTGCTTATATTATGGAGGATTCATTAACTGATTGTAAACTCTCCTATCTCCCAGGAGAAACAAATAAGTCATGTCAAGCTCATAGCTATATTTAGGAGTAGGCTGTGGATAAGACGTTTCTTTCAGTAATAAATGAGGAGGAAGAGGAAATACTTTAAAAAAATTTCAAATGTGTTAGAAGTTATTTGTGTGCATTGCTTAGAAAAAATGCTGTCAAGAAGCCTCAAACTCAATGAAATCAAATTGGTTGTATGCTGTAAATGACAATTTAAGGAGACTGTCTTTCTACCTCAAAGCAACTGATGGATTTAAACTTCCAGAGACACTATACATTTGGCTTCGCAGAGCAATTCACTGTCTACATCATCAAAGCTCTCCAGTATAAAATTATGACTGTAGAATGACTAAGAAGATCCAAGGGGGCGGGAGGAGGGTGGAAGCAGAGGGGTGAGGATGTGCGGGGGTGGGGGAATCAATCATGGGGTTGCATAATTTGATGGGGGGGATAATGGAAATGGGAAGGATATGGTATAAAAAACATTGTATTTGAATTTTGTAAATATTGTTGTTGATTGCCGTCGAGTCGAGCACGACACATAGCAATCCTTTGAAGAAAAGTCCTCCTACGATTATCATCATTTATTAAAGTTCATAGAGTTTCCAGAGGTATATTGTTTAGGAAGTATGGGAATTTTGTAAATAAAATAGTATAAAAATAATGTAAAGTGAATGTATATGAATTATTATAGAAATACATGATTATATAAAATACAATGTATATGAATGAAACATACTGTAAAGTTATTATTACACAAAATTCAATTTAAAATATTTTTTAAAGTTCTCCAGTAAAGAGATCCTTCTGTCGTTCATTGTCTTCAGGTTGGAACCAACACGTAGCTGACCCTCAGCAGGTTTTCAGAGGCTATAAGTTATGTGGGAAGAGATCGTTCCTCTCTCTTTAACAGAACAGCGGGTGGATTTGGGCCACCTATCTCTGGATCTACAGTACAACTGCTTATGTTTCCTCTTCCCTTGCAGCCTTGGTGGTGTCGTCCATAGCTTATTGTTCTGTTGCTTGTTGCTGCATGTGAAAGGTGATTCAAATCCACCAGAGGCGCTGCAGGAGAAAGACAGGCAGTCTTCTCCATTAAAATTACAGCTCAGAAATCTGTTGTAAGGGCACTAGAAGGCAGAATGAACCTGAGGGCAGGGATTTTTGCCTCGTACTGAGTGTTGCAAGGAGGTGCTGGTCCTTGGAGAGGGACATCATGTTTAGTAGAGTGGAGGGATGGCCCAGGAGAGGAAGACCTTTGATGAGATGAATTTATTCTGTGACTGGAGCAGTGGGAATGAGTGTGTTTGAGGCGGCAAGGTTGGCACAGGATAGAATGGCATTTACCACAACAACAGGGTACTGATTTGCTACCAGTGGAAAGAGAAGCATTACTTCTATTCCTCACACTGTCAACTACATCTCACAAGGAGATACTCTAACTGCCATCCAGGAGCTGGCTTGGCTTGCACTTGCTTAATTTAAAAGATCCAATGAGATTGTGACAAACTAAAAAAAAACTTTCACCATTGGGTAAATAGGCGACAACATGATAGATGGAGAAAAGATTGAAAATCTCCACTATTTCTTCTTAATTGGAGCCACAATCAACACCTATGGTATCAGCAGTAAGGAGGTTTGCAGACATACAGCAATGGGAAAGTGTACTGTCATGGACCACTTCAAATTACTGAGGAACAACGATGCCAG
>NW_006399905.1:1988429-1992415 GCF_000299155.1 Elephantulus edwardii | reverse complement strand
TTCCTTGTTTTTCAATGCAGCATAATATTCCATTGTGCGAATATACCACAGCTTCTCTACCCACTCGTTTGTTGACGGGCATTTGGATTGTTTCCAACTCCTTGCTATTGTAAACAAAGCCGCAATAAACATGGGTATGCATATATCTACTTGGGTGCCATATATGGTCTCTTTAGGGTATATTCCCAGCAGTGGAATTGCTGGATCAAATGGTATCTCTATTTGCAACTTTTTGAGCAAGCTTTATTCTTTCAAATCACGTGATATGCATCTGAGAGCTGGACAATGAATAAGGATGACAGATGAAGATGCCTTTGAGGTGTGGTATTTGAGAAGAACACTGAACATCCCATGGACTGAGAAAAGAACAAACATATATTTCTTGGAGACAGTTAAATCAGAGTATTCTTTGAAGACTAGGACCTCAAAAGTGAGTCTCATATTCTCTGGGCGAATCATTAGAAGAGATCATTCCTTGGAGAGAGACATCATGCTTGGAAAGGTGGAGGGTAAGCAAAAGAGAAGAAGGTGCTCAATGAGATGGATTAATAGCAGTGAGTGCAGAAATGGGCTCAAGTTTCTTGGAGCTGATAAGGATGGCGCAGGATAAGACAAGGTTCAAATCTGATTTTCATAGGGTTGTTATGAGTCATATTCAACTCAGAGATATTTAACAACAGTGAACACAATGAGATTTTTAAAAACAACAACAACAAACACTGTGACTAACAAAAAGTAAAGGAAACAAACTTACCAACACCCAAATTGGTGCCCTTGAGTCAGTCTTGACTCTCTGTGATACTAAAGAGTAGACTTTAACTGCCAGATAGGATAGCTTGGAATCTTTACAACGTTGATTGTCACACCATTCTTTCTCATAGTAGCTTGTGTATTTGCACCATTCAGAGCATGTCACCCGTGCCATCAGGCTGCCCGATACATAATTACAAGGCCAGAATCTCTAACCCACTGTCACAAAGGGATTCCAGCCACTGGCGCCCTTTCTATCCGGTGGCTGAGGCTGAACAGCTTGATAGCAGCAGACTGCCCCATCTTGCTCCTGCAGAGGCTGCTGGGCTTGTGATGAGCAGTGAAACACATTATCCACTTGATCTATCCACAACCGTCTACAAAAGACATGGCTAACTCCAGATCTGATTTCCCTCATTCTGTGTCCATAACCTAGAGAAAAAATGGATCAAGATGATAAATGTAAAAATATTGCCGTGCATTTAGGGGCTGCAGCATCAGATCCCCACTAATTCCACAAGGAATAGAACCTGCACAATACAAAGGTCATACTTAAGGGAGCAGACATGTCCTTTCTCGTTTCTCCACACCTCCTGCTAAAACTTCCAGCACCAACTGTTCCAACTGTGGCTTTCATGGCCTTGCAACTGGGTTCAAGAATTCATTGCAATGGTCATACAGAACTCACGATTATCATGGTATGAGGTATATTAGGGAAGTTTCTATCTGTCTCACTGCCACCAACTTGGAACTGACTCATAGCTGGCTGACTTTCCACTGGGTTTCCAAAGCTGTAATTCAGACAGAAGATTGATCATATGTCCCTTGTCAAACAGCTAGTGGATTCAAACCACTAGAGAGGAGCTTTGGGTTAGCAACGCAACTCCCTACAAACCACACCATGAGAGCTCCCTAGTATTAAGGAAGTAGTCATGTGTTCTAAGTTAGGACAAAAGCATTCAAGGTACAACTTTCCAATTGGGATAATGACTTCTCGGGAGTGTTCACAGGCAAGCCTCTCTCTTGGTCTTGTAGTGTTCTTGATCTTTGCTTTCCCCAAGCAAGTGTTCCAAAGCTCATTAGCTCTGCCTATTATGTGGCATCCCCACTCTGCCAGTAAACCTGGGTCTGAAGGCACTCAGCTCCAGCAGCTTCATAGGTCAGCCTATACAGCTCCTACCAAAGGCACCCTTTTTACCAGCAAGTACTCAGCTTTCTCAGTGTGTTGCCCAGAAGCTCACAGCTCTGTCTCGTTATGGTTTCTGGTTATCCACCATGCTTCCTCCCTGTGCCACTGCTTCTGCCACCAGCTCTGCTGTGTCTAGACTACCATCTCATCATTTTATCTCTGATCAGAGCAGGAATCTCAGGCCCAAAGGAACAGTATCTAGTTCTTTCACACCGGTAATAAGATGTACATCTTTCCACCTCTAATCTTCCTCAATTTAAGCCTTATAGAATGGGAAAACTGGCCAATCCCCGTATAAGTATTCTACACATTTTATTGGTAGACTTACACTCAAGAGGTATCATTTATTTTATTAACAATCTTAGCAATTTATCCAATCCCTTTGGTGCACTACAAACACCTAACAATTGTGTAGTCCTACCCAGCCACTTGGTGAGGAGTCCTAGTGATTTAGTGTGTAACATACCTGACTGCCGATTGTTGAAATGTCAACAGTTTGAATCCACCAGCTGCTCTGAGGGAGAAGACAGTCTCATCCAGGAAAGATTCACAGCCTCCAAACCCCAAAGTAATGTCACTATATAAGTCACCCAATGTATAAGTCAGAATCAAATCAGCGGAAATGAGTTTTGGCAGTGGTTACCTAGCTATGTGGGGAGCATAACAAAACTAATGACTGAGAAAGCCATTGTTGAATGACCCACTACAGCACACCAAGGTTCTCCTAATGCTGTGTAATTTGAATTTACAGCAGTGCCAGAAACCCAAGATCAAATCTTTCTAAGACCCACATAGAGGATGACAAAATTAGCTGCAAATTGGAAAAGCTAGCTGGTCTTAGAGTGTCTCCACTAACCAGTATGACTGATAATTGTCACTGGAACAAATTCTTTCTCTAATGTGTCACCCTCCCACCTGTCTAAATCATGAGCTTTAGAAAATCTAAAAGTAGCTGCCAGGCTGATGGCTGAGACTAGCACGCAGTGCCCGGTGAGGCACAGAGCAGCCGAGAGACCTCAGCTTTCAAATCAGTGCCAGCTGACTTAAGCCTGGGAAGAAGCTGATTAAGCAGTTTCAAAGCCTAGAGCCGAAGAAAAACTGCTAGCATCCTCAGGAAGGCGGTGTGAATACCAAGTAACTAAATATGAATGGTACAAGTAATGCTGCCTTTTAGAACTCTTTAAAGCACCAAGTGACAGTTAAGCATTATTCCGTCCTGGGCTGTTCAACTCTGCCGGTCACAGCATTGCCTTGCAAAGACAGAGAACGTCATTCGGTACCCGAACAGAGCACTCATTGCTTGGCCAGGAGACAGGTAAAACAGTAATTGTTATGAGTCTGATTCTAATAGACAGTTGGATGATTTCCAAATGATTCCAGAGATGGAAAGACTTTTTTCCTTGGCACTTGCAGCTAGCTTCCTATTTGCCTTCTGAGTCACATAGGCCTGTGTGTAGGAGGACTGTGGGCTGCTAAGAGTCTCTTATAGTACAAACATTAATGTATTCACTTGCTACTGAAAGGTCAGAGGTTTTAATTCTCTCATAGATATCTCAGTAGAAAGTCTTGGGGATCTACTTCTGTAGAAGCAGCCATTGAAAACCATCTGGAGACCGTGGCCCTTAGTAACCATTTGAGACCGATACTGAACTCATCCTTGTAATTCAACTTTGAGCCGACTAATAATCACAGGCCTGTAAGGCAAACAGTAATATTAGGGAGGCACTTATTCCTTAGAAAAATCAACCATACAAGACTAAAGGGGCAGCATTTGCCTAGGAACAAAACTCTGAAGATAGGAAGAGAGGGAGATGAGGGATGAATGGAAACAAGAATCACAGGGAGGAAGTAGGAAGGATGCTGTCACAGTGGGAGCATTGCAATCACTATTGTTGTTGTTCTTATTGTTGTTGTTGTTGTTGTTGTGTGCCGTTGGGTTGCTTGCGACTCATAGCGACCCTGTGTACAACAGCCCTAAACCCTGCTCTATCCTCTGCCAATCTCACTGCCTCTGACACACTCATCTTGATTACCCCAGTCACTGAAT
>NW_006399905.1:1985461-1987419 GCF_000299155.1 Elephantulus edwardii | reverse complement strand
CCTTCTAAACCCAGCCTGGACTTCTGGCAGTTCTCTGCTGATGTGCTGTTCCAGTCATTTTTGGATAATCCTCAGAAGAATCTTGCTTGCGTGTGAAATCAATGATATCGTTCTATAGTTTCCACACTCTGTTACAATCACTGTTATAAAACAAAATGTGTATGAGCAGCTGAATGGAAAATCTATCTTTAAACTTTTACTCAAATTACAATAAAACATTAAAAAAAGAAAATCTTCTGAAGATGACTCTGACACACACATGAACACCATAAGTGGGAATCAGCTTCAAGGGTAACTGGTAGCCATCTCCCTAGGGTACTATTGTCATATACGTTCGTCCTGGAAGGGACCCATAGCTGACCCTCCAGAGGGTTTTCAAAAGCTAGAGCAATTACTCTAGAGGAGATTGCTCATTCTTCTACCTCAGAGCCACTGGTGAGTTCGAACCTTGTGCCTTTGGGATTGCAGTACAGCTTCTTGCTACTAGAGCCACCAGGGCTTCATTGTAATGACCTGCAATTTGGCTCTGAAACTGGTCCTAAAGGTCCAACAGCAGCACAAAAACCTGCCGGAATCAGAGCCTTCAGAAGCCAGGCATTGTGTGTGCATTCAGTTTAAAATCCTTTGTTTATACTAAATGCAAACCTCATTCCCAAACCAAGGGATCGTATAGTCACAAAATACCATTGAGATTCAATGGCCACTGTCAGAAATGTTCTTGTTATTTTTCTCATCTTCCTAACAAACTTGTGGGAGTACCTCCTTTTATCTCTTGATAAAAAAGGGCTACAGAAAGTTCATTTCAAGCGCAGCAAGCAGAACGGAAATAATGAGAACGTTCAAACATTGTGAAGAAGGGGATGCATGTCGCTGAACAACTGGTGTAGAAATTGTTGAATAGGAGCTTAAGCTGCTATGTAAACCTTCAGTGAAAGCACAATAAAAAAATTATTTTTAAAACGTTATTTCATTCTTTGAGTGAGGTCTGAGATGCAGAGTTAAGATGCCAACCTAGATCTACTGCTTCTAAGAATTTATCTTTCCATCAGGAGCTGTTGTTGCTTTCTTAACGGCAAATTGTAAAAGAAGACTGGCAGGGTAGTGGTAAGAACGTTAATGGAAACAATAATTACCTCTCCAGCTGCATGGCTCAAACTAATTCTCCACCACACCTCTGGGAAAGATGGACTTTCTCCCTCCTTAATCAGCAGCTGAACTGAGGTTTAAAACTAAGCACATACACCCCCCCAAACAGGAAGAAGTGACCTGATTGCGTGCATAACAAGTCATTGACAATTTTGTCACTCTGATTTAATCACCACATCTCTTTTTCTTCAATATCCTAATTAGTAAAAGTGAGATAAATTATCTCCTCTCCTCCTATCTTGGTGAAGGGAAAAAGCCAAAAACGAAACTCAGCATCCTTGATTCTCTGTCTAAATGTTTTATCTGTAATATCCCATTATATCTTCATGCCCAAGGAGAGAGGCTAAGAAAGGGGAAAGAAAAAAAAAAGCCTTAACACAAGAAGGGCAGTGGGGGAGGATGCGAGCAGAAAGCATTCCTTTCTCTCCTTCCCTAAGAGGGAACAATGACATTGATTCATTTTGAGGTAAAACTTTGAAAGTCAAAGAATGATGGCATTGACTGTTTCATTCTCTTTCTGCTTGGACTTGTTTGCTGCCGGCAATTTAACACAGAGACTGAAGCATAAAGTATGAACTAGAAATAGAGGGTAGAGCACCAGACCCCTTGGAGACTCACACACCCAAAACACTCACTTATATACACATGCTGGCTGTCCTAGGATTTGCTGAGGCCTGTAGCAGGAACAATGTGAATGTGGCCCTTAGGTTTGCTTCTGGACAAATCTAGAATCTTCTAATTGTCTTCCTAATGGAATTGATCCTTTTTTGCTCCCCACTCATTTTGCTTGTTGATAAGGAAGAGGACTTGAA
>NW_006399905.1:1968797-1985361 GCF_000299155.1 Elephantulus edwardii | reverse complement strand
TCTGGACCAACAAACAACATCATGATAGATAAATAAAAGATTGAAATTCCCAAAGACTTCTTCTTACTTAGATCCACAATCAACACCATTGGTACTAGCAGTCAGGAAATCAGGAGAGTATTCCACTGGGAAAGTCTGCAGTGAGGGACCTCTCCAAATTATTGAGCAACGTTGACATCTGTTTGAGGACTAAGATGTGCCTGATTGAGGTCATGGTTTTTACAAACCCTTGCTAGGCAATCTGAGGGCTGGACAAAGAATAAGGATGATAGAACAGTTGATACCTTTGAGCTTTGGTGTTGGAGAAGAGCACTGAATATCCCATAGACTGCCAATATGTCTTTGAGAAGGTGGAGCCAGAGTGCTCCTTAAAGGCAAAGATGATAAAAGCTTCATGTCTTTGGACGTGATGTCAGGAGAGGCTATTCCTTGGAGAAGGACAAGATGCTTACAAAGATAGTGGATCGGCGAAAGAAAGGAAGACCTGCAATGATTAACACAGTGACTGTAGCAATAGGCTCGAGTAGTGTGTCAGAGACTGTGAGAACGGTACAGGATAAGAGAAGGTTCAGATCAGTTCTTTATAGACTTGCTATGAGTCGTACTTGGCTCAACAGCATCTACCACCAACAACAGCAGGGAGTGAGCACATATTGGGCCTGTAACAAAGGAATGTGAGCAAGTTGTTTAAGGGTATTTTTATTTGCTTTTTTATCCTGAAATATAAGTAGAAGTGAGTGTAATAATCTTGAATTTTAAAAAAACTAAGTGCCAAGATTCATGCTGAACAGAAGGTATAGTTTTTTGGTTCTTTTGCTTTTTTAAAGGTCCAACTTACTCATCTGGAAAGTGAGACTATGTATATTGATATCACAAAGCCACAGTGGAAATCTGATAAGAATCCACATAGGTCTCCATTATCCCTTGTTATGCATCTGAAAACTGGGCAATGAATAAGGCTGACAGAATAGAAGAATTTCATGAAAAAGCATATGACCCAAAAAAAAAAAAAAAAAAGAAAATATATGTCTTGGGAAGGTGCAGCCAGCATACTCCTTGGAGGGATGACAAAGCTTTGGTTCACATAGTTTGGAGGGTCCGCAAAAGAGAGGAAGACCCCCAACAAGGTGAATTGATGCAGTGTCTACAGCAACGGGCTCAAGTGTATCAGAGATGGTGAGGATGGCCAGGTTATGATAGGATCCAGGTCTGCGGTTTTCGGGGTCATTATGAGCTGTACTTCAGTCAATGGCTCCTAACAATGACAATAGGCCTCCAGTTTGAATTGAGGACTTTTCTATCTACCTGAGATACTCCAATGTGGTTGTGTTATTTGCAGGTGTTGTACTCTGGTAAGCTGACATGGGGACCTTCCTCTGTTTAATAACCACCTTTAGCATTCCAGCTTTCTGCTCTTAATGCCCACCGTCTGGCAATCACTATCCTCTTGTCTTCCTATCCTTGCAATCAAGTATTCCTTCCTACGTTCACTAGAGTAATTCTTAGCCTCTCCAATTTGTTCTTAAGCTAATGCCTAGTGATGTGTTAAAAGACAAATATTATCTTGTAATTACCTACTTTAGAAATGTTTCTGGGTTCACTTAATATTCTTAGACCAAAGGCTACTATCATTGAAAGAATTATAAAGAAGTATCTGCTCCTAGCAGGAGTGGCATCCACTTCCTAAATAACAGGCCTCTGGAAACTCTATGAACTTTGATAAATGTTGATAGTTGTAAAGGGGCTTCAAGCCTTTTGTTCCTAGGGTCACTACGAGTCATGCTCGACTCAAAGGCAGTCAGCAACAAGAGCACCTCCATAGCTTCATTTTCACCTTCTAGCCACTTTTGGAAGGGGCGGGAACCTCTGGTGGCCTAATGGTAAGAAACTGTGCTGCGATCTCAAAGGTATGTAGTTGGAATCCACCAGCTGCTCTGCAGAATAAGAATAGGCAATCCCCTCCCAGATGATTTATTGCCTCTGAAAACCCACTGGAGGATCAGCTCTGGGTTGTTTCTGACTTGACAGTACACAACGACATCAAAAACTAACTACTTTGGGAGCTCTACTGGGTAAAGAGTTGCACTGTCAATCCAAGGATTCAAATTCACTAGCTGTTCTATGAAAGAAAAATGGTTAATCTCCTCCCATGAAATTTACAACCTCTGAAAGCCTGCTGGAGGGAGAGAGCTAAGAGTCAGTTCCTGGCAACACATATCAACTAGCTACTTTGTTTTCATTTCCTAAATCACATGACATGCAATTCCACCACAAAACCTTCCTTTATGCTCTTCCCTCTGCGTAGTAATCCCTAGGCCCTCCTTCAACAGCATAACCTCTATTCGTCTTCCAGACCCCACTGCCTAAGCATAACTGTTCCTTCTCTCAATAAAGTCTTCTAGTAAAAAGCATGCCATCATTGGAGTCCACTTGCCAGGTCCTGTCTCTGCGAAGCAGAGCTTCTTCTTTCATTTTCTCACATTGACACAGCCAATTGCACACTCAAGTGGGGATCCACACAGATTCACTGAACCATGCAGACTTGTTCTTGTTGTTAGTTGCTGTCGAGTCAATTATGACCCATAGTGACCATATGGACTACAGTTCTGAACCCTGTCCTATCCTGTGCCATCCTCACATTTCCTGACACAGCCCATTGCAGCAGTCATCATGTCAATCCACTTGGTTAAGGGTTTTCCTCTCCTTCATCAACCTTCTATCTTTCTGAGCATCACATCCTGCTCCCAGGAATAGCCCCTCCTAGCAACATGCTCAAAGTATGAGAGGCAAAGCCTCATCATCTTTGCCTCCAAAGAGCGTTGTATCTGCATCTTCTCCAAGATGTATTTGCTTGTTCTTTTGGCAACCTGTGGGATGTTCAGTTCTCTTTTCAAACACCACAGCTCAAAGGCATCAATTCTTTCTCTATCATCCTGATTTATTGTCCAGCTTTCAGATGCACAGCAAGTAATCAAAAAGACGAAAGCCCGAATGAAACACATTTTAGTTCTCAAGCTGAAATCACTACTCCTCAATAATTTGGGACTCCAAAATTTCCCAGTGCAATACATCTCCTGATTTCCTGACTGTTGATACCAAGAGTGTTAATTGTGGATCCAAACAAGGTGAAATTGTTGACAGTTTCAATCTTTACCTGTCATGATATTGCCTATCAGCCCAGTGCTAAGAATCTCTTGTTTTCTTGGCGTTGAGAAGGAATCCACATTGAAGGCTCTATTATTTGACCTTCCACAACAAGTGCCCCAAGTACTCCTCACTTTCAGCAAGTAAGGTTGTGTCATCTGCATAATGCAGGTTAATGATGAGTCTCCCTCCTATCCTGATGCCATATTCCTCTTCATAGAGTTCAGGTTCTCAAATAATTTTCTCAGCATTCAGATTGAATAGATACGCAGAAAGAATACAACCTTGACACACTCTCATCTTAAAACCCGGTCCCAGTAGAATGCTGAAAACCTGGCGCACGTGCACACACACACACACACACACACACACACACTTCTGTATCTGAATGATTTCCTCCCCTAGGGGACAGGGTGACAATTCCCATGACTGAGAATGGGGGAATATGCATATACTCTTAGCCAGGAGTGATAATTCACTTTAATTATTTAAAAGGTTACTCGGGAGTGAAATATCTCTGTCACAAAAGGACAAATACTGCATAATGCCACTGTTACAAAACAAGACTGACATTGAGGTGGGGGGAACTAAGAAAAGAGGGGATAAATAATGTACACTGCACTGAAAGAGATGATAGAGAGAACTGTTTAAAAGCAATATATGATTAGGTATTACTTGCATGGCAAGAGTCCAGAATAAGAGCTGCATAATAAAGTGGACTGGGAGGGATTGTATAACAATGAAAGTTGTTTGTTGTTGTTTTGTTTTGTTTTTTTTCTCAAAGAGAAAAGCAAATTGGGTTGGGGGGATGAATAGGCATGCAGTAAAATGTGCAACCAACAATGAATGAATGGAAATCCAACTTCTCTATAAACTTTCATTAAAATCTCAATTAAAAAAAAGTTTACCTGGAGTCCAGGAAGCCAAATGTAGCTTTATTTGTACAATAATTCTTCTGGTTTTTTTTTTTTTTAGTAACTAATCTTTTTTCTAGTATGTACAAAGGTACCGCTCAAAGGTTCCTCCTAAGTTAATCCATATCTCACCCTTCACTGCTCCAGCCTTGATTCACGATGGCATCGGAACTTGTCTAAATTACTGCTTCAGCTACCTGTCCCTCTGTTCCCATGCTTGCTCCTTTTTTACAATTAATATTTCTGTACGTGACATTCAGAATGATCATTTATAATCCAAATTAGCTCATTGACACTCTTGTCACCCCTTAGTTTAAACATGTCAATGAGTTTCTAACAGACTGAGAATAACAGCCGAGCTCTTTCCTCTGACCCACTAGACCTTGTGTTGTCTGAGCCCCGTTACCTCATATCACTGTCTCATTCTGCTCATTCTTTTTACTCCTTGAATGTACCAAGTTTGCTCGTATTTTAAGGATTCCTATGGTACAGTAATTAAGCATTCAACTGTTAAACGAAAGTTTGGAAGTTCAAAAGATAGGATAGTTTGTTTCTGTAAAGATTTACAGCCTTAGGAACCTTTTGGGTATTTTGTCTACTCTGTCCTGTTGGGGTCATTATGATTTGGAATCAACACGAAGCAATGGATTTTGTGATTCTCATTTTAAACTTTCTCCAGGGACTTTTCTTTTTTGTCTGGAATATACTTTCCCTAGGCCATTGTGTGACTGACTTCTTCATATTATTTAGCTCTTAACTAAGGACTTTTCTTTTTTGTCTGGAATATACTTTCCCTAGGCCATTGTGTGACTGACTTCTTCATATTATTTAGCTCTTAACTAAAAAGACATCATCTGTATTGTATGAAATCAGCCTCCCAACTTATTAATACCTCATCTTGTTTTATTTTCTTCTGAGCATTTATTAGTATCTGAGTTTGTCTTGCCTCTTTATTATTTATCTCTTCCACCCTTTCAGGAACAAATACACTTCATGAAACAGAGTTGGCCCACAATAAATATTTAATGAAGAAATGGATGTTTGACTCCATAATCTCTGCTGTCCGTCCATCTGATGGACTTGGGCAGTGTGCCAGATCCAGGGTAAGGCCAGAAGGCCGTTCATCTTTCTCTTCTTTCAAAGGCTTCTCTTCCTAATTCCCACGCTCCTTTCTTTATCAATGAAAGGCTTTTCCCTGAGAACTCAACGTTGTTTGGAAGCTTGAGAGCCTGTCTCTAGCCATGTTGCTACAGACTTCATGCCATCTTTCTGTGATTTCTCTCAACAATATTTGTAAAGTTCAGAGCAATCGGCCTCTTCCTTCACTTTACCAGTTACTGTCAAGTCAATTCCAATACAGGATGATCCCATGTGTTAGGGTAGAACTGTTATGCACAGGATTTTCAATGACTTGCTTTTCAAAAGCAGTTGGTCAACCTTTGTTCTAATAAAATCTTTGGCCAGCAGTTACCCAAAGTCAAGCAAATTATAATTATTTGCACCACCAAAGAACTCCTTAGTAAAAACATGAAGAGGTTCACCTGCTCTTTCCTCTCTTTTTACTACAAGAAGTTCCCTCTAATCACCTTTGAGCCATTCATTCCCAATAAATATACACATTTCATATATATTTTCTTCCCAGTGCAGAGAAACTATGTCTTGATCATCTTTGTATATCCACACGGACCATAGGAAGTAGCACAGAGTAGGTGTTGTGCAATATTTATTAAAAATATTTATCACATAGAAAATGATGAAACTAAAGGAGAGAGACTGAAAAGAGAAACAAGTTCCTCCCCACAGAGGGGGTAAATGATGCTCCTAGATAGAATGAGATTTACAGAATCAAAATATATATAACCAGTTAGAAAGAAAAAGCCCTCCACTAGATGAAAATCATCTCCCAGAAGATATAATGAATGTTTCCATATTTGAGCCACTTCAAACTATACTGAGCACTCTAAGATATATAATTATAAAGTCCTATGAAAATAAAAATCTATGTTCCAAAGAAAGATGCAGGGCTCCTGATGTGAATCTGAGAGGGACTAACATGCACTGCATGGCAGATGCCTTCGTCCTCAGTTTCCACATCTGATAGTACTTACTTGTCTCCCAAGGCTGTCAGAGAGCTAACGAGCTCATGTCTGCAACACACATGAAGACGTCTACATGAAAGGTGTTCCAGGAGGCTGAGAAATTCATCTTGGCATTTGTTTCTGTTGGAAAATTCCTCCAATTATTATAGGAAAAATTTCCACAAACGGCTCACGATGGTTTGACCCTTCATAAATTTTAATAACAAAAGATCTTTTAAGCTTTAAAATGTAAATCTAATGATAGAAGAAAAGGTTATAGAAAATTCCACAGCACTGGATAAGCCCAAAGGCAATAGTAAGGGTCAACCTTCAACATTGACTCTAATTTCTGTGGAAAAGAGAATCACCTGTTTATTCTTCAAAACTATCTGCAGGTAAAGATGCCAGTGCTTACATCACAGCATAATGGTCCCCAGAAATTCTGAAGAATCATATAAAATATGTGGCAAGAAGTACTCAGTTTGATACTCCAAAGCAGATGCTCCTGATTAAATCTGTCATTTGTATTCTCCACTCTGTTTGACTGACAGGAACCAATCTTATCTTTAAAGCAATAATATTATGAGGAAGTTTTTCCAAGTCTTTTTCAATTTCACAATAGAAAAGAAAAAATGCTGTCATCTTGTCCTTTCTTGTGAGCCTCTTTCTCTGAAAAGATATGGGGCCATAAATCATTTAAACATATGTACAGTGGGACTATAGCTTTGTTACAGTCAAGATCGTAAAAGATTTTTTTAATTAGCACCCTCCATTTATATTATATAAAAGAAGATACAATAAAATCTTTCTAATTTTGTCCTAAAAATATTTTTCTACTATAAAAGATGCATATAAATTATTATTATTAATGATAAAAGACAGTATGATACTGTAAAAACAAGAATGAAGATCCAAAGTGAGAAGAGTAGGATTCTCTCTCCGTCACACACCACACCGTCATTTTTATTTAAGTTAAAAATATCCAGCTCCTTTTTTCCCTGTAAAGAGAGAGAGAACATTTGAACTAGGGAGCTCTGGTCCATAGTGAGATGCACTAACCCAAAGGCGGTAAAACTCCCTTTGTTCGAATCCACCATCACTCTGTGAGGGAAGGTAAGCAAACTCCTTTCGTGCTATTTACAGCCTCAGAACCCACTTAGTTTAGAGTGGGAGATCAGATGAGATAACATATTTGAAAGTGTCTTAAAAGTATTATTTCGAATATATCTTTTATAAACATTACAAGCATAATATGAATGCTACTAACATTTGGATCACATCATTGCATAATTATTCTGCAGTCATACTGTTAGAACGATGTAGCTATTATGAATTAACAGTTTGTATTCTTAAATATTTTTGTTGTTATTGTTGTTATGTATTATCAAGTCAGAACTGACACATAATTGACCCTCCAGCAGGTTTTCAGAAGCAAGTAATCACATAGAAAGAGATTGTCCTTCTCCAATGGAGCAGCTGGTGGATTCAAACCGTGTTCCTTCAGGATTGCAGCATAGTGGGCATGGTGTCAAGAAGGAGCAGACCATGGAGAAGGACATCATGATAGAAAAGGTAGGAAGTCAGAGAAAAGGAAAAAGATCTTCAACAAGATGGCTTAGCCCAGTGACTCACAGTGGACTCCTGCATGGAGGAAACCAGATGAATGGTGCAAGACAGGAAAAGGTTCAGATCTGTTGATTGTAGGGTCTCTCTGAGTTCTAATTGACTCAATGGCACCTAACAACACCATGCTACCAGAGCTCCTTACTTAGATAGCAAAAAAGGTTGTGTGAAGGGGAAAACTACATAAAATAAGGGGTGCTGGTGTAGTATTGTTGTTTTTGGTGTGTACCATTGAGTCAGAACCAATTCATAATAGCTAGCCATCCAGCTGGTTTTTAGAGCTAGTTAATTGCACAGGAGGAGATCACCCATCCTTCTCCCATGGAGCAATTGCTGAATTTTAATTGTGTGCCTTTGGAATTGCAGCGCAGTTTCTTACCAGTAGAGCAACAGAGCTCCCTAATTTTATTTTTTTAAAAAAAGCTAGAATTGTTGCTGTTTGGTGCCTCAAGTAGATCCCAACTCAGAATGGCTCCCTGTGAGAGAGTAGATTTTCTCCTGAATCTTTTAAATTATAATCTTTAAAGGAAAATATTGCCATATTTTGGTGGATTCAGATCTTGAACTTTTTAAAAAAAGGGTTTAGTTGTGGGGTTTTTTGTTTGTTTGTTTGTTTGGTTGGTTGGTTTTAAAAAAGAGTAACAATAATCATCAAAATATTATTCCCAAATTTTGTCCCGTAAGACTTCTTTGATACCTAGACTCAGAAATTGAAATTGTCTCCTGGTTATCTCCGTTCAGAGATTTTATTATAGTTCTAAGATAAAACTATCTTTACAGGGAAGAAACATTTTAAGATGGAGTCATCTTTTAAAGTAAGCACAGAAACCAAACTCAAATACAGTCAAAAGCACCCTGAGGAATGCATAAAGTAGATGATATACAGACTCACTGCCTCTCAACTAGGAGCGATGCAGTACCTCTGGCTAAGTATGATGCTTTTCCACAACAGGTACCATAAACAATAACTTTGTAATGAATGAATACATGAAGTTATAGGATTAGGCACAGGTCAGGTCAGCAGAGCCAACCCAGGGGCGAGGGGAAAGCATTTAGTTGAATAATTTAAAATGAGGAAGCATTCTCAATCCTACATGCTTTCTCATCATGCCTATCTAGCAAAAGCTGTCATCGAACCTAAAATACTGATTTAAATCCTAATTGTGTATTTACTGAGCCCAGCTACCCAACATGGGACTTCCTCCTCCCTACAATTTGGATCTAAACAATTCCTTTTCCATTAAACAATTAGAAATGCAAGCCACTACAGTGGAAACTGCTTTAAGGCAAACAAATACTCAGAGACAACCCATCAATTGTGTAGACTTGTATTTAACTGTGAGTGTTGCCTTCTATTACTGGAAACCACTTAAGAACCCTCTAAAGTGGTTGCTTAACAAGAGGGTATTTCCGCTTAGTGGCCACCGTGAGATTCCTAATGTCTCAAGGTTATCTTGAAAGGCTTAGCATTTGACTGGTTATAATGTAGGGATAGGAAATATTGATAATACATTTCTCTTCTTACTTATTTTTGTTTTGTTTTTATTGTGACAAAGTGTATAAAAAATACTTGCCATTTCAACCGTTTTTCATGTATAATTCAATAACATCAACTGCATTCACCATGTTGCATAACTATCTTTACTACTTGGTCTCACATCTTTTCATTGCCCTCAGCAAAAATTCAGAGTCCCTAAAGCAATATGGCAATACATGGGTTTTGGGGTTTTTTTTTGTCTGATTCTAACTTGAGGACATCAGGAAGAGAACATTTATTCAAAATTACTAGTTTCACTGGGCTTTCTTCATTCCACTGGGTTCATGTTGTTGTTGTTATATTCCATTGAGTCATTTGCAACTCATGGCAACCCTACGTACAACAGCTCTGAACCCTGCTCTATTCCATGCCAACCTTATTGTCTCTGACACACCTACCCCCACCACCCCAGTTACTGAATCAATCCATCCCACTGAGGGTTCCCCTCTCTTGCGCTGTCCCTCCACCCTCCCAAGCATGACATCCCTCTCCAAGGACTGGTCCCTCCTTGCAACATGCCCAAATTATGTTAGATGGAGCTTCAGAATCCTTGCCTCCAAGGAACAGCCTGGTTTCACCCTCTCCAGGGTGAACTGCTTGTTCTCCTAGCAGCCCCTAGTCTTTTCTACTAACACTATGAACAGGCCTATAAATTAATAAACCAACCTGGTGGCTCAGTAGTAAGGAATTGCGAAGTCAAAACAATACAACTCCACCAGCTACTCTGCAGGAGAAAGGTGGACATGTTCGAGAAGGGACCAGGGTTTGAAGAAGAACATGATGGTTAATAAAGTAGAATGCCTGTCAAAGAGAGGAAGACCCTCAAGAGATAGGTTGGCATAGTGCTTGAAACCGGGGGCTCGAGTACTGCAACTTGAGAAGCTGGATCGAGCTTCTCAATTGGTGAGGCTGGAGCCGTGTTTTCTGTTGTGTTCAGGATTGATGAGTGAGAACTGACTTGATGGTACTTAGCAACAGTTGGTAAGGGGTTGATAGTATACTGCACAAGGCTGTGAAACGTAGGGGCGTCTCAAAACCAACAGGTGTAGAGGCTGAATTCCAACTGTATTGAGGTTGTATTGAGTCACTTCTTCCTACTGCCACTGCTTTAGAAAACCTAAGGCCCCCAGAGCCAGAGGTTCCTGCACCTGTATGAGATGTTGTCTGAACAAACTAAGGGATTGTGTCTTGCTGTTAACCTGTCTTGTGATGACCATTTACTAAACCTGCACTTTTACTGGGTAATATCATTTGCCTTCACTCACCCATCTGTTTTCATAATAAACCCTGAAGATTATCAAAAAACGACTGGAACAGCACATCAGCAGAGAACTGCCAGAAGTCCAGGCTGGGTTTAGAAGGGGTCGTGGTAATAGGGATATTGTAGCTAATGTTAGATGGATCTTAGCTGAAAGCAGGAAATACCAGAGGAATGTCTATATGTATTTCATTGATTATACAAAGGAGTTTGACTGTGTGGATCATAACAAACTGTGGCTGACTCTGAGAAGAATGGGACTTCCGAGAACACTTGATCGTGCTGATGCGAAACCTATACTTGGACCAAGAGGCAGTCGTCAGAACAGAGCAGGGCAACACTGCATGGTTCAAAATTGGAAGGGCTTATGCCAGGAATGTGTCCTGTCTCCACACCTTTTCAACCTGTATGCAGAACAGATTATCCGGAAAGCTTGGCTCTACAAGGAGAAATGTAGCATCAGGATTGGTGGAAGATCTATCAATAATCTGCGTTACGTAGATGACACAACCCTGCTTGCTGAAACTGAGGAGGACCTGAAATGCTTGCTGCAGAGGGTCAAGGACTGCAGCCTTCAGTATGGATTGAGGCTCAATGTCAAGAAGACAAAGATTCTCACCACTGGACCAATTGGCAGCATCAGGATGGGTGGTGAAGAGATTGAGATTGTTCGCAGCTTTAGCTTGCTTGGCTCCACAGTCAACATTCTTGGCACCAGTAGCCAGGAAATTAAAAGACATTGCAACTGGAAAGTCAGCTGTTATGGACCTCTCCAAAGTACTGAAGAGGAATGGTGTCTCTCTGGAGACTAAGGTGCGTCTGATATAGGTCATAGTCTTTGCAATCACTTGTTATGCATCAGAGAGTTGGACAAGAAATAGGATATAAGGACTATTGATGCCTTTGAACTGTGGTGCTGGAGAAGAGTATTGAGGGTACCATGGACTGCTAGGAAAACAATCAGATTCATCCTGGAGAGGGTTAAACTGGGCTGCTCCTTAGAGGCAAGGATCTTGAGGCTTCATCTGACATACTTTGTACATGTTGTAAGGAGGGACCGGTCCCTGGAGGGGGACAACATGTTTCAGAGGGTGGAGGGACAGCGCAGGAGGGGAAGGCCCTCTGAGGTGGATTGATTCAGTGACTGAGGTAATCAGGTGTCTTGGAGACAATGTGATTGGCACAGGACAGAGTTTAGGGCTATTGTACATAGGGTCACTATGAGTCACATGTGACTTGACGGCACATAACAGCAACAACATGTGAGTAAAAAGAAGGGGGGATCATCTAATTTTATGATGCTTAGGACAGGGCTCAGATCTGATGCTCTTAGAGTCACTATGAATTGTACTCAGTGGCATCTAACAACAATAACCATTAAGGAGACTTAAAAATGAATACAATAGCTTTAATTAGCAATAAGCAGCTGCTGATCAAAGGGAACTCTGGTGTTTTAGTGGTAAGGCGTTGCACTGCCAACTCTGAGGCAAACAGTTCAAATCCACCAACTGCTCTGCAGGAGAAGATGGGTAATCTTCTGTCTGGCTTACTGCTTTTGAAAACCCACTGAAAGTTCAGCTGTGAGTTGTTTTCAGTTTGGCTGTACACAGCAACAACAACCAAAATATTGGTGCCTCAAGCACACTACCTGTTCTGTGGAGAAAGAAAAGACAGTCCATTCTCAAAGATTTATGGCCACAGAAACCCTGTGAGCAGTTCTGAGTTGCTATGAGTGGAGAATCCACCCTGTAACCAAGAGGTTTCATTTCCCCCAATTCCTCAGCCCTTCCTCATTGTATCTGCCCACTCCTGCAGATTTATACAATGTTCTAGTCATGTGTGAGCAAATAAGTTCATAGGCTCATGTGTGTCTGAACGAGGGTCAGGAAACTCCCAAGGCTAGAGCTACTCAGGTAATGCTTTCCCTTAAGCCCCAATTTAGGAACTGACCAACTCCTTGTAATTCTCAAAAAGGCACTCAGCGGCCATCATCCCCTTTCACATTCACAAAGAAAGCCAAACGTTCCTATCTTTCCTGTTCTTGGATTATACTCCTTGACAGACGATGATTACATGTTGGTAAGGCATTCCAACCTCTAACCAGCAATGCATGACACGTGTACAGTCTCTTTGATCTGCAGCTGCAGTTGCTATTTCCAGAGCCTGGCACTGCTCTGAGGAATTCCAGAGTGGCCCAGAACGTTCCCTCTTGGAAAACCATGGCCTTTCTGATTGCAGCCTACCGGGCTGGCTCAGCAGCACGGTGGCTTCCCTGCAGCCCACAGCCGAGTTGTTCTTTCCTTCCCATGATTCTTCTCCTCTCCCTGCTAGCAGCTGCTCTGCTGTAACACAGAATTAAGCCAGGGCAACAGTCACTCTTCTGCTTTTTTCCCCAGTCACTCTTCTGCTCTTTTTTCTTCTTCTCCCTTCTGAGGATGAGTTTAACCAGGCAAGGTAAAAATGTGAGTTTTGTTTCCAAGTAGCTTTCTAGAGGTCATGTTTTCTCTTCTCCAAGTGACATCCATTGAGCTAATCGGATTTATTGCCAGGGAGTTGGAACCGACACACGACTGACCATCTAGTGGGTTTCAGAGGGTCAGTTATGGGTTGGTTCTGATGCTACAGTACACAACAGTAACAAAGGACGTAGGAGGAAATTGCCCATTTTTCTCCCTGGGAATAGCTAGTGTGAATCACAGTTAGGGCACCATCTTCAGATTAACTGCATGACTCTCTACTATATCAGAGCTCCCTTGAGCCGATAAAATTCTAAAAACATGACCAAAGGAAACAGTAGGGTGAAACTTCAGAAAGCAGCACTGTTAGATAGGAGAGAAAAAAAAAAGATTGCGAGGGCGTGAGGGAGAGAAATAAAGAAACTCGTACCAAGAAACAAACAGGCTTTTATTGAGCTGTCTGAGAGGGACTACAAGTGAACCAACCACACAGCAAGGGGACAGGATAGAAATGGCGCCAGGGCAGTGTGAGGGGGTTCCTTCTTATAGAGGTCCTGATTAAGATGGTATTTCTCAGAATTTGTCTTGTTAATTAAGTTAGCTTTGGGCCATTTTGATCAGGCTAAGACCCTTATCAGGATCTATTGTGTGGTCTGGTCTTTGATATGACCACCTCAGATGTTATCAGGTTTCTCAGAAAGTGATCAAGCTTGGCAGTGGTGGGGGTGGGGCAAATGCCCTATTCTTCCTTCAAGCACCCCCATATGTAATAAAATATCCCACTCAGACGGATGACCCCTGTCCCCTAAAACTAAAAGAACGTGAGCTGTTCAAATGCCTCCCCATCCTAGATCTTGCTTGAATCCTTAAGGATAAGAATTTGCAAACAATGTAAGCTTCACAGCTTCACCTTAAGAGGTAGAGAATTATGCTAATCATGACCTTGATTTGAATAAAGGAACCCCTGTTGGTGTGGTGGTTAAAATCCACTGTTGACTAAAAGCTTGGTGAGTGAGATTCATCTTCTACCTCTTACCATTTGGGCATTGGGTTGTCTTAAGAATTTCAACCTAGGAAACCCTGCAGGGTCAGTTCCTGCCTACATGACAGACAGGGTCCCTCAGAGTCAAATGATTCAAAAGCAGCAGGCTTGCTTTTTGATTTGCATCTGAAAGACCTGACCAGCCTTGTGTCTCTGATGTCAGGATGGCTTACTGCTATATAGGCCCTCTTGCAGAAGAAAGTTGCTTTGAAAAACTATCCCTTTAAGATACAATTGATTTGGTCATAAACAAAGCCAGGAGGGAACAGCCCACTGTTTGCCAGGCTGGCAGGCGGGCGCAGAATTCTTGTTTTTTCACGCAGATATTTGATAGGAGCCTGCATTGGCTGCAAAACGTCATTTGCTCAGTGAAGTGTGCCCACCCTTTCCCTCTGAAGGCTCCTTCTCCCTTTACAAACGCACCAGCCCGTGCCACTCAGTCTCCATTAGGGCTTATCCTGTGCTGATAGCAAATGTTTATCAGATCGGTGATTACTTTTACTGCAAAGAAATGACACACACCAGAAGGACGTGCTGGTTCCATGATAAAAGTTATCTCCTCCCCCAAGGTAATTTCTAATGGAGTAATTATAAGGATTACAAGCCTCCCTGAGATTTCACTGGTTACAGAATGTAGCACACTTTTCCTCAGTGAACGTTTTTTCCTGATAGTTCTACCAGGAGGGAAGGTTAATCTGCATCAGCAAGGTTTCAACGGAAAGGACGTTTGGGCTCATCCGTTTTATCACTTCTGATGAGTCTAGTTTTCAACAAGAACTTTAAAACTAGTATGATTGGGTATTATTGTCATCACAGGAGTCCAGAATGAAAGCTGCACAGTGGACTGGACTTGGGGGAAGGGATTGCAAAACAATTAAAGAGTTTTTCTTTCACTTTTCAAGAAGAGTGAATTGGGGAGGGAGCAGGGTGCAGGGAGAAAAGTGCAACAATGAATGACTGGAAACCCTAAGTCTCTGTAAACTTTCATTAAAATTAATTTTTTAAAAACCCACCTTAATTTATTTGGCAAGTAGAGATTACAGAACACTGTGATTGTGAAGTATTAAATAATAATAATAATAAAGAATAAAAAAACCTAACAGTGTTTGTGTTTTCTATAAACATCAAAAGATAGGAATGTGAAATGTCTTTGGCCTGACTCCTGGTTAGGTCACAGAGGTGCAGCAGATTTCCATTTCTGCCAATCTCTCATTGCTCTTCCAATTACTACTCTTGTGATGACTGCATCACACCTAACAACACTGGCAAACCTGAAGTTCAAGTTCTTCTTTATGTTCATGTCCTATAGAGCAATGGGAAAGTCTCATTTCCATGGAAGTGGTGTGCAGTTCAATTCCTTCCAAACAGAGAGCAGGCGCCAAATTAGAGTGGACTACAATTTCTTTAGATGTAATCTTCACGCTACAATTAAATGTGTGATGAATATAATACTTTATTGCTCAGAGGAAAAAACATCTTTACAAAGAAAATCCTAGAATATATTATTTAAATAGTCAGCCATGGTCTATTTTTTTTTAAAAAAATCTTTTTAAAAAATAATTCTTTTTTTAAAATGAGAACAATACTAACAATTAAAAAAAAATCCCTCTCCAGTCACTCTCTCAGAAACTAACAACAAAGTAGACAAGTTCATTTACTGTTTTCTGCTAAGGACTATCTTCAGTGTCAAGGAGTGTTGTTGACACAGTCTGTATCATGGTATGCCACAAATCTCTGTGGCTTAAAATCCACCAGCCTCTCTGAAGGGGAAAGATGTGCAATCTCTTCCCATTAAGAATTACAACCTCAGAAACCCAGTAGAGGGTCACTGTAAGTTGAAACCAACTTAACAGCCTTGAGTTTTATCCTGAGTAGCTAGATGGTAAACTGGGCTGGCTGTTAGAGGCAGTAGGATTTAAGATGATCAGAAAAAAGCCCACTGTCTTTGATGAATGCTGATTCATGGCGACTTTGAGGATGTCAAGGGTGTCAGAGGAGACACAGTAAGTTCAGAAAGTGCCCGTGGGGTGCAGTGGTTAAGTGCCTCCCAATACCTGAACACTTAGTGGTTTGAAAAATAGGAATTCTACTTCCCTGAAGATTGTTGTTGTTGTGTGCTGTCAGAACAACTCATAGCTGACCCTCCAGTGGGTTTTCAGAGGCAGGAAATTGCACAGGAGATGATTTTCCATCCTGACAGGCTTAGAAACCCTATGAAGCAATCCTACAGGGTGGCTATGAGCTGGAAGCTAATTGATGACTATGGTCTTGGTTTTTGTTGTTTATTTACATAAGTAGGTATCTAGGTCTCTTATTTGGGGTGAAGCTGGGTGGATTTCAACCGCCAAACATTTTGCTGGCAGTCTGTGGTAGCGAGGGAAGAGCCTGATCTAAATCCCTTTTTATAAATTATAAATCAAGCTGCACTGAATTTTATATTATATTAATTCTATTCTATTCTATTCTATTCTATTCTATTCTATTCTATTCTATTCTATTCTATTCTATTCTA
>NW_006399905.1:1901839-1968697 GCF_000299155.1 Elephantulus edwardii | reverse complement strand
ATTACATATTTTTATATATACATATATTGCTGTTGTTATGTGCCGTCGAGTCACTTGAGACTCATAGCGACCCTATGTACAACACATATACATATATATAAATAATATTAGCAAAAAATAACGTCCCAGGAATCAATAGGATATGAGCTGACATGTATCAAATAACAGATGCAGCCCTGGACACGCTCACCAGTCTGTGTCAGGAAATTTGGAGGATGGCTGCCTGCATGACTGACTGGAAGAGATCCGTGTTTATTCCCATTCCAAAGAAGGGTGATCCAACAGAATATGGAAATTATTTAATGATATCATTACTATCATAGGTAAGATTTTTTTAGTGAGAGGTCATTAAAAATGGCTGGAACAATCTGTACACAAGGGAAATTTAGAAGAGGTCATGGCACCAGGGAAGTCATTGTTAAAGTCAGACGGCTCCTGGCTGAAAACAAATACCAGAAGAACGTCTATTTATGCTTTATTGCCTATGCAAAGACATCGAACACTGTGGATCATAGCAAATTATGGCTAACATTGAGAAGAATGAGATTCTCAGAACATAGAATTGTGCTTAGGCAAAACCTATACCTACATTATCAGGGTTTTGTGCAAGCAGAGCAAGATAATACAGCCTGATTAAAAATTAAGATACATATCTGACATGATTGTATCTTCTCTCCATACCTATTCAATCTGTATGCTAAGAAAACTGTTTTAGAAGTTGGATTCTAAAAAAAAAAAAAAAGAAGTTGGATTCTAAAAAGAAGAATTTGACATCAGGATTGAAGGAAGGCTGATCATCAACCTATGTTATACAGATAACACAGCATTGATTGCTTAATGTGAGGATTTAAAGCACTTGCTGTAAAAGATCAAAGAATACAGCCTTCAATATGGATTTCATGTCAGCATCAAGAAAACAAAAATTCTCACTCCTGGACCAATAGGCAACATAATGACAGATGGAGAAAAGATTGAAGTTCTTAAGAGCTTCATCTTACTTGAATCCACAATCCACATCTTTGGAACCAGTAGTCAGGAGATCAGGAGATGTATTACACTGGGAAAGTCAGCAGTCAGGGACCTCTCCAAGCTACTGAGGACCAATGACATCAACTTAGGACACCTAATTCAGGTCATGTTTTTTTTCAATCACTTACTATGTGTCTGAGAGCTGGACAATGAATAAGGCTGATAGAAGAAGAATTGATTACTTTGAGCTGTAGTGTTGTAGAATAGTCCTGAATATCTCATGGACTTCCAAAAGAACAAATAACTGTATCTTGGAGAAAGTGCAGTCAGAGTGTAAAGATGATAAAGCTTCATCTCCCGTATTTTTACATGTTGCTAGGAGAGGTTATTCGTTGGAGAGGGACAACATGCTTGGAAAGGTGGAGGGTCAGAGAAAGAGAGGGAGATCCTCAACCAGATGGACTGACATAGTGACTGTAGCAATGAGCTCAGGAATGTCAGAGATTGTGAAGATGGCACTGGATAGCACAGGGTTCAGATCTGCTGTTCATAGTATCTCTATGAGTCATACTTGACTCAAAGGCACCTGACAACAATAACAACAAGGGAAAAGCCTGATATTAATCCCTTCTTACAAATTCTAATAGCAACTCTCTTCAGCTGTGGGTGCCACTTTAGGCCAGAGCTTTTACTTTCATATCAACTCAACACATTGTTATCAAATTGAAACCAAATCATAACTGAATCTTCAGTGGGTTATCAGCACCGATGAATCGCAGGAGGAGAGAATGCTCATCTTTCCTGAGAGGAACACCTGGAAGGTTCAAATTGTCTGCCTTTAGGGTGACAGCACATCTCCTTAGCCACCAGGTCACCAGAGTGCTCTACTTTCATATAATATTTTCAATTGTTTTTATAAGTAAATATGGTGGCTTGGATAAAATCTCTAAAGTTCTACTTACTTCCAATATAAATAAATTCTGTCTCCATAATCCTGAAAAACAAACCCAAAGTTTTTTATTGAAGTAAAAAAGAAATGGTTTGACTGAACGCCTTAGCTTAATTGTTTACAATCATTCAATGATCCAGATAGTATCTCTACTCTGCTTTTCCCTTCAAAGAAAGTGTGGTTGAAGGAAACCTGTGAACAACATCTGGCAAACTCACCTGTTGGTCTTTGTTGATGCTGCTCTTTTTGGGTGACACCACACTCCTTGTTCCTGGTGGCTATTTCCCCAGCCTCCTCCATTGCCCCATGTTCAGAACCCACCACTGATGATATAAAAGGATACAGTGACGGTATTTAATCTTGTTTGTTTTCTACAAGCCTTTTAATAACTTTGAGATGTTTATATTGTGTGTCTTTCTTCAATCTCACAAACTCTAATGTAGGCTTTTTGAGAGCACAGCCCACTTCAACACTTGTATTGGTGACTTTAAGCTTTATATTGTCCAAGTAATTGTTTAATTCTGGTTTTATATACGTATATGGATTTACATGCATCTGTAGGATATCTTATAGAAGCCTATAGAATATTCTTGCATTACCCTAGCATAATATACCCATACTTTTATAATATCTATGGATATATCCATGAGAGAAAAATGGGAAGTCTCCTCCCAATTAACTGCCTGTGAAAACCTGCTGGAGGGTCAACTATGGGTCGGTTCCAACTCAAGGGTATACAACAACAACATACATGTAACAGGGAGCTCTGATACCCTAGAGGTAAGGTGCTATGCTCCAATCCCAAAGGCACACAGTTCAAATCCACCAGCTGTTCCACAGAAGAATGATAGAAAATCTCCTCCTGTGTAATTACAACTGTTTCTGAAAACCCCTGAAGGGTCAGTTTTAGGTCCGTTCCAACTGTCTGGCTGATACACAACAGCAACAACAACCTACATATTTCCACACATGATTCAGGTATATAATCAGGTAATTACGGTGGTGTGGTCTGTAGGGAATTGTGCTGTTACTACAAAGGTGGCATCGCTCTGGTGCTTTTAATCTACCAGTAGTGTCTTGAAAGAAATATGGGCAATCTCCTTCCATGCCAATTCACAACCTTCAAAAACCCACTGGAGGGTCAGCTATGAATTAATTCCAAATTGGTGGCAAGGAGACACATGTAACGACCAAGTGTTGTTGGCAATTAGTGTGATGAGTGGACTGAACTGGTTTTCCTTCTGCCCTGGTGAGAGTCGCACTAGTCCAAAGACGTGTTAGAGTTAAATTAGAACTGACCTTCGGTTCATATTCCTTCAAACCAAAAATATATCTGTCCCAGATTTGGTGAGTCATCTTATTTTAAAGAGGAGTTTCTGGTATTATTAAAAGTATCTGTCTCTAAATAGGAAGCTCTGGTGGTGCAATGCAGAGAATTTAGTAAAAGACTAAGTCTCTCAAAGGGAAAAGTAAAGTTTCTTTACATGAGCTTAATCAAAACCTCAGATCTTCAGCATATTTTCACTCTTTAGAGTCTACTGCAGAGGAGATCTAAAGGGGTGGGGGAATGTACAAAACCTGGAAGTGATCTGAATGTTCACTTTTCCCCTCGACTTCGGGTAATTGCTTTGACTCAATCAGACAGAAAAGTTACAGCGACCTAGCAAGAGTTGGGTATTCACTTTATTTCTCGATAAGAAATGGGGCACTAGGACATTTCATTACAGCCACGAGTCCTATGCTCCTTCTTAACACGAACTATCTGATTGGTTTCTCTGCAATCACAAGACCCCAGTGCCCCTCTGAGCACATCTCTGATATATGGACATGCTCCTTCCTGGAGAAAATCCCTCCAATTGTCCTAGATGGCTTCTAGGCTGCAGGGGCTATTATCGACTCACACCTCTAAAGTGTCTGAGAAGGGGACGATTTGCAGTTATGAAAGATTAAGAGGTAACTTTTAAATCAATAGGTGTTGCTATTTTGGGCTGGAATTGAGCAGATTGATAAGTAAATCGTGGAATAGCTGAATAGAGAAGAGAGCTAGATTATAGGAAATGAGATGATTGCATTACATTGGCCTTCTGAAATAAGAACAGTGGCTATGAGGGTAGCAAATGGAAGGCTTTCTTGAAAATAATAGGTAGAAATTCACACTTAACACATATAACAATCGCATTAGACTTCAGAGTACTGAAAATGGGTGGGGTAAAATCTTCAGGAAAAGACATAATCTACCAATATATGTTGTTACTTGCTGTCGAGTGGGAACCTGCTCATAACTGACCTTCCAGAAGGTTTTCAGAGACACTAATTGTTGGGGAAGGCCCTCTATGAGGTGGATTGATTCAGTGACTGGGATAATCAGGATGGGAGTGTCAGAGACAGTGAGATTGGCACAGGACAGAGCAGAGGCTGTCGCTATGAGTCGCAAGCAACTCAATGGCACATAACAACAACAACAACAACAATTGTTGTACCAGAAGGAAATTGTCCATCTTTCTCCCTGGGAACAGTGGGTGGATTCAAACTGCCTGCCTTTGTAATTGGCAGCACAGCTCCTTACCACTCAGCCACCAGGGCTTCCTGTATCAACATAAAGCATGGTCATTTATCAACTTCTGAATGCAGTGAAATCTTTGTTAATTCAAGGAGGTCAAAGTCACTGTTGATGAGTCAGAACCGACTCATAGCTGACCTTCTAGCAGGTTTTGAAAGGGTGTAAATCACACAGGAGGAACTGCTCCTGCATTCGAAGCACCAAGAGGCATAGGCTTTCCGTTAACATGATTCTCTGTGAACTACACTACCAGAGTTCCCTACTTCTTAATTACCCTAAGATTTCAGAAAAGTGATCTACCAAGTATTTTTCAAGAAATGAAACCTAAAAAAGATTTTTTAAATAATATAATACTGATGTCACTTTTGTTTATGAAAGGATCGCATTATTTCATAATTTAATAAATGCATGACAGAAACATTGAATTTCATGCTCAAAAAAGAGCTTGGCAGTCTTTTTATCTTACTTTTATTTTACAGGAAACCCAAAATTCTTTTCTTTTACATTTTTATTAATATATAACATATCTACACAAAGGTGTTCAAAATGAATAACAGCATTTTCTGTACATGTAAGGCAATGAATTCTTAAGAAGGGATAAATTATTCTAAAAGAAATGACTGCTACATTGTCTTCTCTTCATCTCAAACACCCTATTTTAATTTTTTTTTTCTTGGAACACTGACATGATCCAGGTACCCATATTTTATTTACATCCTGTTACCCCATGTTGCATCCTTCGTCTGAGCCTCCTCAGTGGACCTTTTGGTCAAATTCTCTACCTGACATTTAACCAGCTCTTTATGGTCCTAACCCAGTATTTGATTATTTCAATAATCTTAGTGTTTTTAAATACATACATACATAAATACATAAATAAATAAGAATTCAAGGTAATGGTTTCATTGAGTCAGAAAAAAAGGGGGCAGTGATTTTTAAGAACTCTGTGACAGGATGTATTAGGCCTCTTTGTCTGAATCTCTTTGTAATTTAATCTCCAGTGACCAGGACGGTGCCTAGGTCAAAAGCTGTCAGTCAAACTCTCTTTGAACCAAACCAAGTCAAATGAACAGTTTTCCAATATGGTCAAATGTTACTGCAATTCCTGCCTTCCTTGTTAGTCATTAAGTATCAGCAAGTCTGTTCTCACTCAAAACCATCCTAGTGATGATAAGATATTGCCCTTCAGGGTCCTGTCTTTCAGATGTCAAAGTTATTAGTAAACATCCAGAAACGTATCATAATAAATAATTAAAATCTATCTTCAAAAATAGAGATTCCATGGATATTGTTTAAAGATTGTAGGTCATCGCTGTATGCTTTCTGAGATTTCTTCTTGCTTCAAAATCCATCAAAATTGATGTCTAAGCTGATGACTTTAATATACAGGGATTTTTCTTAGACTTCCCCAGAATTTCCTGAGACTTATATTTGAGTAGGAAACGTCAGCTCAATCCTACCGCATCTAGAGTAGTGGTATTGTTTTTGTTATTAGGGGCCATTGAGTTGATTGAAAATCATAGTGATGCCATATGATGGCACAGAATTGCACCAGAGGATTTTCTAGACTCATCTTCACAAGAGTAGATGCTATTGAGCTATAGTCTCCCGTAGAGCTGCTCGCTGGATAAGTAGTTGAACAGTTAATAGTTCCACCACCAGGGCTCCTTGGAGCTTCCAGAAAGTGTGATGCGAACCCCTGAGAACCAAGCTGTGGCATTAATCATTCTTTCTTTTATTTATTTTTTTAATGAGACTTCTAAGAGAAAAAAAAATTATATTTACTTTAGTGAGAGATGATTCACTGAGCTGAGGTATACATTATAAATGTAAGTCCTGATCATATGTGTCTGTAGGAAACCCATTGTGCTATTCTCCTGACCCCTGAAAGTTACTGTGTCCATAGTCAATATGGTGACTTTGTGATTGATTATTTGCTCATTTGTTTGTTTTACCACTTGCATGACATATGGATTATTTCCTCAAGTCTGTGAGCCTCTGAAGAAACTGACAAAATGCCAAAAATAAGATTCTAATTTAGAGGAAGAAAATTCAAATTTTCTTGTACAATTCAAATTCAAAGTTCAAATACAATTTGCAATTTTTCATTCATCCACAAATGATTTCTAATCACTTGGTAACGATTTCTAATCATGTGGTAAGACTCTAGATTTCACAGAAACTTGTCTGTTCATATACAATTACAATGAAAACAAACAGGTGCTAACTTACTGATTATTGATTGCATTTATCAAAACCATAGCCTTACTAAAATGTTTATATGTACTTTCTTAAGATCAGAGAGTTGGTGTTTTTAAAGGAATGTGAACCAAGTTAATGTTGAAGACACTCCAAGAGGAACTCACTATTACTCTCTGAATGATTCTTTTTTCTGATTTTTCTCTATTAAGAAAAACCTCTAGGCATTATTTCTAATATTTACTATAAATGGCCTCAACTTTTCTTTGGGATTGTCATAATTCTATTTGATGATACTCTTAACACAATCTTGGCAATAGAAAACTCTTCCAGATGCTTCTGCAGGAAACAGATGGCTTTTGGCTCCTCTGCTCAAGGGCTAGTCTGAGTTCCTAGGGTGCTTGCCTACGGTTCCTGGGAGCAAAGCACCAGGTGTTTAACAGACCCAGCTTGTATTCTATACGAACCTTGGGCTCCATTTCTTCTAAGATTGTACAAACCATTTCTTACTCAGTTTGCTGTTATAACATTTGTTTAATTCTTTAAAAAATTTTTTCTTGTGATGCTGGGGCAAGTCAATGAGCAGAGAAAAGACAAAGGGTGAAGCTTTGCTCAAAGGGACATCTCTACTTGGAATGTTGCTGTTATCAGGTGATGCTGAGTCAACGACAGCTCATAGCGACCCTATGAGTAACAGCTCTGACTCTTCGCCTATCCTACTCCATCCTCATGGTCTTGGCCATGCTCCAGCCCATTGTTAATGTGTAACTCTATCTCGTTGAGGATCTTCCTCTCTTTTACTAACTCTCCACCCTTCTCACCAAGATGTCAGAGGATTAGACCCTCTGACAACATGCTTGAAGTATATGAGATGAAATTTGACCATCCTTGCCTCCAAGGACCACCATGGTCGCACTTCCTCCAGTATAGGTTGGTTTGTTCTTTTGTCATTCCGTGATATATTAAATGTGCTTTGCAAACACCATTAGATTACGAGGAGTCTTTAACTGCACACTAGATATAGTGTGAAGCACGTTCTTTTGGACTTTCTAATTCTATAGAAATTAATAATATCAAGGTTAGCCAGCAAATTGAAAAGGGACATGAATATTGTCATTTTACAAAGGAAGACAGAGACTGTGTGCAAGATTTTGAAGCTATGATGCCCTCAGTTTATCAAAGACACAAAGATCAAAATGCACCCATATTTACCTAAGGTGACAATACCTGAAAATAATCTTACTCAGTCCTGTGATACCCATGCAAGGTTAGTCATAGGTTAAACTTTCATAACTAACTTCAAGAATAGAAAATACAGTTCAGAGTGAGTTCATACTATTTGGCAAAATATGCCCCACTTGTTGGAATATGGAATATAAAGAAAAACATGGAACAGGTAACACCAATATTCATTCCATGTAAAAATTGATTATGTAAGAATTTAATTGGAAAACCTTAAAACCTGTAAATGCAATGAATCCTTGGATGTTGTAAACAGTTAACACACTTGACTCTTAACCAAAAAGTTGGAGGCTCAAGGGGGCATCTCAAAAGAAAGATGTGGGGTGGGGGGTGATTAATCATAGGATCGCACAATTTGATGAGTAGAGGGAGAGGGTTGGGTAAAAGACATGGAAAAGATCCGATGTAAAAAACAACGTATACAAACTTTGCAAGTAAACCAGTACAAAAGAAAAATTTTATTTAAATTAAGAAAACAAAAAAAAAAATATGGTCATCTAATTCCAAAAGGTTGTAGCTATTGGTTTTCCACAGAATACAAATTCACGAGAAGTCTCATGAATTTGAATTAATTAAATGATGAGTATTCTTTTTTCACATGTACAAAAACGTATAAAAATTAAATTCACTATAGACTGCCCATTTTATAGAATATAATGCTATTAAACTAACTCAGTGACACAGTACTGTAAGAGAGAGATATGTTTATTGAGTAATGTTACATAAAATGATCTCTTTATTATGATTGCATCAGTGCTAAATTATTGAAAATATATGAAAAAATTGAAGTCATTTGAATCATAGAATAATGTGATTATGAGTAAATCCCCTTTTGTTTATTATAATGTTATTTAATGTTTCAAAATCTCTGCTACTAATAGCTTTAGTCTACAAAGTCACAGTCCAACTTTCAACGACTCAGTTGGGACATCATCCTTCTGATCGTCACCTCAGTGCAATAGTGTGCAGTATAATGATCGACTATTAACCAAAACAGCAGATACAATGCGAAGTGCTGCTCTTTAGAGAAAACTGTCTCTCTCCTAGTACTGCTGCTTTCACTCATAATTCCATGTTAAAATGCTATCCTTGGTAGTTAAAGTGAAATAAAATAACTCAGGCAATATGTGCAATTTAAAACTCAATTTGGCTTAGCTTCTTGGGAAGCTTCACTGTGCCCTTTCATATTGACTCTGGCAACTTCCCAGATTTCAAAGTATCATTAAAATTGCTAAGGGAGGAAAAAACCAACAACCCACAACCATGCATGTCAGGCATAACTGTGTCAAAATTAAGCTGCAAACCCATCTGGCTCTCTTGTCTTACTGAATTTGTCACATTTGTATAGGTAGTGGATTTGAACCATGTGACTTTGGGATTGCAGTGAAGCTTCTTACCACTCGGCCACCAGAGCTCCCTCCATTCATATGGGAGCTCACTGATTTTTTTAAGATTGCTGGCAAGAATAGCTTCCTTGAGTAAGCAAGCTGCTATAGTCGGTTCCCTCAACTTGGGATTTTTCTCTCCCAGAAATTCACTGTTTAGGTAATGTTCTATATTTTTGTTTTTATGGCCCAGTTTTTAAATCCAGTGGCCCTCCTATGCATTCACTTTATCTTTATCAACATCCTATTGCATTTACTATCCTATTTCACTTTGAATATGAAATAGCCTCTCACTGTTACCTCACCTAGACTGTCATCTTTTTCAATGTGTTTGCACACTGCAGTCTGAGTGATCATTTCAAAACACAATTGGATTATATCCATCACCAAATTCTCTACCCTCTACTCTCTCCACTCTTTACCACTTAAAACAGCTCAGTGAACTCCTTTATTCCAGTTCTTGCCTGACTGTAACTCTACTGTCTTCTGCATCTCCATCACCTCCCTGTTGTAAGAGTTCCATTCGCAATGACACTTTTTCTAATACTCCAGTGAACAGGAAATCCCCCTCTCCACCCCAGGACCCTAGTTGTTGCACCCTAGTTTGCACTTTGCCTGAATCTCTATTCTACTGCCTGTCACTGAACTAATCCCTTCATCCTACGATCTCAGCTCAAGGGCACCTTTTCCCTCATGCTTATTTATTATGCCGGTTAACATCTGTTTAAATTCACATATCATGTGATTGTGTGATTAATATCTTCTTCTCCTTTACTTTTATGCTTCAGTTGAGCAGAGAACACATTCATGTTTCCATCGTTATACTCCCAATAACCATCAGAGTTTTTCTCATACATGTTGAATAAATGGATGAAAATCTAAAAAAAAGAAAATTTTTTTACTGTTATTTTACATTTATGTTTAGCTCTAAAGATGGAGTGATAGTGACTATAGACCAATGGTGATTAATTTTATAAAAACAGTGTATAGGAATGATCATATACATCACAATGTGTGAATGAAGGAAATTCTGCTGTTAGGGACCTCTCCAGGGTACTGAAGAGCAATGGTGTCACTCTGGAGACTAAGGTGTGTCTGATGCATGGTATGGTTTTTGCAATCACTTGTTATGCATCAGATAGTTGGACAATGACTAGGAAGGATAGAAGGAGAATTGATGCCTTTTAGCTGTGGTGCTGGAGAAGAGTATTGAGAGTACAATGGATTGCTAGGAAAACAAACAGATTCATCCTGGAAAGGGTTAAACCAGGCTACTCCTTGGAGGCAAGGATTCTGGGGCTTCGTCTGACATACTTTGGGCATGTTGTAAGGAGGGACAGGTCCTTGGAGAGGGACATCATGCTTGGTAGGGTGGAGGGACGGCGTAGGAGGGGAAGACCCTCTATGAGGTGGATTGATTCAGTGACTGGGGTAATCGTAATCGGGATGGGAGTGTCAGAGGCAGTGCGATTGGCACAGGACAGAGCAGTGTTTAGGACTGTTGTCCATAGGGTCACTATGAGTAGCAAATGGCTTGATGGCACATAACACCACCACCAACATATTATGCCAGATGAAGTCTTTCCATCATCCCTCTAAGGAGTATTCTAGCTGTCCTCCTTCCAAGAGAGATTTGTTCTTCTGGCAGTCCATGGCATGGTCAGTATTCTTGGCCAATACCATAATTCAAATTGTTGTTCTGTCTCAACATCAATTTTTTTTTCAGTTTTCTGTATACTTTCCTACATTCTTAAGCATTTCGTGATTGAAAACACTATATGCTGGATCAGGTGCACCCTTCACTCTCAAAGCGTCATCTTTACTTGTTAAGTCTTTTTCAAGAAATTTGTCCAATGCAGTAAGCATGATGTTTAATTTCTTTTCTTTTTGTTATTTGATTTCCTGACTGCTGCTACCATGGGTGTTGCTTGTGGATAAAAAAAAAATCCTAGGCAGTTTCAAGATTTTTTTTCATTTATCATATTGCTTATTGTTCCAGTTATGAGGATTTTAATTTTCTTTCTGTTGAGATGCAATCCATACTCATGACTATAGTTTTTGATCTTCTTAAGTGCATGCTTATAGTTCCCTCTTCATTTTCCACAAACAAGACTGTATCATCTGTGTATAATAAATTATTTATGGGTCTTCTTCCAATCCTGATGCCCCATCCCTCTTCATATATTCTAGCTTCCATGTTATTTTCTCAGCTTTCATACTGAATAAGAATGTTGAGAAGATACATCTTGTTTTATTCAAACATTGTTTCTTGGTCTACGGATAAAGTTTGAATGAACAAAATTAAGTGTTCTAGAATTCCTATTTTTGCAATGTTATCTAAATTTGCATGGTGCACACAGTCAGATGTCTTTTCACAATTATTAGAACATGAGTAAGCATCTTTCTTCTGGGTTTTAGGCAAGGTCCATTTGACACCAGCAGTGATATCCCATGTTCCACATCCTATTCTGAATCTGGCTTGAATTTCTATTAATTACTTGTCAATGTGATATTTTATCTGCAAATATCTTTTTACTTGATCTTCAGCAAAATGGTCTTTGCATGATATTAATAAATAGTATCACTTGACAATTTCTGTGTTCTGTGGGATAACCTTTCTTTGCAATGAGCACAAATATGTCTCCCTTTTAGTCGGGTAAGCAGGGAGCTGGTTTCCAAATGTCACCACAAGAAAGGAAACCAAATGTGTTTGGGATGACATAGAAATATTTTCTTTTGTTTCAAAGTGCCTTGGTAGCACAGTGCACTGTATGTTCGACTGATTAGCCAAGAGGCCAGAGGTCAAATCCCCAACCTACTCCATAAGAGAAAGAGGTGAAGTCTTTCATAAAGATTTACACTTCACAAACCTGATTGAGGGTTTCCATGGGTCAGAACCAACTCAATAGCAGTGTGTTTAACTTTATCCCATCTTAGTTTCATCATAAAAGCTGTCTAGGCAACCAAGACCAACTCCTTTCCTTCTCATCTTCCTAAGATTTGTCCCCACTGAGTTTGTCCCACTGTCTGGTAAAGATATATGAATGAAAGGAATAAAAGGTCTTCACATAGGGAATTCCTTATATCATACATCTCTACAACACTCTTTTGGGACTAACCAGACAATCTGAATTCTGTAGTCTCACAATCTAAAATTTAAAACATGAATCTCTTTCTCTATGTATGGTAGCATAAGTATGTTTTCAGATTTTGCAAATAACTTGATGACCTTAGTTTCTTTGATGGGAAGAGCTTTTAAAGTATCTATAAAAACTGCTCAATAAATATCCCTTAAATAAACCAAACTTTATTTGCTTATTTTGGCAACAGTAAGTAAAATGTTGCCATTATTTTCCTTTGCCTATCCTTTAAACTCATATAAAACTAAAAATTTCAAACTCACTGCTCTTAAGTCAGAAGCTACTCATAGTTGATACTCCACTGACTTTCCAAGACTGTAAATCTCATGGAAAGAGATTGCTCATTCTTTTTTCCACCTAAAAAGGACAACACTTGGACAAAGTATAATCCAAGTGTTCCTTAAAGGGAAAGATGGTGAAACTTTGCCTTACTTGAAATATATTGTCGGAGAAACTATTTCTTGGAAAAATACATCATTCTGGGATAAATGAGAAAGAGAAAAGGTCAGAAAAAGAGAGGAAGACCTTCAACAAAATGAATTGACACAGTTGTTAAAACAATGATATTAAGCATATCAGAGATCATGAGAATGGCGCAAGATAGGTCACGTTTCCAATTTCTTGTCAATAGAGTATCTATGAATCATGAGACATGCAATGCCATTTAACAACAATAGAACATGAGTCCCTCATGAAAAACAGAATTTTTCAACTCCCACTCTCTACTTACAATATAGCCTTCACCAAGTTCAACACACACAGAAATACCAACAAAAAGATTGACAACTTCAGATTGGAATAAATTAGTAGCAACAGTTCAAGTCAATAAAGCATCAAGAATTAAAAACTGACCAACAGATCAAGAATTTAAAACATCTAAGGAAGAATAGTTCAACTGAAAAAGATTTTTTCATCTGTAAAGTGGGGTGATAATAATTGAATTTTCTTCAATATCTTAATGTTTATAAAGTTTTTAATTTATCTATATTGAAATAGCCTAGTGAAAGAAAAAATTGCTTGTTTGTATGTTAATCTTGGTTATTCTCAACAAGTATCTAGTTATAGATTTGCAAACAAGTAAAAAAATTTTAAAAAGTTTTAAAAATGAGAAGAGGATTGCATAAACACATTTTGTTAAGAAAACACACACACACACACACACACACACACACACACACACATCCCACACCCCATTCCTTGAGTTCTTTATCCAGGCACAGAACTGAAGAAACATGATAACAGCTGGTACAGGCTAGGAATTATTGTACTTAATTAAAAACTAGATGTAGATACTGGCAGCTTTGATTTCACAAGATACCTGTCCTACCCACTGGGGGGAATTTAAATTCCATTTAGTGCAATCAGTACATCAATACACAGTAGCATGTTGTAAGCAGATACTCTGCAGGGAGTTAAGAGACCATCTACAGTGGACTAGGAAAACTAAAAAGGAAATGTAATTATTTTTACTTAGATTATTTTTCATTTTATATCTATAGAGTCAGAAAATACAGGGAATAAAATATACCTATGATTCTGCAACAGAATTTTCTTCTAATATTAAGTATATAAACAGATATATTTTTCCTCCCCAAAGATAATAAAGATATTAGATATTCATAATATGTGTGTATTAAAGGTAGATCTAAGATGAGATTTAGTTCCAAGTCAAAATGACAGTTATAAACATTTATTGATTTAAATATTCTTATGATGCATGCTCTTTTATTAAAAGATATTTTATATTGGTTTGCTTACAAAGTTTGTATACATTGTGTTTCACAGAGTCCTTCACATTGTGTTTTATACAATCATTTGATTCATTATATTTTATAAAATTATTCAGCATTGAACTATGCCCACCCTTGTCCTATCTTTCCAGTTCCCCCCACCCTGATCTTTCCCATTTCCTTTACCCACCCTTCCCTTCATCAGTCAGATTGTGCAACCCTTTAATTTCCCCCATGTCCATCCTCACCACTCTCCTCCTCCCCTCCTCCCCTTTGGATCATAGACACTTTTACTAAGTCTCTATTTCTACAATAATGGTCTCATACAGCATTTGTCCTTATGGGACTAAGTTAGTTTACTCAGCATAATGCTCTCCAGTCCTTCCCAAGTTATGTAGTAATTTTTTAAATCATTGCTCTTGAGTGCTGCATAGTATTCCATTGTGTGACTGTACCACAATTCCTCAATTTATCTCAATGTGGTTGGACATTTGGGTTGTTTCCATGTTCTTGCAATGGTGAATTATGCTACTATGAACATTGGGGTGCAGATCTCCTTTTCTGTTTCAGTCTTCAATTTCTCAAGGTATATTCCAAGTACTGGAATAGTCATATGGAATTTCTATGTTGAGCTTTTTGAGGAAACTGATGCATACTTTTAATAACGGAATAATATTTAGTTATATGGTTATTGTGATATTATAAACCATTTTCCAATTTTAATAGATATATAGATGCTTTCTAAGTGTTTCTAAATCTTTAGAAATAGACTTTTTGGGGGGAAGGGGTAGAGAAAAAAGTGCAACAATGAATGAATTAATGGAAATCCAAAATCTCTGTAAATGTTCATTAAAACTAGTAAAATAAAATTTAAAAATAGACGTTTTGGGTTAAAATATATAAATCTCTAATTTCTTTATGTATTATGGGAACTTCCTGAAGTGCAGGCTGGGTTTAGAAGAGTCTGTAGTACTAGGGGAATTATATCTAAAGTCAGATGGGTGTTGGCTGAAAGCAGAGAGACTAGAAGAACGTCTATCTGTGTTTCATTGACTATACAAAGGTGTTTGACTGTGTACCACAATAAACTGTTGCTGGCTCTGAAAGGAATGGGAATCCCAGAACACTTGATTGTGCTTAAATGAAACTTATACTTGGACAAGGAGGCAGTCATCAGAACAGAGCAAGGAGACACTGCATGGTTCAAAATTGGGAAAGATGTGCACCAAGGATGTGTCTTATCTCCATATCTTTTCAATCTATGTGCAGAATAGATTATCCTGCAGGCTGAGCTCTAGGAGAAGTGTGGCATCAGGATTGGAGGAAGATTCATCAACAATCTGCATTATGCAACCCTGCTTGCTGAAACTGAAGAGGACCTGAAGCACTTGCTGCAAAAGGTCAAGGTTTGCAGCCTTCAATATAGATTGAAACTCAATATCAAGAAAACAAAGATTCTCACCACTGGGCTGATTGGCAGCATCATAATAGATAGTGAAGAGACTGAGACTGTTAACAGCTTCAATTTGCTTGGCTCTACAATCAACACTCTGGGTAGCAGCAGCCAGGAAATAAAAAGACAAATTGCATTGGGAAAGTCTTCTGTCAGAGACCTCTCCAAAGTATTGCAAAGCAACAATGTCAGTCTGGAGATTAAGGTGTGCCTGATATAGGCCATTGTCTTTGCAATTACTTGATATGCATCAGAAAGTTGGACAATGACTAGGGATGATAGAATTGATGCCTTTGAGCTGTGGTGCTGGAGAAGAGTATTGAATATACCATTTACTGCTGGAAGAACAAAAAAATTCGTTCTGGAGAGACTGAAGCCAGGTTGCTCCTTGGAGACAAGGGTACTGAAGCTTCATCAGACATACTTTGGACATGTGACAAGGAGGAATCAGTCCTTGGGGAGGGACATCATGCTTGGGAGGGTAGAGGAGAGGAAGCACAGGAGAGGAAGACCCTCAATGAGATGAATTGATTCAGTCACTGGAGCAATGCAGATAGGTGTGTGAGAGACAATAAGACTGTCAAGTGACAAAGCAGGGTTTTAGGCTGTTGTACATAGAGTCGATATGAGTCACAGGCAACTCAACTGCACATAACAACAACAACAACAGTAATTATTAGTATGCTTTGGAGGCCTACTGGTAAGAAGCTGTGCTGCAATGCTGAAGGCACCAGCTGCTTCATGGAAGAAGAAAGGATTATCTCTTCCCATTTGATTTACTTCCCCTGCAAACCTGCCAGCGAGTCAGTTATGGGTCAGTTTTAACCCAATAATATACAATAACAACAACAATAAATTACTCTAGAAAAAGATATATATATATAATCGTGTGGCCTACTTCTTTCACTGAAAAATTAATTATATAGAATTTTATACTAGAAGTAGAGCTATTATAGTTAGTATAAATCACCTTTCAATTATAAACTCAGTTCTTTTTCGGACAAATAATCATCTTGCCTTCTTTTCCAGAAGACTTTTCTGAAGATTAAATGCAAAACGTTTTGTACAGCAAATTCACTGCTGCCAAGCCAGTTCCAACTCATAGGGACCCCTCATTATGTTTCTGAGGTTGTCTATCCTTATGAAAGGAGTCTGCCTGGATTTGTTGCCTAGAGCAAATGGTAGATTCAAACTGCTGATCTTCTGGTTAGCAGTTCTATATGGTACACACTATGCCACTAGATCTCATTAGAAGGTATTCTAGCTCCAAATAAGTGCTAAATGAAGTTAGTTGACTTAGTAAATTGACTGATTAGTATTTCTAACAGCAGAGCATTTGTTAACTGCCAACCTTGATTTGAGGGAGTTAAATTTCTGAGATTTATGACATTTTCTCTTAGATTTTTCTTGAAAGTTTAGTCTTACTGCTGTGCCACAAACCATCCCAAAATTGAGCTTAAAACAATGACTACTTATTCTTGTTCACAGGCCATGTGTGTTCCACTGGTGACTTATTTTGGCCTAAAGAATGTGCCAGTGCCACATCTAAACTGAAGTCACAGGAGGCCTTGTGTGCTTTGACTCTCATTTGAAAGCCTGTCATCATCTTGTGTACAAGCCCACATGAGCCATGTGGATGAGAGAGATACGAAGGAGACCGCCATTATTCTTTTAAAAGATTGTGAAATGTGATACAATCCAGTTTCTCTACATGTTGCTTCTGACTTCCACTCCATGAACAGGCCCAGCAAAGACCAGATAAATCAATGTGTGAAGCCCAATAGTAATTGTAAACTTGCTGAATCATGAGCCACGTAAGTGTTTGTTGCTATTGTTTTACGCTACTAGGGTTTGGTGGGCTTTTGTGCAAATATAATTAATGAATATACTTGTTATGAATGTTTCTAAACGTTGGAGATGTTGAAACAGGCTAATAAAAGATATGTTCATCATTACCCATTAAAAGTTCACTCAGTTATCATGAACAAACAATTAGCTTATGAACTGATGTGAATGACAAAGGCAACTGTACATGTTAAGGCAGCATTTCTCCAATGATCCTCCCAAAAGCACTAGTCCCACTAGGTGCTCGTGAAAGAGCATGTGAACAGTCCATCAACGGGCCTGCTGACCCTCACCTGTACCTCCTCATCAAAGCCTGGGAGTTTCATGAGCATGCAGGCTGAGAACTGATTCTGTGTCCCAGTTTCTTCTTCAATGTTATCAGGAAAATCCCTTCCCTGTTAGGTGCCTGATGAAGAATTTTTTTTTCTTTCTGCTTAAACATGTGGTTCACTTGGCACCTGGCCAAAACCATGACCATCTCTGCTCTTAGGAGGGATGGGAATGATGCCCTCTCCTCCATCTTGAGAGAAGTCAGTCCACCTGCTTTGGCTGCAGAGTACAAGCCAGGGGTGAGCAGGGACCATTGCCACTATTTAAGCTGACTTTGCTCTGTCTTTCTTCTGAGTATGTGAAGTGTTAGTTCAACCAATGCCTGTGTGTTTGAGTTTCTTGCCAACCTGAGACTTTGTTTTGACAAAGAGGTATCACTAAAAATGAAATTAGTTGAGTAGAAGATTCATACTGTCTTCTACTTTTAATGTTTTCCAATATACAGTAACATGAGGCCTCTTTAGAAGATGTTAGTTTATAATCTGAATCCTAATAAGAGCTCCATAAATGTTAACTGTACCAAACAGCCACCATATAACTGTCATCCTGTAATGGTGGCTGGAGAGTAGTTTGTTGCTGGAATCTGTGCCTCTGGTCTTTTCAAATATCACCAAGCTCACTCATGTAGAATGGCTTTCAGCAGGGCCATCAGGCTAAGAAAGATTAGGAGGCAGGGCTGGTCATTCACTAATGAAATGATGGACCTTTGAAAATCCTGTAACAGCAGAGTGAAGTCTGACATAATGCAAGTTGATAAGCCCCTCAGATTGGAATGCACATATATACGAATGGGAATAACTGACCCCTCAAATGGAATTGATCTTAATGGTGTGGATGAGAAATGCTTTCAGTCAATGCAGGAACTTCTTTTGCTGGTGTGGTGCAAAATGAGACGCAGCAGTTGAAAATGTACATGATTAATTAGGAACACAGAATGTACAAAGTATGCATCTAGGAAATTTAGAAATGAAATGATCAAAAGTTGCATTGAATGCATACATATTGATGCCCTCTGCATTAGCGGGCTTGAACGAACTGTATTCATCGTTTTTAATAAGAAAACCATACAGTCTACTATGCTGGCAATTCTCATTATTGAGAAGAATAATTCAAAGTCTACCCTGAATTATGATCATCTCAGTGAAAGGATAGCATCCATATACATACAAGGAAGATTTGTTAATATAACTACTATTCAAATTTATGTACTAATAATTAAAACTAAAGATGAAAAAATTGAGGATTTCTGCAGTCTGAAACTATGTAAGCATGCGGCCAAGATACCTTAATAATAGCTGATGATTGGAATGCAAAAGTCAGAAACAAAGACATTTTGCTAGTTAAAAAAATATCACCTTGGTGATATGAATACGTTCTGAGATTCCATGATGGAATTTTGTGTGAACATTCAGTTGTCCATTGTAAATATTTCTTTATTTAAAAACAAAACAATACCACAGCATAAACAGCAACTACTCATATGGACAGTGCCAGATGGAATATAAAGCAATCAGATCAACTACATCTGTGGAAAGAGACAGTGGAAAAGCTTCATATTAGTCAGAACAAGGACAAGGACTAATTCTCAAAGCGTGTTCAAACTGTAGCTGAAGGAAATTAAAAAGAGCCCCTATAAGCCAAAATATGAATTTGAGTATACCCAAGATGAAATTAGAAACAGTCTCAAAAATATATTGGATACATTGCATTGGATACTAATGGCCAAAGACCAATCAAGTTGTAAAATGACAGTAAGGACATAATACAGAAAAGAAAGCAAAGTGCCATAGAAAACACAGGAAAGATAGCAAAGAATAAAGTAGCTGTCGGCAGAGATTCTCAAACTTGCTCTAGTACATGTTATTGTTGTTAACTACCTTCCAGTGGCAATTAGCCCATAGCTGACACTGCAGCAGGTTTTCAGGGGCAGTAAATCAAAGGGAAATGAACCCTAGGAGATTTGAACAGCTTGCCTTTCTGTAAGTAGAGCAACTCCAGACCACTAAGCCATCAACATTCTAGAACATAGAAAAGTTAAACCCAGAGGAAGAACTGGTGAAGTAAGAGTGCTGAACAGAGATTTCAAAGGGGAGCTCAAGAAGATGAAGCAAAGCATTTTAGTAAAGTGTCCATCTGAAGTAACTCAGCCCCGTAAGGACAAATACTGTATAAGACCATTATTGTAAAAAAAAAGAAAATAAAAATAGATTACTAGTAAAACCTGTATGAGGATCTATGGATTGGGGTGGAGGGAGCAGAGGGCTGGAGATGGGAGAGGGGGTAATCATGAGATCACATGATGTGGGGGGGTGGGTTGCGGAGTTGGAAGGGATCTGGTGTGAGGGGCAATGTATATGAACTTTGTAGGTACACCAATGTAAATTTTTTTTTCAAAAATGTTTAAATATGCACATCTTTGTACATTTTGGACTTAGCAAATGAAAAGGGGAAATGCATTCAGCACTTCTTATGCTGAAAGAATTGAAGAAAAATTCAAATCTCTACTTGCAATACTGAAGATTCTGTGGACTAAACAGTGAATGATGTGGTAAGCTTCAAAAAAAAGGTGAAAGATGGGAGGGATATACAGAGCCACTGTATCAAAGAGAATTGGTGGGTCTTCAATATTTCAGGTAGTTGCATATGATCAAGAACCAATACTACTAAAGGAAGAAGTACAAGCTGCACTGAAGACACTGTGGGAAAAAATAAGGTTCCATGAATTGAAGGGAAATCAACAAACAGATTCAACCCTGTGTATGCTCAGTCATCTATTACCAAAATTTGGAAAAGAACCAGCTGGAAGAGATCCATCCCCCACATTCCCCCCAAAAAAGTTTACAAGAATGTGGAAATTCTATAAGAACATGATTTATTATCACACTAAAAATATTTCTGAACTCATTTAAAAAAAATGACTAGACCAGAAAATCCACAGGGAACTGCTAAGCATTCAAGTTGGAATCACAAAAAGAAATATAGCAGATACCATAGCAGTTCTTGGCGGAAAACAGAGAACAGAGACATGTAATAGAGAGAGACTATGCAAAGCTATAACATTGTGTGGATCATAGCAAATTACAGATAACATTGCAAGAAATGGAAATTCCAAAACATTTACTTGTGCTCTGAATGTGTACATGAAGCCAATACATAAACTGTGAAGCAGTCATTCAAACAAAAACAAAAGGAATACTGCTATCAAGTTATTAAGGGTTTTACTTTCTTTTGATTCCCAATCTACGCCCATGGAAGCAGCAGTCATGAAATCAAATGATGTCTTTTACTGGGACAATTTGCTGCCAAGAACCTCTTTAAAGTAGTAAAGTGCAAAGACATCACATTAAAGATTAAGGTGCACTGGCCTGAGCTATGGAATTTTCTTTATCGTTGATTTTTTTTTTTTAAGTCATGTGAGTGGATGTGTCAAGAATTTGTATGGATATTTACAGAGAAAAATTATTTCTCTTTCCACCATTCATACCCATTTTGTCTTATGATATTAATTACAATGCCCACAATGTAATCACACTCCTTTAACTTGCTTCCGTTGGTTCTCATCCTCATTAATCTTTCTAAACCTCTCCTCCCTGTCTTCCCCCACTTGACCCAAGGACAAGCACTGCTATTTTCACCTTAAATAGCTGGTTGTTCTAAATACCTCCCTGGTAACATCATTCCCCTTACAGACATGTCTGGCTTTGGCTGAAAGTTGAACCATGGGGATAAAGAGTGATGAAGTCTCACAGCCTTTGGGGTTCCACTAATTTCTGTTGGACCAGAATGCCTGGGGTTTTCATGTTTTTGTTCTACTAGTCTCACCTCTTTTAATTCAGTATTTTCTTCTATGTTCCCTTTTAGAATGCTCAGCAGCGATAGATGGCACATTTCTCCAGCCCTAAGAGGAGGAAATGTAAGCATCTTCTCACACGGAGTCACATGCATCTAATGCCGAACCTAAAAGGGTATCCTGTCAGGGACAAATGTTGTCATCCTCAGTTTGGCCAAGGACACTCCACTGGCTCCTAGAAGCAGAGAGTGCATGGAACTATCCTAGTTCCAAACATACAGGGGTATGCATCGTGGTAAGTCCACAGGGTACGAAATTAGAGGCAGTTTTTCAAGGGCCCAAAAAGTCAGCTGTTCTTATCAAAGAAGGTGCCTCTGTCATTGCAGGGGCTGGCTACATTCTAGCTGCCTCGCCTAAGAAGGGCATACTCCTCAGTTACTAGGTGGCAGAGAGTCTCTGAATCTTCACATACTATGAGCCAGTGAAACAATGGTTCAAGCCTGGCCTCAGGCAAAGTTGTAGAGGCACTCTCTACTGGGCTCTGACAGGGAATGCAGGGGAGTGTGTTTGGGGATATGGATGTCACTTCTCTGATCCTTAGGGTAGTAAGAGGTGAAAGAGGGAGATCTATCCTTGCCTGTCCTCAGCCGACTGCCAGTGGTGTCACAATTGCAATCCTGAATCAATAAACTGATCAGAAACGTGATTGCAAACGTTCAAAAAGGTTGCACTACATCAGGTCCATTCACAATTCTGGACCTGTTACCTTATTCAGTGTTTTCATTCCACTTCTTTCAGTTCGTGTCTGAACTGCTGATTTAACTTCCTTTAAAATTCACGATTCCAGGCACATCTCATTTTGTTATCAGTCTTCTGGTATCAGTTGTAGAGGGTTTGGATGGCCATCTGTCTACTCCATAATTGCCAGAAATATATCAATCCATGGTCTTTTCAATTGTATCACATCCATATTAAATTTGGACAATGAATGAGGAAGACTGAAGGAGTCTCGACGCCTTTGAATTTTGTTGTTGGCAAAGAATATTGAATATACTGTGGGCTGCCAAAAGAACAAACAAATGTGTCTTGGAGGAAGTACAAAGTGAGTGCTAGTTAGAAGGAAGGATGTTGAGACTGTGTCTTACATATTTTGGGCATGTTATCAAGAGGGAGCAGTCTTTAGACAGTGATACACTGCTTGGAAATAGAGCCAGTGAAAGAAGACCATCAATGAAACGGATTTACTGTTTCCACCACTCAATGGGTTTAAGCACAGAAAAGATTGTTGAGTGGAGATGGTGTGTGATCAGGCATCGGTTCTTTCCAGCAACAACAATGTATCTTACAGTCTCATTATATTTATTCTTGCTATCTGCTGTCTGAAAAGTAAATCTGTCAGCTAAATTTCTTGCAACTTTGTAACGAGTTGATTTTTCTCTCTGACTCTTTAATATTTGCATAGATAGAGATAAAATTACTTTTGCAGTAGTTACTCAAACTTTGATTTTTATAATTTTCAAATTTTAAAGGAAAACGGAATGTTGTATTGGGATGGCTTGTGTTCTTAGTTATGTAATATGAATCCTTCAGGGATAAGTTGTAAGCAAGTAGCTGCAATTCCTATTAATAGACTATGGAACTAGATTTTCATTTTAAGCACTTTAGGCTGCACAGCTCTGAGGTGATGATGGCTAAATGGAAAACGTCACAGGTGAAATACTCCCTTCTCTTTTAAACACTGCACAAGTAAAAGGCAGATAAAAGTTAATTATCTCACTTTCTGCCAAAGAAACAAAGAACCATGAAACAAAGTTTCAAAGTAAATCTGGAAAGTCCCCTTGAAGCTCGAGTTGTGATGAATACTGGTGGTCATGCATTGTAATCATGAATCCTCACCCGGCAAAGAGACGAAGGGGTCTTTCTCAGAGTCCAATCTAATCTATAAAAGCAGTGACCTTTATGTAACAAATGAAAACAAAACGGTTTGCCTTGCATGTCTTCTGATTTAAGTATTTCTCATTTGTTAATATCTTCCTTTCTGCATTTGTTCTTCTCTGTCATTCAGTGAATCCCTTCTCCCATTTTCACTGAGAATTCATCTTTTTTTTTCCCCCCAATTTTGTTCCACAGGCCTATAATAACCACTTATCAGTTTTTAATTTTTGATACAAATTAGAAATACAGATAATGGTATTTTCATGTTTCTCTTGATTAAATTGTAAGACTGCAATAGACTCTAGATGGGTAGGCATTATCATTCAATCTAATTATCAGTTCCAATCTAGTCTCAAGGCTTGTGTGATACATTTATTCCACAGGGTGCTCTAAGCATTTATTATAGCACAGACCTTTGTTAATTTCTTTCTTAGTCTTCCCTCTGTAGCTACACTTAAAATAATGATAATAAACATTTAGAACAATGCTTCCAGAACCATAAAGACTCAGGTCATTGAAGTCCATCAAGTATAGGACGATTCTGTCAAATGAAGAATATAACAAAATCAAAGTGAAGAAATTATTGTAGTAATGTAGCAAAGATTGCTAAACACAAAACTCGTTATGTTTTTGGTTTTATTTTTCCAAAAGAGAACAATAATAATTTCAAACCATTAAAATTAACTTTTAATTTAAAAAAAAATAAAACTGTGGCTGAATATGAGAAGAATGGGAATCCCAGAACATTTAATTGTGCTAATACGAAACCTATACTTGGACCAAGAGGCAGTAGTCAGAACAGAGCAGGGTAACACTGCATGGTTCAAAATTGGAAGGGTGTACGCCAGGGATGCATCCTGTCTCCATACCTTTTCAACATGTATGCAGAGCAGATTATCCGAGAGGCTGGGCTCTATGAGGAGAATTGTGGCATCAGGATTGGTGGAAGGTCTATTAACAATCTCCGTTATGCAGATGACACAACCCTGCTTGCTGAAACTGAGGAGGACCTCATGCACTTGCTCCGAAGGGTCAAGGACTGCAGCCTTCAGTATGGACTAAGGCTCAATGTCAAGAAGACAAAGATTCTCGCCACTGGACCAATTGGCAGCATCAGGATGGATGACGAAGAGATTGAGAGTGTTCACAGCTTCAGTTTGCTCGGCTCCACAGTCAACACTCTTGGCACCAGCAGTCAGGAAATCAAAAAGCGTATCGCGATGGGAAAGTCTGCTGTTAGGGACCTCTCTAAGGTACTCAGGAGCAACAGTGTCTCTCTGGAGACTAAGGTGTGCCTGATACAGGCCATGGTATTTGCAATCGCTTGTTATGCATCAGAGAGTTGGACAATGACTAGGGAGGACAGAAGGAGAGTGGATGCTTTTGAGCTGTGGTGCTGGAGAAGGGTACTGAATGTACCCTGGACTGCCAGGAAAACAAACAGATTTATCTTGGAGAGGATTAAACCAAGCTACTCCTTGGAGGCAAGGATTCTGGGGCTTCATCTGACATACTTTGGACATGTTGCCAGGAGGGACGGGTCCTTGGAGAGGGACATCATGCTTGGGAGGGTTGAGGGACAACGCAGGAGGGGAAGACCTTCTTTGAGATGGATTGATTCGGTGACTGGGGTAATCGGGATGGGTGTGTCAGAGGTGGTGCGGTTGGCACAGGATAGAGCAGGGTTTAGGGCTGTTGTGCATAGGGTCGCTATGAGTCGGAAACGACTCGACAGCACATAACAACACAACAACAAAACATTTTGCCTTTGAATCACTTCCAACTCATAATATGTCAATGTACTAGAATCACTCCATAGGAATTTCTTCGCTGTATCACTTGTGGATGAGAATGCAGGTCTGTCTTCTGCCATCTCGTTGGGTAAGTTAGAACCACGAACCTTTTGAGAGCACTCACAAGTTCTGGAGTCAGAATAAATGCTATCCTACCTTTATTAACATGGTAAATCTTGGTTTCTCGATTTATTGGAGAATTGTTGTAAGGATTAAATGTGATGTCTCTTGGGAAGTATTTGGCACTCTGTAGCTTGGGTATCTATTAGCAATGATCATACTTAATCATCTTCAGAATAATGAAGAGTTGATTATATTTGAACTTAATTCCCTCTGCTTTTTATCAAGTCCAAAGCAATGAAACTAAATATTTATTAAACCAGGAACCGTGTTATTTTAATTTAAAATGGCTAGCCAAAGAAATAGATTCTTTTCACTTTGAAAAGAAAATGATGAATCCACACACACACTGTTTATTAAAAGTTCTGAGGTATCAAGCTTAATTTTTAAGCTTTATATACCACCTCTTCATAAATCCCAAAATCTATGACTGTGATTAAGGCTGTCTAGGAAAAAATGCATTTGAAAATTAATCTAAGGTTCAGTACCAAGATACATTTTATTCTTCACTCAATTCAACTTATTGCCACTGAGTTGGAAATGACTCATAACTGACCCTCCAGGAGACTTTCAGAGACTGTAAACTGTCCATCTTTATTACAAGTAGCAGTGGGTTTTCAATAATTTTGTATATTAAAGAGCAGAAAAAATTTTAAAAAACCACATAATTGTGATTTTAAAATGTTTGTTATTTTGACTATATATACTTAATTATACACATATATAATTTAAAAAATTGTTTTAATGGCCATATCTATGAGTAAAACAAATTAAGTGGATAATGTAAAGTTTCCAATTGTTTGAAAAGTTCTACTTTGTAGTAAAATTATCTTTGAAAATGATTTTAGAATTACATTTCATTAATCTTATAATGCAAAAAGACAGAAGTAAAATATATGTCTGAGCTGTTATAAGGAATGCTACTATTACTGCCATCAAAGTTATCAAAATAAAGAGAACAACATGTAAGTATATATTTTGGATGTTTCACTTGCTTCTGATGTGTGAACAGAGCAAAGGAGCGCTACATGGTTTAAAATTAAGAAAGGTGGGCTTCGTGATTGTGTCCTTTCCCCATACCTATTCATTCTGTATGCTGAGCAAATACTGGACTCTGTGAAAAGGAATGTGGCATCAGGACTGGAGGAGAACTCATTAGTAACTTTGGTATGTAGTTGACACAACCTTGCTTCCTGAAAATCAGGAGAACTCGAAACACTTGCTGTAGAGGATCAAACCCTGTGGCCTTCAATATGGATTAAATCTCAACATCCAGAACACAAAAATTCTCAACATCATGATAGAGAAAAGATTGAAATTGTCAGTGATTTTTTCTCACTTGAATCCACAATAAATGTATTTGGCACCAATGGTCAAGCGATCAGGAGACATATTGTACTGGAAAAGTCTGCAGTCAAGGACTTCTCTGGATTACTGAGGAGCAATGAAGTTAGTTCAAGGAATAAAAAGCACCTGATTCAGACTATAGTCTTTTCAGTCATCTGCTATGCATCTGAGAACTGGACAATAAATAGAATGACAGGAGAAAAATTGATACCTTTGAGTTATAGTGTTGGAGGAGAATACTATACATCCACACATGAATTTCCAACAGAACAAACAGATATGCTTAGCAAGGTGGAGGGACGGCGAAGGAGAAGAAGCCCCTCAACCAGGTAGATTGACACAGTGACTGTAACAATGGTCTTGAGTGCGCCAGAGATTGTAACGTTAGCACAGGGCAGAGCAGGGTTTAGATTAAGTGTCTACAGCGTCACTGTAAGTCATATTTCACTAGACAGCACCTAATAACTATATACTGTGGACATTTCACTTGCCTTTATATTTCTAAATACAAGAATGTAGTTTGCTCTTACCTAACAATTAATGAATTGAATTGTTTAGGATAAAATGAAACTCACTCTAGAAGCTGTATACCATAGTTCTCAGATGAGAGCATTGTTAATTTGTGTGCGCTATTGATGCCCCTAACAAGAATAAATCTGCAATTTTCACATCTTTTTAATAGTAGAAACCTCCTAGAATGACTGATAATAATTGTACATTCAGAAAAATTGGTCAGGAGGCATCAATAATCACTTTTAAAAAAAACTCAGTTAACTATACAATTCTTTTCATCAAAAATTCTATAGCCAAACAAAGAAAATCAGGGTAGTTGTCTGGCAATTTTTCTTCCAACTTCTTCTCTACAACCAAGCTTGGCATTAAGCAGAGACTTGTCAGATAAATAGATTTGTGTTCTACATCATTGGTATTCAAAGAACAGAGTGAAGAAGACATAGTGAAAACAATGATTCCAAAGCTTTGTGTTTACCCACTTTGTCTCTATCAGAATCTTTTCATATTTCTGTTGTCAAAAGAAGCATTCTTTATCAGGGGAAAACAAACCCCTAATGTGTCTTTCTTAAAGTTATGAGAAATAATAGTCTCACATATTCAGACCCCATAATTAGACATATTTTAGACGTGTCTTCCTGAGTAGAGCAATAGCAGTATGCCATCCTATCAGGAAAGATAACATTCTTGTTTGTAGGTCCTAAATTATTAATGGTGCTTAATTCCTCCCACACTTATATTAAAGAGTCATAATCAGAGATATATTTGCTAACTCACAATAACAGTAAATGAGACAATTAACCAACAGCACTCTCCGAAATCTTCAGCCAATCTTTGCCCTTATGCAAGGGACTGATCCAAAATAGAATTTTATTCGGATAAACTTGAAGAAGAGAGTTGTGAAAAAGAATTGAAGTTTGGAAGATTCAAAAGAAATAGAATCTTTTAGAAGACCTACAATTGTACTGTAGGCGTATATTTGCCACCCTAGACTTGAGCAGAAATAAGGGTAGAAACTGCACTCCACAGAGTCTTCAATCACACACACACACACACACACACACACACACACACACATAATTTTTTAAATTTTTTTATAACAGATCATCAGTCCTTTCTTCTGAGACATCTCTGGTTGAGTGCCAAACTCCACCATATTAATCATTTGCACTAAATGCTCCTCTTCACATGAAAAGGGACACTTCTAATAGAAGGGTAAAGAAAATGTGAAGTTGTCTCCATTCACTACCACCACATATAAATAAATGATCCAAGCAAATGACTTAGTGCAATGACAAAAATAATTATCACTTCTATATGAATATCAATAAATTACTGCGTGTACCTTGAGTTGGTAATAAGCTTAAAATAATATCTTCAACAATGTTTCAATGTGTCCTCAAAATGTAGTGTGCTCATAATTTTTACCTTCCTAGCAGTGGAATAGGTTCATAGGACATGTTGTAAGGAGAGACAGGTCTTTAGAGAGGGACATCATGCTGGGTAGAGTAGAGGGACAGCGCAGGAGGGGAAGACCCTTGATGAGGTGGATTGATTCAGTGACTGGGGTAATCAGGATGGGTGTGTCAGAGGCAATGCGATTGGCACAGCATAGGGCAGGGTTAAGGGCTGTTGTACATAGGTATGAGTCGCAAACGACACGACGGCACATAACAACAACAACAACAACAGCAGTGGAATATCTGAGTCATAAGGAATTTCTTTGTTCAGCTTTGTGAGGAAATACCAAACTGCTTTCCAGAGTGGTTTTACCATTTTACAGTCCAGCCAACAGTATGTGAGAGTTCTAATCTCTCCACAGCCTCTCCAACATTTACTACCTACTCTCCTGTTAAACTTGGCCACTACTGGTGGAATGAGGTATCTCAGTGTGGTTTTGATGTGTAGCTCCCTTATTGCCAGTGATTTTGAGCATTACTTCATGTGTCTGTCGGCCATTTGAAGATCTTCCTCTGTGAAAATCCTTTCCCTGTCATTTGCTCATTTTGTAGTTGGGTTAACAATCTTTTTCTTGTGGCGGCCCAGGAGTATTCTATAACCTTTCATTATGAAATCTTGTCTGAGACAGTATTGTCAAATGTTTTTTTCCAAGTCAGTAGGCTTTCTTTTCAAACTATTGGAAAACGTTTTTGATGTTCACAGGGATTTAATCTTTAGAAGGTCCATTCATCAATTTTATCCTCTACCAGTTATGTATTTCTGGATGTATTTGTCAGCCTTTTTATACCATGGCCTAGGTCTTCTAAGCTTGGTCCCTCTTTGTCTCTTATGATCTTTATGGTTTTGAGCTTTATCTCTAGGTCTCTGATCCACCTTGAGTTGATTTTTGTGAATCAAGACACAAATGGAAGTCTGCACACCAATGTTCATAGCAGTGTTATTCATCATCAAAAGAACATGGAAATAGCCCAAATATCCAACCACATTTTAATGGATTGAGAAATTGTGGTATATATACATGATAGAATTCTACTACACAACACTCAGGAGCAATGATTTCAAAAATTACTACAAAACTTGGGAAGGACTGGGAAGGACTTAGTTATCCTTAGTCTCATAACTCAGTCTCATAAAGACAAATACTATATAGGACAATTATTATATAAATAGAAAGTTAACTAGTAAAACATATATGAGGAGCTAAAGGATGGGAGTGGAGGAATGAGGATGGGGGTGGGAGGGGGAGAGGGAATCATAGGGTCGCATAATTTGGTAGGTAGAGGAGTGTGTAAAGGGAATGGGAAAGATCTGGCAGACATATAGACAGACAAAATAACGATGGACATAGTTCAATGGTGAGTCATTTTATAAAACATAATGAATGGAAATGAATGTATGAAACGCAATGTGAATGAAGACTAATATAAAACGCAATGTATACAAACTTTGTAAGTAAACCAATTTAAATTAATTTTTTTAAAAAAATAATTTTTATGTTACCTGTTTTTCAACTATTGATATAGTATTAGAGGTAGAGCTGAGATTGGAAATCAATCAAAAGAGACTGTAACTGTGGACTCTAGTGTGTCCGAGATTGTGAGGGTGGACAGAATAAGACAGGGTTTAGGTCTGTTGTTCATAGGGTTGCTATGAGTTGTACTTGACATGATGGCTCAGCATTTTCAACTGGGGAACTCTGATAGAATAGTCCGTGGAGAGTTTTGCTGCTAACCCAAAGGGGGTACTTCTCTGGCTGTTCAAGCCCACCCAGGGCTCTGTGGGAGAAAGGTGGGAAACCTTCAGTGTGATTTACAGGCCTTTGAAAATACACTGAATGGTCAGCTATTCATTCTGCTGCCAAAGCAATGAGTAATGACCATATTTCAGCTTCTCTATGATTCTTGAAAAGGAAGTAAGTTTCTTCTGCTATAGATTAATCTGTACACGGAACAAATAATTCGGTAAGTTAGACTCCATGAAGATCAATGTGGCATTAGAATTGGTGAAAGATTTCTCAACAGCCTGTGTTATAAAGATGACACAGCGTTGCTTGCTGAAAGTGAAGAAAAGTTGAAGTATTTGTCGCATAAGATCAAGGACTACAGCCTTCAATTGGATTGTATTTCAATATCAAGAAAACAAAAATTGTTACCATTGCACCAACAGGTGGAGAGAAGACTCACCACTACACCAATAGGTGGAGAGAAGATTGAAATTATGAACGATTTCTTCTTACTTGGAGCCACAATCAACCCCCTTGGTACTAGCAGTCAGGAGATCAGGGGATGTATTGCATTGAACAAGCCTGTTGTTGAGAACCTTTTCAAATTCCTGAGGAGCAATGATGTCAACTTCAAGACTAGGCTGTGCTTATTCAGGCCCTGGGTTTTTTCCCAGTCATTTCCCATGGATCTGAGAGATGGATAATGAATAAGGATGACAGATGAAAAAATGATGCCTTTGAGCTGTGGTGTTGGATAAGAGTGCTGAATACGGACTGCCGGAATAACAGACAGATATGCATTGGAAAAAGTGCAGCTAGACGGTTCCTTGGAGACAAAGATGGCAAGCTTCACCTCACCTATTTTGAGCATGTTGCTAAGAGAAGTTATTCCTGGGACAGGGACATCATGCTTCAAGAAGTTGAGCGTCAGCTAAGAGGAAGATCTTCAATGAGATGAATCAGCACAGTGACTGCAGTAATGGGCTCAAGCATGTCAGAGTGTGCGGATTGTGCCGGATAGGACAGAGTGCAGGTCTGTTGTCTGTGGGGTCACGACAAGTTGTACTCGACTTGACAGTCCCTAACAACAAAAAGTTGGAAATGGGAGGTAGGGTGAACATCAGCACATTTGTGGTCATTGTTGGTGCTCAAGCCTTGTGAAAGTCTGCAGTCTTTTCGCTGTCAAAGGGCATTCTATCCCCCATAGTCAGCTTCATTGTGTTTTATTTTGCAGTGTCTGTCATAACCTCTTTGGGCATTTTTTGAGGATTATTCATGGGTTAGTTTGGGGGTTTTGTTTTGGTTTGGTTTTTATTTGTTTTTGTGGGGTGTGTGTGTGTGTGTGTGTGTGTGTGTGTGTTTTAAGCTGGATTAAGAATCTTTTTAAAAAGGAAGTGCTGACTTGGCATTTCAACATTTCTCCTAAGGTGTAGGCCAGCTTGACAAGTGCAGCGTTCTGTGTGTGCTCTGTTGGCGTTTCCATGTAGCAGAAGAAATGACCAGGCAGACACATGGGCATGCATAAGAGCTTGCTTTAAATACAAATTGTTCTTCCTACCCAAAAAATCAATATGAGATTAAGAGGTTTTTGAGAAGTTTTGAGTTGTTGATCTACAAACACCACCACCCCACCCCACCCCGCATTCCATGACTTGTTTTCAGAGCCTAATCACTGTGTGAGTGCGCTCTGGTGGCTTAGTGGATAAGGAGTTGCACTGACAACACAAATGCATGGTTCCAATCCACCGCTGCTCTGAGGGAGAAAGATGGGCAATCTCTTCTTGTGTAATTAACTTTCTGAAAACCCACTGGAGAATCAACTATGAATTAGTTCTGACTCCTTGTTACAAAACAGCAGAAACAATCAGCATGTGACCTCATTAGATAACTGCTTTGCTTTGGCTTCTAGGAGCAGACTACTCTGAGTAATGCACTCTGGATTTGTTTTCTTATACTTTGTAGTTGCTTTTCTTCCTTTCTCCCTCCTTCCATTCTTCCATTCTTCCTTTCTTTCTTTTGCCTTTCTCTCTCTCTCTTTCCACTAGACATAGACAAATGTGATACAGAGTCAAGATTTGATTAGAAGGCAACAGAATATAATCAAATCACTTAGGAAGGTAAGATTTAGAGTTTCTAGATCTGATTTTGTCACAAAGTAGCTCTTAACCTTTGTGGGCCTCTGTTCCTCATTTTTAAATGGAAAATTTGGTTTAAACAACAATTCACTGATGGCCGCTACACAGAGGCAGTTCTGTCCCACAGACAGCATGTCAGAATTTCCTGCTTGCCCTTCATGGCAGGATGGTCTTTGTAAATAACACAAGCCCCCCTATTTCTCTACCACTCCCTACAAGGCCTCTTCCTGTCCTTCCCCGAAAGGCTCTTTCTGATCTCACTTAATGTTATTATTGACAGGAGTGTATCACTTTCTTGAGATGTTAGGGGAAGAAGTAACCCCTGATCTGATTTGGCAACCCCTGATCTGGCTTTGGAAACCCCTGAATCCAAAAGCCCTTTCCAGCTCAGATACTGGTTCCAAGAAGATCTGTAGACTAGTCAGGGCTTTCTCTCCCTCCAGAAGGCAAATACATGCCTAGGATAAACAATTAGGCAATTATATAAAGGAGGATACCTTTTAGAGGAGAAATAAATGATACATAGTAGGCACTTTCTCAATGCTTATCATCATATGGCTCTCTTCTTCCTCTCTCTCTTATGACTGTTTTTGAGAAGTACAGTGGGACCAGGATCCAGACAAAGCAAAGCATCAGTTGGGCTTCTTCTCATACCTGCTCTTACCGGAACGGACCTTGGTCCTTTATCCGTGGACCTGCTCAACTCTGCACGACAAGGAATCCGCTAAGGGTTCAGAGCCGAAACTCAAGCAAGTATAAAATCGTGCACCCATATGGTGAGTTTCTGTATTAATTCCTTGGGAACCCAAGAAGCACATCAGAATCTACATTAGAGTCTCAGGCATGGCTAGAACCTCTCAGACAATACAGCCGCAGGCCCAGCTTTAGAATGGAATACTAGCCAATGCTGAATTTCAATTGTCAAGATCAGGGCTGGCTGTAAGAAAGAACTTTCAAATCATGAAAAAGGAAGCAAGCTGCAACATTTCGATTTCCTGGAAATATTTATCTGTTTTTAAAAATTTATTATTAATTTCAATGAAAATTTACAGAGACTTTGGATTTCCATTCATTCATTGTTGCACTTTTCTCCCCTCCCAAGCCCTCCTCCCTAGTACACTACCCTCTTGGAAAAGCAAAAGAAAAATTCTTTCCTTGTTTTACAAACCCTACCTACCCCCAGGTCCAATCCACTATACAGCCTTCGCTCTGGACTCCTGTCATGACAAAAATACCTAATCGCACATCCCTCTTAAACAGTTTTCTCCCTCATCTGTTTCAATGCAGTATACATTATTGAATCCATCTTTCTCAGTCTCCCCCCCAATCCCCAGGTCAGTCCTGTTTTACAACACTGGCACCATGCAGTTTTGTCCCTTTGTGACTGAGATATTTCACTCAGCATAATGTCCTCCAGGGTCACCCATTTTGAATAATATTGCATGAGTTCCTTGTTTTTCAATGAAGCATGGTATCCCATTGTGTGAATATACCACAGCTTCTCTATCCATTAGTTTGTTGATGGGCACTGAGGTTGTTTTCAACTCCTGGCTATTGTGAATAAAGCTGTGATAAACATGGGTGTGCATTGGAATTTTTTAAAAACAACAACAAAAGATCTACACTATAGAAAAGAATTTAGGGTGATTTTTCCTTTAGGTGATAGATAAATACGTTACCAAATTTTTCATTTAAGTTGATTCACCACCACCACCAAATCTTCCATAACAGTTGACTTGTTTACAAGAGGGGAGCTCTAGTGGCTTAGTTCATAGAGAGTTGCATTGTTAACCTAACGGCCTTCTCTCTCTCAGATGGTTCAGATCCACCAGTGGTTCCGTGCGAGAAAGACGAGCCATCTGTGTGATGGACGCATAGTCTCAGAAGTCCAGTGGAGGACCAGCTATGGGTCAGTTTGGACTTGACAGACTTTTTGAGATTAACAGTTTAATAGTTGCAAAATTTAGATGATTATTACACATGTATTCACATTTTTAGCAACTTCCAGTTCTAAGATTCTAAAGAAGTACTATACTTATAATTAAGATTTTATCTGCAGCAACAAACAGTTAAGAGGGGAAGTGGGAAGGGTTTAAAACTTGCCACATGCCAGCTTATTGTTTTGTCAATAACTGCTCAGAAAGTACTTGGCCAAACATTAACATTTTTATTTCCAAAATAATGTGTACAGATAAACAATTAAGTTCCAGCAATAATTACTAAAATCCTACTGTGGACCAGGAATATGATTTAATGTCATGAGGGTAAAACATCTGTATGCAAACCATAAAGGTCATAAGCTTGAATTTAACAACAGTTCCGCAGAAGAAAAGCAAGGAAGTTTGATTTTGTAAAGACTTAGAGCTTTGCAAACCCTACAGCAATTTTAGCCTTTCTTCTAGGGTTGCTATAAATTATAATTGGCTTGAGAACTATGAGTTTGGGTTTGGTTCTGTAGACCAAGTGTAGTAATCGAAACACATCGATTGCCTTGAGAGAATTTAGAATATAGCAAGAGAAACTGAGTTAAAACATACTTTAAAGGACAGTCATCTTGTGATCATAGTTGAAGAAATAATTTGGGAATCCCTGCAATGTCCTTTTTACCCAATTCTTTTCTGTGACAACACAACTCTTTCTAATCTGGCCATTTTTAAGCATTTTCTTTTATGTCAATTTAAAACTCATAAATATTAACCTTCAGATAATTTTAAAAGACACATCATTCTCTCCCATGTCTCTGTTTATGCCTATTTGTTGTTACAACCACCCATTTCACAGACTATGAATGCTGTGACGGGAGGAACAGCTCAGAGCCCAAGCACCTGGCAAAGAGCTTGGCGTGTAATTGGCTTTCATAAAGGTTTATGAGATAGAACTGAGTTAATGATTTATTCTCTGTGAGACCTTGCAAGTGAAAAATCATTGCATCATCCTATGCTCCTGTGGTGTTTTAGTCTTGCTACTATTTTATTCTTCCTTCTCTTTGTCACATACCTGGAGGATAAGGTCAATGTCCTTTTTCTCTTCCCTCTCTGTCACTAACTCCTTCCACTGGGCTTGCTGAAAAATATATCAATGAAATTAGAGGGAGACAAGGGCAGATCAGACAGTATCTTAGTAATATCAATGACTGGCACTTTAATTATTGCTCCTACTATAATATTTGTGTACTTCCAAAGAGACATTCCCTATATTGGATGCCAGGATAACGCCTTATGTTCAGAATTTTTCAAATCAATGAGTTGGCATTTTTTTGATAATATCTAACAACAACATTGAGAAGAAAATCAGTGAAAATTAAAATACCCAAGTATTTTAAGGGTCAAATAATACAATTAGGATAACCAGTGTATTTAAAACTAGCAAATAGAATATATACCGTAGAAATTTTTTTTAAAGAATGTGCCCAATTAACTTAAAAACTCAAGCCTACTGCGGTTGAGTTGATTCTGCCTCATAGAGACCCCCTTTCCTTTCGGTTTCTAAGTAAATCACACAAAAGGAGATTGTTCATCTTTTTTCCTTCAAGGTCAGATTCAGACCACATAAGACTCTAAATCTTTGAGCTGGCAGTACAACTCCCTACAGAGAACTTGTTTATATGGAGATGTTTCCAGGTGCAAGTTCAACACCACCATCAGGTTCTTCTCTCAAGTTCAGCATGCCTGCCCAAGTGCACTGCTGGCCCCACATTCCTCTTCCAAGACAACCTTGTGAATATAATTTCCTATTTAAGTTTATCAACTGGCAGTAATAGCAGTTTGGCAGTGATTCCATGTCTGTCCTTTTAAACTATGCTTTAATGGACTCTAGGTAATGATAGCAAGTTAGGTTTGCCAGGAATTAATTCCATGGTAACTTCTCCTTGCCAAACTAACTTGATTCCAAATACTCTCTCAACTTGTCCTTTGCAACTAAGAAATAGATAAAATTTATAACTATTTGTAGAGGATTGAGCCAGCTATGACTCATAGTAATCCTATGAACTACAGATTTGTACTCTGCTAGCCTGTGCCAGCATTACTGTCTCAGATGCGTATGAGCCCACTGTTTCTTTCAGTCACTGTGTCGATCCATTTTATGAAGGGTCTTTCTCTTTTTGCTGACCTCCACATTTCTCAGCAAGATATCCTTCTCCAAGGACTGGCTCCTTCTGATAATATGCCCAAAGCATGAGAGACCGAGTTTCATCATTCTTGACTCCAATGAGCAGTCTGTCTATACTTCTTCCAAGATATACTTTATTGTATACACAGTCCATGGGATATCACTACTCTACTCCAACACTAGGACTCGAATTCTTCCTCTGTCCTCTCTGTTTACTGGCCAGATTTCAGATGCATAGCAAGTAATTGAAAAAAACATGGCTCAGATTGAGTGCACCTTAGTCTTTGAACTTATATCATTGTTTTTTCACAATTTGGAGAGGTCCTTAACAGCAGAGCTTCTCAGTACAACATATCTTTTTTATTTTTTACAGCCGTCACCCTGGGTGTTTATTGTGGATCCAAATAAAGTGAAATCGTTCACAACCTCAGTCTTTTTTTCTATCTATCCTGATGTTACCTGTTGACACAGCAATGAGGATTTCTGTATTCTTGATAATGAAATATAATCCATATTGAAGGCTGTAGTCTCTGATCACCCACAGTAAATACTTCAAGTCCGCTGTACTTTGAGCAAACATGGCTGTGTCATCTTCGTAATGCAAATTGTTGATGAGTCTTCCTCCAATCCTAATTCCATATAGTCCACATAGTCCAGCTTCTCAAATGATTTGTCCAGCATACAGAAAGAATGAGTATGGACAACAACAATTTATGCTAGAGATAACTCTGTTACACTTTTAAGGGTTTCATAAGGTGATGTTTTAAGTCAAAATATTGAAACACAATGAGTCCCGATAGAACCAAGCATAACACACTCATCACAGCCACATTTCTAACTCCTAGCAAGTTCATGTGCTGCAGAGACCCATCTCACATGGTTTTCCTTGACTGTTATCTTTGTGAAAGCTGTCAGATTTTCCTTCTGTGATGTCCCTAGGTAGCTTTGAACCACCAACACTCCTAGATTTGTAGACACGTACAGTTTGGGGAGTTTTGGTGGCCTAAGTGACAAGAAGCTGCACTACAATCTCAAAGGTACGTGGTTCAAGGCCATCAGCTGCTCCTTAGAAGGATGGGTAATCTCCTCCTGTGTGATGAACTGCCCTTAGAAACCCACTGGAGGGTCAGCTATGAGTCGGTCCCAACTCTGTGGCATACAATAGTCAAACAGACCGTTTGCTCCACCCAGGGGCCTTTTGTAATCTCACTCCCTCATTCACTCACTGCCACTGAATAGGAATCAACTCATGGTTGCCTCTCCAGTGAGTTTTCAGAGGCGGTAAATTGCACAGAAGGAGAATGCCTTTCTTCCAAGGGTATACAGTAGTGAATTTGAAACCTCTGCCTCTGGTTTAACAGTGCAATTTCCCATCCATTAGGCCACCAGTGCTCCCTTTCATAATCTAGCAACATCAAATATGCACTTCCTGGTTGATAAAAATGATTCATACTTTCATCTACTAGTGATAAATATGTCCATTCAAATGCACCAGAGGTGCCTCCAAGGGAAGGTCTGGGCATCTTCTTCTGAAAACTCATGGCCATTGATAATCTTAAGCAGCACAAGTCTTGATGGACACATGTGTAGTCAGTGAGTCAGAAATAACTAGACAGCAGCTGGGGTTTTTATTTTCTATAATATCTAGTGCAGTATTTTCTTTTGAAAGGAGCAGTGGCATCCACTTCCATAACAGCTTGCCTCCGGAAACCCTATGAACCTGGAGAGAGGATGAAAGACACCCAAGCATCGAGGAGTCTCCTTCATAGGGTCGCTATGAGTCGCCTGCGACTCGACGGCACTTAACAACAACAACAACAACAACAATATTTTCTTGGGAGTTATGGTGATCTAGTGGCAAGAAGCTGTGCTGCAATTTCTAAGGCTCACAGTTCGAGGCCACCTGTGCAATTAACTGTGTCTGAAAACCTGCCGAACCTGAGCTGGTTCAGACGCTACGATACACAACAACAACTATACTTTCTTGAGATCACTACAGAACCAAAATATTCTCTGATAATGAATTGTTAAAATGAAAGGCAAGGTGTAGGATTTGGGAGAAAACACTGGGATAAAACCTATAGTTAGTTATGGAGTAGTGGGTCTCATGAAAAGGTCAACCAGAAGGCAGGAAAGTAATGGAATGCTGTACACATACTCTCTGTTACAGTGATTTGCTTTAAAGGTGTTCTCAAAATTCCCTTTCCTTGGTTGTCCTCACTTCCTACCACCCCAATCATCTTAAAACATATCAAGATCTAGAAATGGATAGTGGATAAGATTCTGAAACATTTGCTCTTCTTTTTTATTTTTTTTAAAAAGAAAATAAGTTCTTTCAAAATATAAGAAATATAACTACTCAGCTATTTCGATAGGCTTTTTGGAGATTACTTTTAATAGATCACGTACTTGCCTTTGAGTATTTGGAATTTTGTTAACCGAGAGCACTCAGACAGGTACCTCTGCATTCTAACCAAGCTGCTTTACTTGCATGAGTGAAATAATTTTTAACAGGACCCAGGGGTTATAAGAGGCCTAGTGGTGGGTAAGCACTCAGCTACTAACTGAAAGGTGGTGTAATCAGTGTACCCTCAACTCTAACCTGAAAGTTGCTGGTTCAAGTCCAACTAGTGCTTCCATTGAAGAAAAGGTGACAATAAAGATTGTCCTGCTTCTGCAAGCCTATAGCTAAGAAAGCCACCATTCTACTCTGTCACACAGGAGGTTTCCACAAGTCAAATTGACTAGACAGCAACCAGTGTAATCAGAAACTACAGAGTCTCCAGGCTTTCTTTTTCAAACAGAAAGGTTGCTGTTAGGTTCCACTGAGTCAACCACAATGCATAAGAAGTGGACCCTGGGTAATGTCAGCTCTGAAGAGGAGCAGGAGAAACCCAGCCTCAACAGGACAACCAGGATTTCTGAGCCCGAAGATAGCCGTCAACCCAATAATGTGATCAGACAGCCCCTGGGTCCTGATGGTTCACAAGGCTTCAAACAGTGCAGGTAAATCTGGGTAAAAAAGGACGCCACTGCTACTGCCATCCCCTGCTACTGTACTCACCACTTCCTGGGTCGTCTGCTATGTGTCGCACTGTATGACAGACAGCTGGACTTGAGCAGAGGGAACCTGGCTTACATGTTCTGTGATTCCCCTTGCTCCACCTTCTGTGACCTTGAACCCCCTTTTCTGTGACCTTCCCCCTTTGCTCACTTGCCACTGTGGTTGGCATATTGCCAAGGGCTGTCTCAAGTCAATAGAAAGGGAAAGAGTGAGCGCCAGGGGAGGGTTGGCGGAGCCACCAAGGACCCATTTAGAGTTAGTGCCACTTGGAGTGAAGCCAGTGGCAGCAATAACAGTTTATCATTCTCATTAATTTGGGATTTTAAAATACAAATTAGAATCTTTGCACACACACACACACACACACACACACACACACACCCCAAAACACCAAATAAGACTGAATGTTGCCTGTCCTGTGTCACACTCACAATCTCCACCATGTTCAAGTCCACTGTTGTGGTTAATGGGTCAGCCTACCTCCTTGAGGGCCACCCTCTGTCACTGACCCTCTACTTTTCTCGGCATGATGTCTTCTCTCAAGGCCTGCTGGATCCTGACAACATGCCCAGAGCACACAAAATGACATCTTAACATCCTTGCCTCTAAAGAGATAAAGCCAAATCCAGGGTGCACTGTGTTTATTTGTGCTGTATATTGTGATTTTATAGAGTGGCTGATATTCAAAGCCAAATAATTTCCTCTTCCCTCTGACTGTTCCCAAGCTACCTTGCACTAAAGAACAAGTTGTGATTTGGTGACAAAACTCTCTTTTGAGAGCCTACCATCTTTCATATTAAGAAAAATTCCAAGCTGAACTACTGGGTTTTATAGTGATTATATTGTTCTCTTCAATAAATTACTTCTGACCTCTGTATTGAAGGCATCATGATTAAATTAAAGAGGTAACATGCACTATTCATCTATTTCTTCAGTGAGGACAGAAAGATTCATTAGACCATATCTATATCATGCTTTGAGCAATTCAATGGCCAAGCAATATATTGTCACAATTTTACTTATCATTTATCACTGTTCATATTAAAATGTCCACAAAAGCTCGAAGTTCAAAATAAACCATGCTGGTGTTGAAGTCCAGTCATATAATATGCAGGAGCTTATTTGGAAGTGAAGGGACATTCACTTGATCTCAGCAACATGACTTAAAATAGAGTGGATTTCTTTGATCTCTTCCATTTTCAAATTCACATTTAAGCCAAAACTAAAACAATATAAATAATACACCAAAAGGAGTTTGGCTGAGAAAATTATTATAAGATGAAAAATAGGGGTTAGTTCTCATGGCCTCTGCAGATATGACTCGCTTCACTTCTGATGCAACCTCTTCTTTTAGTTTTTCAGAGGCATCTGCTGGTGCTGTCCTGTGCTTTAGTCTTAAAACCTCTTGTCACACACAACTGTGGACTATAAAACAAACAATTAGATCAGTTCAGACGGGTGTATGATTCTGTTTTATATTTGTTAAGGGTATGGGCTACAAATAATATTAAATAGAAGACCATAGGTTGATCATAAATTCAATTTATTTAAGGTTCTCTATTTCCTTTTGATTTGGAAATGATATTACAGCTCACAAGTGGTTCCTGGGGGGCTGGGAATTAGATCAAGTCAGAAACACCTGGTGAGTTTTTAAGCATATAAATGTTTATATTCTTCACTCAATCTCCTAGTCTAATCCCCTAGCCTTCCCAGCCTCTCAACTCAGGTAATTAAAACACAAGCAAGTAAGAATCTGATATATGTATATATTTATATACATTGTACTTATAAATATATACCTATTTATATATTAGAAATATCTTTTTAAATAAATGTTTTCTTTTAATTGTGCTTTTAACAAAAGTTTGCAGAAAAGTTAAATTTTCATCCATTCATTCATTGTTGCACATTCTACCCCCTTGCCCTCCCACTTTCCTCCCCAAGTTGACTTTTAAAAAAATACTAGTTTATTACAAAATTCAAATACATTGTTTTTGAGAACAGAATCTTCCAATTATCCTCACACCACCCCCATCGATCAAACTGTACAACTCCATGATTAATTTCCCTCTCCCCATGTATATCCTCATCTCTCTGCTTCGACCATCCCCCCTTGGATCCTTATATTCACTCTAAATGATGGTTTTATACAATATTTATCCTTGTGGAACTGAGTTAGTTCACTCAGCATAATGTTCTCCAGTCTCTCTCTAGTTAAGTAATAATTTACAAAATCATTGCTCCTGGGTGCTGCACAGTATTCCGTTGTGTGAATGTACCATAATTTCTCAATTCATTCATTTGTGGTTGGGTATCTGGGCCGTTTCCATGTTCTCACGATGGTCCATAATGCTGCTATGAACTACTGGTGTACAAATCTCCATTTGTGCCTCAGTTCTCATTTTCTCGGGGTATATTCCAAGTAATTGGAATAGCTGGGTCATATGAAATTTCTACGTTCAGTTTTTCCAATGTTGCAAATGACAGTGTTTACTGGACTGAATTTTATGCTGTCAAAGTTGAAGTGGAAGTAATATGGAGCTACTCACTAGTGGGGAGGGGAGAGTAAAACACAATAAAAACAAGAAAGAGAAATCAATAGCCATGGTGGTGTAGTATGCTATATACAGGACCGTTAACTGAAAGAGTCATATCTACCAGCTAACATTTATGGTCTCAAAAACCAAGTGGTGACCGTGAATTGAAGCAACTAGGCAACAATGTAGATAAAATAGAAAATGAGGGGAAATGGAAATGGATGATTGATAGAGACTCTCCTCTGGAATTTCAGTTTTGTCCCAGGAACTATGGGTTGCTGTTTTTAGCAGAATCCAGATTCTTGTAGGTTAACGCGGATATGAAAATGAAAATTATTTTGAAAGTAGAGGAAAGTTATAGTTTGCTTCATATGAATCCCAACCACAAATCATAGCTTAGTGACAACATATCTGGACTGTTAAAAGAAAGGTCATCAGATCAGCTCCTCCAGCAGATTATCAGACTCGTCCCATAGATATCTACAGCCGCCAAAGACCAGTGGAGACCGTGAGTCAGAACCAGCTCCACAACTATGTATTCAATGGTTTCTAAAACTACATTCAAAATAATTAGTCTAATAAACAATGTTATTATCAAACATTTTTGTGTAATTGGATTAATTTCTCTTGAAAATGTGCAAAAAATACAACTAAAATAATTTTCTATCTTTTAGAAACTATTTACTAAAATTCATAATTACTTGAAAAGCTATTCGGTCCAAAGTGCCAATATTAAAATCTTATCTAGGAACTGTTTTTTTGGAATCTCACATTTTATTTACTTAACTCCATGAAGATGATATGTTACTGATATTTTCCTTTTGAAAAACAAAACAAAACACTACTTATGATTTGTTTCCAACTCAAGGTGACCCCACCTTGGATTTCTGACGCTATACACCGTGAGAGGAAACTGCCTCCCAGATATCTGTCTCCAGGATAGCAGCTGGAGGATTCAAGAGGTTGGTCTTTTGTTTGACAACTACAATGCCTTACCCATTTATTTAGAGCTCAGTTTAATACTGAGTAGTGAAACCATGAAGGCAAAAAAGAGGAAGGGGACAGAAAATGATAAAGGAAAGACACCATCAAAGCAGTCTAGCCAAATTTCTAGCTGAGTTGAGTAAAGTAGCTTTACTTGTTCTCACACTTGGGGACCACACAGCATTAGAGGACCAGAAGCATCTCAGTAAGAAGGTATCAGAAAGGTTCAGAGCCTTAGTTACATGATTTTGGAGGATGCCATTAATTGAATTGTGTTCCTGGAAATACATGCCTACCTGGCTGGCTAGGTCATGATTTCCAATGTTACATACTTGCCCTTTATTTTATGATACGATGTAATCATTTCGTTGTTATTGTTAGTATGTACCTTCCAGTCTGAACTGACCCTTAGCAAACCTTCCACTGGGCTTTCAGAGGCTATAAATAACACCAGAGGACATTGATCATCCTTCTCCAGCACAGCAACTGGTGACCATAAAAAGAGAGCACACAAATGAGCAAAGACGAAGGAGCCTCAGTACTACCAAGAAATTATGAACCAGTCTCTTTCTAATAAGATTTATTATATTTTGTGTTGTTGTTTTTTAGTAACAACAACAAAAAGGCTTTGGAAACCCAGGGGAGAGTCACTATGAGTTGGACTATGTTTGATAGGAGTGAATTTTGTTCTTATGGGTTTAGTTTGTTTGGGATTTGGGGTGGTTTTTGTTGTTGTTGGGTTTTTTGTTTGTTTTTTTGCTTGTTTGGTTCAATCTCTACAGAAGCAGATTGTCACTTTTGCCTCCCATGTATGCCCTGAGTGGGTTCCAATGTACATTTTATTGATTGGCTTAACCATTGCCCCACTAAGGACCCCTTTCAGAAACTGGATCACAGATAAAGCTGTAATTTTTAAAGGTGCAACCATTATTCTTATTTACCAAGACAAGATTATGCTAAGTGATCTTCAGTAGGTGATTAATATTTCAGTTTCTATCTATGTTTAGACATGGCCGTGACATGGTCTTACTTTAGCTTAAACCGTAATGGTCACAGACTGGCCTTGTCTGATACTCTGTGACATTTTTTATGCTCAACAGAGGAAAACCTTGCTGTGGGTACCAGGTGAGCTCCTAGATGTCGAGAGTCGCTTTTCTCTCCTCAGTACAAATTATATCAGTAAATGGTCATTTATTTGTCCTAACTAAAATTAAGAATAACTTACAAACCATAAACCTCACACACATAGAGTGTGTATTCAATGCAAAACATAGTGAATTACTCTACCAGTATAATTCCATGTATAATTCCAAACAACCTTTTGAAGTAGCCACTCAACTTGTCCACATTTGCCACATGATGAAACTAAGTCTTGAGAAACCAGAATTCTTTGTCCAGTGCTGCAGAATGATCACTAAGTTGTGAAACTGACTTTCCTTGACTACAAAGCATTGGTTCTAAAACACAACAGCAGGTTCTCATCCTCTTATATTTAGGTGCCGTTAGATGAGTTTCAATTCACAGTGCAACAGAAAGAAACCTTGTCTGATCTTGTATCGTCTTCACAATCTCTCCATGTTTAAGCCCATTGTTGCGATCACTGTGCCAATCTGAGGGCTTTCCTCTTTTTTTCTGACCTTCCACTTTTCCATGTGTAATGCTCCATTTCAAGGACTAACCCATCTTGGTTGTTGTTAGGTGTCATCAAATTGAGCGTGACTCATAGTGATCCTGTGAACAACAGATCGGAACCCTGACCTATACTGTACCATCCTCACAATCTCTGACATATTTTAGTCCATTGCTGCACTCGCTGTGTCAGTCTCTTTTGTTGAGGGTCCTTTCGTCAACCCTCCACCTTTCCAAACATGGTGTCCTTCTGCAAAGAATAGTCTCTTCTAGCAACATGTCCAGAAGTGAGACAAAGCTTTATCACCTTTATCATCCATCCTGGTTGTGTGCATAAAGGATGTGAGAGAAAGTCTTACCATTCTTGCCTTGGGCAGCACTCTGTACTTCCAAGCCAGATTTGTTTGTTCTTTTGGGAGCCCATGCTCACTCTGTCAACACATTTCAAAGGCAACAATGCTTCTCTTTGATTTTGCTTATTTTTTTTTATCCAATTTTCACATGTGTATGAAACAATTGAAAATGCCGTATCTTGGGTCAGTTACACCTTAGTCTTTAAGGTGACACCTTTGCTCTTTGCCACTTTGAAAAGGTCCATTGGCAGCATTTCCTCATTCAGCAAGTGAATAGATGTTTCCTTTTCCATTGTCAACATTTTGAACAGATATTTCTTTCCTTGCAATTCTTTTCTTTTTAAAAAAAAAATAATAATTTACACTGGTTTACCTACAAAGTTTAGATACATTGCCCCTGACACTAGATCCTCCCCATCTCCCCAAGCCACTCCGCCACCCATCAAACCACTGTTGTTGTTGTTGTTATGTGCCCTTGAGTTACCTGTGATCCACAGTGATCCTATGGACAGCAGTTAGTGTCACTAATTCTGACACACCAACAAAATCAAACTGTGCAATCCCATAATTACCCCCCTGCTCATTCCCACTCCTCTGCTCTTCCCTCTCCTTAGATCCTTATACTTATTTTACTAGTTATATATTTCTACAATAATGGTCTTATATAGTATTTGTCTTTATGGGACTGAGTTAGTTCAAATAGCATAATACTCTCCAGTCCCTCCCAAATTAGGTAGTGATTTCAAACGCATTGCTCCTGCATGTTAAATAGTATTTCACTATGTGAATGTAGTATAATTTCTCAATCCGTATGATTGTGCTTGGACATTTGGGCCATTTTTCATGTTCTGCAATGGTGAATTGGTATGCACATTGGTGTACAAGTCTCTGTGACTCAGTTCTCATTCTTTCAGGATATAGATTCCAAGCAGTGGAATAGCTGGGCCATATGGAATTTCTATGATCAGCTTTCTGAGGATATGCCAAACTACCTTCCAGGGTGTTCTACCATTTTAAAATCCCACCGACACTGTATAAGAGTTCCTATCTCACCACATCCTCTCCAACATTTATTACATGCTGTCCTGTTAAGCTTTGCCACTACGTGTTCACTTGCCGTACAGAGGTAACTTGTGGTCATTGTGAAGCTGAACACTGTGACAATGATGTGTCAAATGCAGTAACAGTTACCCACAGTGGACAGTGTTTGGTGGTGCTCTCAGTTGAAACAAGCTTGGAAGCAGGAGTTGCATCCGCTTCCATAAATAGCTTGCCTCCGGAAACCCTATGAACCTGGAGAAAGGATGAAAGTCACACACGCAAGTGTTGAGGACTTTCATTCACAGGGTCGCTATGAGTTGTCTACGACTTAACAACAACAAAAATTGCAGTGAGATGGTAACGCACTGTAACTCATTGTGGTTTTGATTGACATCTTTCTTCTTGCCAGTGATTTTAAGCATTTCTTCATGTACCTGTTGCCCATGCGAATTATCTTCCTCTGTGAAAATTCTTTTCATGTCTTTGCCCAATTTATAAATGTGTTATCTTTTTCTTTCAGAGGCCTTGCAAATTGTGATTATGTAAACTTTTTATGAGACCCTTTTCCTTGTCTGAAATGATATTTCCAAATGTTTTTCCCAATGTTTTCTTTTCACTCTGCTGAAAAGTGTTTTTGATGCAAACAAAGATTTAATTTAATTTAAAGAAGGTCACATTCATCAATTTCACACTCTACAGATAGTACATTTCTGACTGTATTTGGCAGATTCTAGATACCAAAGATTAGGCCTTGTTAGCTTGATCCCAGATTGTCTCTCATGAACTTTATGGTTTTGGTTTTTAATCCCAGGTCTCTAATCCACTGTGTGTTGGTTTTTGTTTATAGTGTGAGATGTGAATCCTTTTTTAGCTTTCCGCAGGAGGCAGTCCAGCTTTGCCAGCACCATTTGTTGAAGAGGTTGTCATTTCCCCATTTGATAAGTTTTATTTCCTTGTTGAATATCAGTTGGCCTTTGATGTGTTGTTGTTGATTGTATTCAAGTAAAGTATGATTCATAGTGACCCCGTGAACAAAAGTCCTGAAGCCTTTCTATAACTATTGACATTTATCAAAGTTCATAGAGTTTCTGGAGACATGTTGTTTAGGAAGTGGATGCCACTCCTGCTTCCTGGTCTTTGATAGTTGAGCCTTTTTTGGGGGGGATTTTCAAATCTGTTCCATTGGTCTATGTGTCTATCATTGTACCAGTACCACGCTGTTTGGGTTACTATAGCTGTGTACTAATAGATTTTGAGGTCAGGGAATGTTATGCCTCCTACTTCATTTTTGGTTTCCGGAAGTGCTTTGCTTATTTGGGATTTCTTTCCTTTCCAAATAAACTTCACAATTTGCCTTTAGATCTCCTTGAAAAATGATTTTGATCTGTATCAGATTGCGTTGAACATTTTTGTTGTTAATTATTCAGGGGTCATTTCTACTCTGCTTTTGCCTGTCTGAGTTCTTGCTTGTGTCCATCACTAAAGCATTTAAGCATTTTTCAACTTGTGCCATTTCCACAGTGGTAATAGGCAAAAAGATGAAATAAATTTGAAGCATTTTGATATGAAAAAGTAACTGGAAAAGTAAGATTACTGGGTTTAGCACACATATGTGCACACACAGAGGATATGCCCAGTTAGATTTTAATTTCAAGTAAATAATGAATATTATTTTTAGGATAGCATGCACCAATTACTGTGATATTCTTATGCTAAATAATTCTTTGTTGTTTATCTAAAATTAAAATTTAACTGCAAACACTATATTTTGTCTGGTACTCCTACTCTAGAAAATTGTAACCAATCTTATTTTTAAAGTATGGAATTAGTTTTCTTTTGCCATCTTCCTGGCCATGAGAAGGATATTCCTTGAAAATGAAACACTCCGTCATATTCATTTCTATATCTTCCATAGGTGGTTGTTGTTGTTGTTGAGCATCTTTGAGTCAAATTCTGTCCATAGTGACCTAATGTCCCATAAGTGTTCCTAGGGTATAATATTTGCATGAATAGATTACAAGATCTTTATACTTTCAAGCAGATAGATGAGTTTAAACCACTGACTTTTAAGTTAACCATTATCCTGACAGGGTTATTTTAGCACAAGAAGCCTATAGATATGTTGTTTTTGTTGTTAAATGCCATCCAGTCGTAGATGACTCCATTTTTCCTCACCTTTTCATCTCCAGAGTAATATATCATATGGTCATTCAAATTAAATTAATTATATTCTGTATCTATGTATCTATGTATCTATGTATCTATCTATGTATCTATCTATCTATCTATCTATCTATCTATCATCTATCTATCCCTATCTTTACAGAGCTCCGGTAATCTAGTGGTAAGGAGCTGCTCTGTCATCTCAGAGGCATGAAGTTCAAAACCAACAGCTGCTCTGTAAGAGAAAGATAGGCAATATCTTCTCCTGTGATTAAACTGACTCTGAAAACCCACTGGCAGATCCACTATGAGTCCTTTCTTACCGAACAGTACAGAAAAACATTTCTATATTTCAATATACACACAATATACACTTGTACATCAATTCCATGACTAAAGATAAACCTATGAGTGTAATAAGTTACCAGAAAACCCAGCATGGTACGCCTTTAATATTTAATATCTGTTGTCATTCATTCCCTCAACAGCCCCTCATGGAGCATCAGCTACATGCTAGGCTTTCGTAAGCACTGGGCAAACAAAGGAAATCTCACACGTTAATGAACGCTAAAGTAAAGAGAGAAAAGATTAGCTAATTGAGTGACATCTTTTCAATCCTCCTATCTCTATTTATCTTACCCATCCTTTAATAGAACATTTATTCATTGGTTATGTGAAACAAATAACCTTTAGCAGTTTGTTTTGGAATAGAAGTAATTACTTTTCTCCTTGGTCTCTGCAAGACTTGGGCATATGGCTGGACTATTGACTGCTGCCCGTTACAGGAATTTGGTGCTAATTGAACAGGTAAGCTCTTCCTAATTGTTACTGCATCCCACACTGATCAGAGTTGTGCAGTAGATTTAGATGAATTTTTACTTCATCGTGTATCAAGAGATTATTTATATAACTATAATAATACTTTTATAATTTAGTCAACACTAATGACCTTAACAATTAATCTATTATCAACACTCTTGGCACTAGCAGTCAGGAACCAAAAAATGAGTTGCTTTGGGAAAATATTCTGTCAAGGGCCTCTCCAGAGTGCTGAAGAGCAATGACATCAGCTTAAATCCAAAGGTGTACCAATCTAGGCCATAATTTTCTCAATTTCTTGCCATACAGCAGAGAGCTGGATAATAACTAATGTTGACAGAAGAATTGATGCCTTTGAGTTTTGGTGCTGGAGAAGAGTATTGAACATGCAATGGACTGTCAAGAGAACAAACAAATCTGTTCTGTAAAGGAAAAAATGAAATTTCTCCTTGGAGGCAAGGACTTGAGGCTCTGTGTCACATGCTTTGGATATGTCTACAGGAGGGACCAGTTCTTGGAAAAGAACTTCACATTTGTCAGGGTACAGTGTTAGTCCAGAAACGGAAGACCCTAGATGAAATGGACTAAAACAATGGCTGTGGCGATGAAGTCAGATGTGTCAGAGATGGTGAAGTAGCCTCAGAATAGGGCAAGGTTCACAGTCATTGTTCATAGGGTCACTGTGAGTCTTCATCAACTACAGGGCACATAACAACAATGACCTTAACAATGAAAAAGAGAGTTAATTATCTAAGACTATTTGTTGTACAAAAGTGGATAGGCATGTTTGTTAAGATATTATTTCATAAAGGCACCTAAAATTCACTCTTTAAAAAGAACCAAAAAAAAAATCCAGGTACAACTCACTAATTATATGGCCCAAAAGCTCTAACTGAGTATATCACAGGTCTGGAATTTGGATATCTTTTTCTTGGTTATAGGCAGATATACACCATCTTTCCAATAACATAAAAAAATTGTCTGTGACTTTTTTGTTCATATTTCTGCCCATTTTGTGTTTGGGCTAGCTATCTTTTTCATGTGGAGAACCGGCAGTATTATGTAAACTTTCATTTTGACACCCTTATCTGAGATATTATTGCCAAATGTTGTTAGTTTTTTCCCCCCGAGTCAGTAGGTTTTGTTTTCACTCTGTTGGGAGAAAGTTTTGATGCACATTTGGATGGCCCACAGGTATATAAAGAAAGGCTTTAAATCACTGGCAATAGGAGAGATGCAAACCAAAACTACAATGAGATTCTATCTTACACCAGCAATGCAAAGTTTAACAGGACAGTAAGTTGGAGAAAATAGGGAGAGATTAGAAGTCTCATACACTGTTGGTGGGATTGTAAAATGATACAACCATCACTCTAGAAGGCAATTTGGTGTTTCGTCAAAAAACTGAAAATGGAAATTTCATATGGCCTAGCTATTCCTCTGATCAGACTATATTCCAAGGAAATCAGACTGAAACATAAGCAGAGATGTGTACACCAATGTTCACAGCAGCATTATTCCCAATAGCAAGAACTTGAAAACAACCCACATTCCCATAAACAAAGGAATAGATTGAGAAAATGTAGTACATTTACATGATCAAATACTATGAGCACTCAGGAGCAATGATTTTGAAAAAGACTATAAAATGTAGGAGAGGATAGAGCACATTATGCTGACTGAACCAACGTAGACCCATAAGGACAAATACTACCTAAGACTATTATTGTAAAAACAGAAGGATAACTGGTAAGGGTTGTATGGATATCCAAAGAAGAAGGGGATGGGGGTAGGGACGAAGAGTGAAGAGGGAGGAAATCACAAGGTCACAGTTTGTTGGGTAGAGGGAGGGACTGAGTGAACTTAGAAAGATCCAGTGATGATCTGAAAAGACGGGGTGATAATTAATGTCGTCATAGATCAATGGTGATTAATTTTATAAGACACAATTTATGGGAATGATCATAAGAAATACAGTGTGAATGGAGAAAAAACCAAAACCAAAGGTAAAATTTTAAAAATAAAATTATCTGGAACATCATTGATTAATTAAAGAACAGATATCTCTTCAGTTACTTCAAATGGAATTCAAGTCATACCTAAGATGCTTCCTAGAATACGAAAGGCACCTGATGATACAGTAAGAAAATTACAGCTGGGTCCAAATTAGTACTCTATATAGTGACTTGGTCAAGCAAAACGACCACCACGACAAAAGAACACAGCAACACATGCTGACAGAAAAACACAATTGTTCTAAGAGTCCATACCACATGCTGTGCAGAGAACAACCCATAGTAACTGCACGTGTGTCAGAGCAGAACAACTAACCACAGGATTTTCAGTGGTTTGTTTAAAAAATAATAATAATAATAATATAGTTGTTGTTGTTGTGTGCCAACGAGTCGCCTGCAACTTGTAGTGACCCTATGTACAACAGCCCTAAACCCTGCTCTATCCTGTGCCAATCTCACTGTCTCCAACATACCTATCCCATTTCCCCAGTCACTGAATCAATCCACCTCATAGAAGGTCTTCTTCTCCTGTGCTGTCCCTCCACCCTCTCAAGCATGACATCCTCTCCAAGGACTGGTCCCTCCTTGCAACATGTCCAAAGTATGTTAGACAAAGCTTCAGAATCTTTGCTTCCAAGGAGCAGCCTGGTTTCACCCTCTCCTGGTTGAACCCATTTGTTCTCTTAGCAGGCCATGGTATATTTAATACTCATTTCCAACACCAAAGCTCAAAGGTATTCATTCTCCTTCTGTTATCCCTAGTCATTATCCAGCTCTCTGATGCATAACAAGTAATTGCAAAGGCCACGGACTGGATCAGGCACATTTAGTCTCCAAACTGACATCATTACTCTCCAGTACTTTGGAGAGGTCTCTGACAACAGACTTTCCCAATGCAATACATCTTTAATTTCCTGGCTGCTGGTGTCAAGAGTGTTGATGGTGGAGCCAACCAAAGTGAAGCTGTTAACCAGTCAATCTCACCATCCATCCTAATGCTGCCAATCAGTCCACTGGTGGGAATCTTCATTTTCCTGATGTTGAGTTCAATCCATATTGAAGGTTTCAGTCCTTGACCTTCTGCAGCAAGTTCTTTGGGTCCTCCTCGATTTCAGTAAGCAGGGTTGTGTCATCTATATAACGCAGATTGTTGATGCGTCTTCCTTCAATCTCAATGCCACATTTCTCCTCATAGAACCCAGCCTCCCAGATAACCTATTCTGCATATAAATTGAAATGGAATGGAGATAAGATAGATTCCTGGCATACACCCTTCTAGGTTTTGAACCATGCAGTGCTTCTTTGCTCTGTTCTGACAGCTGCCTCCTGGGCTAAGTATAGGTTTCACATAAGCATGATCAAGTGTTCTGGGATTCTTTTTCTTCTCAGAATTAGCCACAGTTTGTTGTGGTCCACATAGTCAAATGTCTCTGCTTAGTCAATGAAACACAGATAGACATTCCTCTTGTACTCTCTGCTTTCAGCCAAGATCCATCTAGTATTAGCTACAATATCCCTAGTACCATGGCCTCTTCTAAACCCAGCCTGCCCTTATGGCAGTTCTCTATTGATGTGTTGTTTCAGCTGTTTTTAGATACTCTTCAGCAGAATCTTGCTTGCATGTGATATTAATGAAATTGTTTGATAATGTATGCATTCTGTTGGATCACCTTTATTTAGAATGGGAACAAATATAGTTGTATTCCAATCAGTTGGCCAGGTGGTTGTCCTCTAGAATTCTTGACACGTCTAGGGCTGCATCTGTTTCTTGGTATATGTAAATTGCTAGTAGTAGTAGCAGTAATAATTAAAGAACTAGGTGCTGAGATCATCTTCCAAGATATTTCTGGCTAAACTAAAACTTCCAACTTCTAGGTCAGCAGCCTGACATGTTTTTATACTCTATGAGACTGACTTGAGAGTGTAGTCTGTAGAGAAGAGATTGAAGTTGTTAACAGTTTTAGCTTGCTTGGATCCACAATCAACACTCTTGGCACCAGCAGTTAGGAAATTAAAAGATGAGTTGCTTTGGGAATGTCTGCTGTTAGGGACCTCTCTAGAGTGCTGAAAATCAATTAGGTCAGTCTGGAGACTAAGTTGTCCTTGATTCAGCCCATGGTTTTCTCAATTAGTTGCTATGAAACAGAAAGCTGGACAATGAATAAGTATGATAGAAGAATAATAGATGGCTTTTAATCGTGGTGCTGCAGAAGAGTATTATACATACTATGGACTGCCAAAAGGACAAACAGTTCTGCTCTGGAGAGAATGAAGCCAGCTGGCTCCTTGGAGGCAAGGATTTTTAAACTCTGTCTCATATATTTTGTGTATATTGCCAGGAGGGATTAGTCCTTGGAGAAGAAGAATGCCATGCTTGGAAGAGTGTGGGGGCCAGCATAGGAAAGGAAGACTTTGGATGAGATGGATTGACTCAGAACTGGGGTATCGGAGCAGGTGTGTCAGAGACAGTGAAACTGGCTCAGGACAGTGCAGGGTTCAGGGCTATTATTCTTAGGGTCTCTATGAGTCACAGTCAAGTTGAAGGCACATAACAGCAACATGTGCCTGACTGTTAACTGAAAAGTTAAAGTTTCTCTTCCACCCATGATGCCTTGGAAGAAAAACATCCCGGTGATCTACTTCCACAAAATTACCCTTGAACACTTTATAACTCTCTTTCATTGCATCCAATCTGAACTGATTCATAGACAACTCTCCAGTGGGATTTTTGAGGCTGTAAATTACCACAAAGTTAGCCTATCTTTCTCTCCAAGGAGCCACTGGAGGATTCGAACAGTCAAAGTAGTGCAGCCTTTGGGCTCAAAGCACAACTCTACAAACTACACCACCAGAACCCCTTGTACCCTACAAAGCTCATCCCTATTCCGATACACATAGAGTCTCCACAACATGATGCCAATTGGAGTTGGAGGGTAGGGAGGGTCTTAGATACCCTTCAATGTTCACTAGGTGTTTAAGTGCTCCATCTTTGGTAAGAGATAGAGGAAAAAGTAGCTCTCAGAATAAATGAGCATTAATTGGCCAACAAGTTGTCCACAGTTTGAGAACACAGTAATTTATTCATACATAATAAATTCCTTGAAAAAGTTGACAGTCGTTCCTTTTGTCCTTAGTTGAACCAAGCACTCTGCCCACTCCATTTCCTCTTTCAGTTTTGTTAAAACAAGAAGAAGAGGGAAATAAAAACAAACAAGACTACAACAACAACAAACAACCCTCTTTTGAAATTTCTCCCATGGCAATAGCAGCAAAGTGAGGGTCTGTTCTGGACTGGACACTAGATTCAAGAAAGCTTGTCCTGTGCATCAGCCATTTGGAAAAGGACTCGTTGGCCCTTAAGGAAAAACTTGCCAAGACAGTGGTGGGATTAAGAAATGCTTTACCTTTGTCTAGAGTAGGTCAATCAATTACAGTAAAATCATTTCAGGAAATCTCTTATTTTCAAGGGTTTTTTGTCAAATCAGTATGAATTTTACCCTGACAACTCCCAAACTCTCCAGAGGGTGGATGGTGTTTTAGCAAATGTCTTGAAATGAGTAGCCCCGCTAGGATTACACAGAAAGGGGGCTAAACTTGCTATGGATTTTCTAATTCCTTACTTTACATTCTATTCTTTCTCCAGGCCTAGTTTTCTTCCACCTATAATCATTCTAGCTGATGACTGGATTAGAGAACATAAGACAGAATGAAAACTTCCCCAATGGTAACAAAGGTTAAAGGGGAAAGAAACAGGATGTGTTTGTGTGCTGATTACTATGGGAGTCCGAATTCATGTTCTTCTTTAGCAATAAAACCTCACGCTAGATCCCACCCTTGGAGATGAAAAGGCTTCAGGGCTGTACAAATAACAGTAATCTGATCAGAAACTGTTAAAAGCATCCGAGAGATAAATCCAATGAGAAACCTTCAGAGGAAAGCTGATAAGCATTGCATCAGAGGGAAAATGTCAGTGAAGCAATTTCTCTCTGGAAACGACTTTTTCGCCTTCTTGAAGAGAGGAAAAGCAGTGATTAGGAACAGAGAATGCATGTGCATTTTAAACAGAAAGACAAGTTTCACTAAAGGCATATCTTCGTGGAAATCCCTTGAATTGGGGAAATTTTTAGCTTCTTTGGGGTGTAGAGTTTCTAGACATTTGAGGGAACCATCTAGCTGTGTGCTGTGCTCCTCGACTGGATCTTTGCAGAAACATGGGGACAGAAAAATACACATTATCTACTTTACTGTTGATTAAGTAAATTTAAAATGAAGGGAAACATCATGTTGTAATACACAGATTCAAACTGGAGCCGTCAAAACAGCAAACAATAAAACACTGATTTATTTTACACTACCTCATCGAGGTCAAAGAGGTGAACAAGTATGAAGAGAATAGCAGTGATGAAGATTTCTGCTCAGTAATCCTGATCATCAGGGTTGTTGCCCTTCTGTTTTTCATACGTCTCCTGAGAGTCTTGATTGCTGAGGGAAAATATGAAATGATTCCCTAATGTTGTGCTTTACTTTTTTTCACTTCTTCTCTGAGTCACTGACTTGTTTTCTTTAAAAACAACTTTATTGAAGTATAATTTACAATCATAAAATGCAACCATTTTAATTGGGGAATTCAATGATGTCTAGTAAATGGGTAAAGTTATGCAACCATTACCACAAGATTTTCTCTTCATTTTTCTACAGTTTGGTGATTTGCAAATATGCCATGGTTTGGTGTGTTTTATTTTATATTTATCCTGTCTGGTGTTCCTAGGCTTCCTGGATGTGTAATTGTTTGTCAGCAATTCATTTGGAATTTTTTTTTTTATTCACTCATTGTACATTCTTCTCTCTCCCTTTCCACTTCCCCTCTCCTACTTATTTTGCAATACATCCAGATATTTGTCATACATATAATATCTGTTCATATATTCCTTTCAGATAGTTTTCCCCCTTGTTTGCTCCTATGCAGTATTCATTATCCACACACTCTTTTCCAAATTTCTTGACCATTGTTACTTCAAATATTACTACTTTATTCTCTTTCTTTTTATAAAGTTGTTGTTAAGTGCCATAGAGTTATAGATGATGCATAGTGACCCCGTGAATGAAAGTCTTGAACACAAAACTTTCATCTTTTCTCCAAATTCATAGAGGCTAGCTGTTTTTGGAAGTGGATGACACTCCTGCTTCCAAGTTTGTTTTATTCAGGAGATCAACAAAAAAGCCTTTTTAAATATGAGGGCAAATCCAATCAGCTCACACTCTGTTAGGAGCAAGAGCCACACACTAGTCTCAACCCCAAATTAGAAAACACACCTTCACAGGATACTGCCATACCCCTCATCATCCTAGCCTAGAAATAGACACTCTTTTTGTAATAGTCAATTATAAGTATGGCACAAATTTTCCAAAATCTCAAAGGTCTTAACTATTTCTGCATTTAATTTTTCCATTCCTTTGTTTTCCTTTTTGCATTTCAATTTCAGAAACTCCCATTGACCACTCTCTAAGTTCACTGACCCTTTTGAATGCATCAAATCTACTATGAGCCACTAAGCCTAACTCCATTGTCAAAGATTAATTCTGATTTACTATGTCTTTTAGCATTGTTAAGATTTTCCTCCGAGTAATCAAAACTCTACTTACATTATCTACTCATTCTTGTATGTTGTCCTTCTTCCCATTGGATCTTTTGATATGTTATTATGGTGTTAGCCTAAAAGTTGGCTTTTTTTGCCATTACAGTTAGCCCCTCTGGTCTCCAGTTACCTTAACTGCAGACACATAGCATTTCAAATCAGTATAGTCTTGCAAAGCATCAACAGCTGTGGGTGGGACTAAAATAAGAGAAAGAGTGCTTCCCACATTGGGTGACCATACTTGTAGTGGCAAGATTTGATGGAGACTGCAGCATGATCCTGGTGAGACCTTGGTGATGGTGGTGGAGAGACTGTGGCATTGCTGTGGAGAAACTGTGGCAAGGTGTAAGCAGAGGAGCACTAAGTTAAAAGGTTTTGCACTTATTGCCTTTGATGACGGAAGGAGAAGCTGATTTATAACTGCTCAGAGGCAAACCTTGATGGACGATTTGGCTTTGACTTCTAAGTTGAAACCAGAACCTAGACTAATTGAGGAACTGTGTCTTAGAACTTGTGCTAAAATCTGGGTTTGTATTGGGTGATATTCTTTGCCTCCTCCACTCTCCAACATCCTTTCCTAATAAACTCCATTCTCATTACCACAACTCTATAACTGCAAGTCAACAATTAATTAACAGACCTCTTGTTGCTGGTGGAGCTCTACGGGCACTGTGGAGCTGGACTACGGGCTCCATATGTGCTTTTTTGCACTGGAGTGGTGAGGGGATATTCTATTTATTCCTTCTGGCCCTTCCAGAGAGATGTCCATGGCATTGTGCCCCCATTGTCCTATTTTCTTCTCTTTAGACAGTTAATATCTTTCTCTCAATGTCTTTGTGTGAGAACCAACTCATAGCTGAATTTCCACTGAGCTTCAGAGGAAGGAATCACACAGGAGGAAATGTTGTTGTTGTTGTTGTTGTTATTATGTGCCGTCGAGTCGCCTGCGACTCATAGCAACCCTATGTACAACAGCCCTAAACTCCGTTCTGCCCTGTGCCAATCGCACTGTCTCTGATACTCCCATCCCAATTATCCCAGTCACTGAATCAATCCACCTCATAGAGGGCCTTCCTCTCCTGCGCTGTCCCTCTACCCTCCCAAGCATGATGTCCCTCTCCAAGGACCAGTCTCTCCTCACTACATGTCCGAAGTAAGTTAGACGGAGCCTCAGAATCCTTGCCTCCAAGGAGCCACCCGGTTTAACCCTCTCCAGGACAAATCTATTTGTTTTCCTAGCCTATATTTTCTCCCACAGATTTACTATCATAGTTACATTAAGCAGCCTTTCTGATAATTTCAAAGCCTCTGGTGTTTTGGCTCCCTGATAGGTCCAAGAAAAGTCATCAAAGTCTTAAAAGGCCAAGAAAAATTAGGAAACATCACAGAATGAGGGAGAAAACAGAAATATGAAGCTAAATTTAATGAAAGACAAGAAATTGAGGACCTGGGACATGAAAATAAAAAAGAATTATTAGATAATGTGGTGTGGGGTTGAGGAGTGATAGGGTGGGTATTGTGAGATTAAGTAATTAGTATTTTTCCATTGTTAGTTTCCTGATTTTGATTATTGAGTTATGTAAGATGGTCACATAAGAGAAAGTTGCATGAAGGATACAAAGGGACACTATACTGTTCTGTAACATTTCTAAAACGTAAACAAATTTCGTTGAATTCTTTTAAATCAAAGACTATGATTTTCTATATGGATTGCATCTAAACATCAAGAAGACAAAAATCCTCACCACTGGACCAATAAGCAACATCGAAATAGATGCAAAAAAGATTGCAATTGTCAACAATTTTATCTTACTTGGATCCATAATCAACAACCTTTGTACTAGCAGTCAGGACATCAAAAGATGTATTGCATTAGAAAATACAATTGTCAGAAATTTCCCCAAAGTGCTGAGGAGCAATGACGTTAGATTTAAGGCTAACGTGTGCCTGATTTTGCCCATGGTCTTTTCAAACACTTGCTATGTGCCTCTTCACGCTGGACAGTGAATAAGGATGGCAGAGGAAGAAGTGATGCCTTTGAGCTGTGATGTTAGAGAAGAGAACTGAATATCCCATGGATTTCCAAAAGAACAAACAGATATATCTTGGGGTAGGTGCAGCCAGAATGCTCATCAAAGGCAAGAATGACAAAACTTCATCTCACATATTTTGGGCTCACATACCTCAGCTACTTTGCTAGGAGAGGCTATTATTCCTTGGAAAAGGACACCATGTTTGGAAATGTGGAGGGTCAGTGAAAGAAAGAAAGACCTTCAACAACATAGACTGACACATTGACTGTAACAATGGGCACAAGTGTATCAGAGGTAAGGATAGGACAGGATTCAGATCTTTTGTTTATAGAGTCACTATGGTTGTACTTGACTCAATCTCCCATAACAATACCAACAAGTTAATAATGAGCCTAAAATAATATATTTGGAGTAACTAACACTTTTAATAATATTAAAATTCTTTAGAAAATGATAAATATAAAAAATAAGATAATGGTGAAATCTGGAGATCACAACTTAGGCAATATATTGGGGAAGTATACCAGCGGACTTCAAAGGTAATTTTAATATTCTTCATAGAATGGGTGCTATAGCTCCACCAATGTTCATTGGACCATGATTATTTTATACCTTTCATCTCTTTGATAATTCTGTTGAATCACTGAATTCTATTTAAAAAGTAGCAGCTTATGAGATTCAGCAGAGATACAAAGTGGTTAAATAGAAATAGGTTCATTTGTGACAATCTGAAGTTCTATTGCATTGTCAGAATAATACTAAAAAGGCTGTTGGTGTCACACTTTGAAGACTTAGGTTTCTTTGCTTTCCATCTTTGTGCGCTGGCTTGCATCTGAGAACAGTAAAATCTTGGCAATAACTGAGGTTAGTTCTGAGTGTGACATCAATGGAGAAAGGGGAGCTGTTGGAATATTTACCTCAGATAAAATGTAAAGAAGTTTAACGAATGGAAGAGAGTTACTGGCACATGCTAAGAAAAATTTCCCTGCAGTGGATCTCAAGGTACCCAATTAAAATGAAATTAAATCATGCAAATATTGATCCAGTCAAATTTGCCGGGGCTGAGTCTGAATATAAGTCAAACTTCATACCGAACTCCAAGTAACTATGGAAATGACAAAGATGTTATTGTTGTTAGTCTTTCAATCAGGGAAAAATAGTGGAGAATAACACCTCTCATTCACATTTATTACTCGCATTGGTCATTGACTGTTTATGTTGCTTATTTTTACCAATTATATTTGAAATATGTCAGACTTCATCCTGGTTGTTTAGGACTAGTGCTGTCCTAATTAAGGATTTTCTCACTAAAAGCTAATAACTTACTTTGTATAAGATGCAAAAAATTTTAGGTAATTTTTCCAGAGCGATACAATGGACCACAGAATATTCAGGAACATCAATGTGGCAAATGGAAACAGCTTGTGAAAAGGACTTACTGTCGTTGATTACATTTTTATCATTGATTAAAATCACTTATTGACTAATTTCTTCTCTATTGCTAAAGTCTCTCAGTAGGAGAATATGCTTCTAATTCAGCAAGTGAGTTTAAACAAAAGTCTGAATTTTCTTACTATGATTTGTTTTCCCTTTAAGAATATAAAAGTATATTCTTAAAAGCTTTTCCAAAAGTAAAAACTGCATTTTTAAAAATTGTATCGTTAAGAGTTTGCATTGAAAGAGGCAGTCTGTTGTTGGGTTGGGTTTTTTTTTTGTTTGTTTGTTTTTTTTTTCATTTTCTACAAGAAAACTAAGCAATTATCCAAAAATTTACTTAATATTGTCTTTATCTTTTAGGTCATTACTGCATCTTATCAGCTGTAGTTGCAACTTGTTTTGTCAGATAAAGAAAATGGTTGATTTCTGTCAAATGTAGGAAAGTCTGCACATTTATGTAGTGGCTTTTGTTATGTGCCATTCAGTCTGAACTGACTCAAAGCTGATCCTAGAGTGGACTTTCAGAGGCTGTAAATCACACAGGAGGAGACTGGCCATCTTACATCTGCAAAACGACTGGTGGATTCACACTGCATTCCTTTGGGTTGGTGATGCATCTCAAACCTAGTGCAAAGGCACTAGGCCACCAGAACTGCCTTGTGTGAGTGGATCACATAAAAAAACTCACCCTTCAAGGTAGGAATCTACATTGGATTATTGTTGTTGTTAGGCCTGTGGTCACCACAGTTGTCATCAAGTGGACCATGACTCATAATGATCCAATGACCACTTGACACTCAATAAAAATGCTTTTAATACTTTTTGAGTTCTATATTGGAATTGTCCTCCAGACAAATTCTCAGTGGAGATGAATTTAGTCATTTGACAGTGGATTCCATTTTGGAAAAGAATTAATGTGGAGTTCGGTGTAGTGAATTAAATGGGTGATGAATCTGGGTAATAGCAACTTGGGCTAAATAATGAGGCATGATTGCAAATTATTGCAATTACTCTGTAGAATATTTCAAATGGATTTTGTATAAATGGCACCTTCATTATAATAGACATAAAACTTCCAGAGAACCTGTTCTAGGTGACAATATTAATTTGTTTATATTAGTTCTGGTGTTGACATTTAAACAAACAACACTTTATAATTCTTAATGACATACGGGGCTGGTCAGGATTTTGCTGTCCCGGATATTGAAGGAGAATTGTATGCTTGCTAATACCATCCTGTTTCTTCTAAGCAGAGCCTTCCCACTACGAGTCATCTTAACCACCGGAAGCTGCTGAGCCTCCTGGAATTCCAACCAACTCCCACACTCTTATCAATGCTGTACACTCCTGTCTCTTTCTGTCTACCATCTCTTCTTCTAGCCCAATAAAAAGTTGGAAGGTGTATTTTAGGGATTGAAATGGTTAGCTGCTATCTGAAAGATTGGAGGTTCGAGTTCACCTAGAGATGTCTCAGAAGAAAGACTCGGTGATTCATTTCTAACAAAATAGTACAGAAAGCCCTGCAAAGTTTTACTGATCACCGTAAGTTAAAATCTACAGCACAACACTTCCATTTTGGTTGCGGGGAAAGGTTGAATATTCAGCATTGAAACTTTCCTTATTGAGCAGGCATCCTGAATTCAATCACAGGTGTCTCACTCATGATACCTAGCCCCTCAAACTTACTAATCTGTTGAGGTTTACTATTACCAAAATAAACGGTAAATGTCTTCAGTAAAAGAAAGCATATATCTGAGGCTGTAGAGAAAAGTAAGTGCTATTTTCTTTCAAAAAGGCTGATCGTGTGCACTTGGATGGCTATCTCAATGGAGAATCTGCAATTTTTCTCGACAACTTCCTTTTCTTCTTTCTCTCCTGCCTTATCCACTGTCAAATCTGGCTGCCTTTGCCTGGGGCCCCTCAAAGCTTGGGACAATCTTAAGGCAAATGCTCTTATCGTCGTCACTCTGATTTTCTGGTTTTCTAAGTCCTCTTCTCCTAATTCTTTGATTCTAAGACTAAAGACCAAAGCCAGTTTCTTTTCCAATTCCTTCTTCATTAGTTTCAGAGAGTCTAATGAGATGTTTGAGCATATAAGTTTGAATCCCAGCATGACTACATATAGCCATTTGATCTACCTACCTCACAGTGTGTTGAGAATTTAACAGGTTGACAGATACAGACAAAAAGGCAGTTGGCCCAGAATGGGATGTTAGTTATTATGGTTACTATTTTATTTTTACTGCACTCAGAGAACACCTTAGCTGCCCTTGAGATCACTTGCCAGCCCCCTCCCTACACATATTCTGCTTCCTAAGCCTTTCTATGTGCACCTAAGCATGTGAGGAGGAGGGGAAAGCAATGTATGTCACCTTCCAAGACTTTTATCTGAAACAGCCTTTACCTCTTTCACTGTGGGGCTTTTCCCCAGGCTCTTTTGTCCCTTATTCCAGAGCTTATTTGGCTTCCCTTTTGTGTCTCATTTGCTTCTATAGGGGAGTAGAGTTGCCCTATTTACAAAAGTAGCTATCACCATGGTAACTTGTATTTTGATACAGGCATGAAACAATTCTGAGGGAAAAATAGGTCCCTTATTTTTCAAGGTTGGCATGTAGATGTATGGGAATCAAAATACTCTTCCCAACATTCTATAGTTGGTTCAAATGTCAGAGCGAAAACAAAGTTGTGTTAGTATTTTCGGTAAGACTTGAGGAACCACAGCATGTTACCAGTTGAGTAGAAGCCTCTCACAATGAATATCTCAGCATGTTACCAGTTGAGTAGAAGCCTCTCACAATGAATATCTGCCTCTTGGGCACTAATGCTTTAAGGAAAAGCTGCACAGACTTTGGTGAACACATTCCCTTGAATGAAAATATTGTTCCCAAAAGTTGGACAAAGATTTATTGTGCTCACACATACTACAGAAGGCATTGGGAAGGATGCTTCTTTGAATTGCTGTGAATAGTTTGACCACTTACTGAAAGAAAGGAAGAGAGAAAATTTTAAATTGAACATGTACTTTGTTTTTACTGTATCTACTACTTACACCACTGAGCCAGTTGGCAGCTTCATGATAGAGATTGAGATTGTTAACAACTTCAACTTGCTTCGCTCCACAATCAACATTCTTGGTGCTAGCAGTCAAGAAACTAAGAAAGTCTTGCACTGAGAAAGTCTACTGTCAGGGACCTCTGTGGAGTACTGAAGAGCAATAATATCAGTCTGGAGATTAAGGTATGCCTAATACTGTCTTCTCAAGTTCTTGCTATGCCTCAGATTTTTGGACTGTGACTAAGGATGATAGAAGGAAATTTAATGTCTTTGAGTTGTGGTACTGGAGAAGAGTCTTGAACATTCCATGGGCATCCAGGAGAACAAACAGGTCAGTATTTGAGATGGTGAAACCTAGCTGAAGCTCCGTCTCACATACTTTGGGCACCTGGCGAGGAGTGACCATTTCTTGGAGAGGAACATCATACTTGAAAGTGTGGTGGGACAGCGCAGGAAAGGAAGACCCAGGATGAGATGGATTGACTCAGTGACTGGAGAAGTGGGATTTGGCCTATGAGAGATGATGAAATTGGCTCAGGATAGGGCCAGATTCAGAGCTGTTGCACACAGGGTTACTATGAGTCATAGGAGACTCGACAGGACATAACAACAATGACAACATTCACATGCTGTAAAATGAGTGAAGAGCAGGCTGGCTTTGATTATCAAATGCCTACTGTGTGCTAAGCTCCCTACTATAAATTGTTAATCCTAGTCTTACAGAGCTCTGGCCACTTACTGGTAAAGAATCTCACTGCCAAACCAAAGGCACGTTTCAAATCCACCAGTTATTCCATGGAAGGAAAATGGGCTGTCTCCCCTTACTATTTACTGCCTTTAAAAAAACTCACTGGAGGGTCAGCAATGGGTTAGTTCTGACTCAGCAGAAACACTGGTTGCCAAGCTCGCTACTCTGAGCTGTTAGCCCCAGTCTTTGGCACTCTTCACTTGCTGGTAAAGAAATAATTCATTACAACATAATGTAAGAGGATTCTATAGAGATAGCTACAATGTGCCATGAGAAAGAAAAGACAAGGAAAGAAGGATTCAGAGAGAAATTCTAACCTAAGTTTTCAAGAGCAACCAGTTGGGACATCAATGGGAAGATTGTTTCCTTCAGTGATACTATGGTATGGTGCCTGTCTAAACCAACCACCTCTTTTCTTCCCTCTGCCAAGAGAAGGCAAAGATGCTAATATCTCCCAAAAACCTTCACACTGATGTCTCCAAGACTAGGCTTGTGGATAGATGCTGTGTGAACTTGGATGCTGACCTACTTAGTTTCCCAAATACGCCACCATATTTTTTTTCTTTAACCTCTGCTTATTCTGTTCCATCTACCTCAGGTCTTTATCATCTGTGTGCATTTCTCTTGCCAACTATTCCTTCCTTGTGGCCTTGGTGTCAATGTTTTCCTCTTTGGAATTACTTTTGCTGAGCCCATCAATGCTGTGGACTCTTTTATATACTACTTGTAGCCAGAGTGCTTATTGGGGGCAAAGATGATGAAGCTTTGTCTCACTTACTTTGGGTTTGTTAGGAAAGGTCATTCCTTGAAAAGGGACATCTTGCTTCAAAAGGGGGAAATACAGTGAAGAAGAGTAAGACTCAGCCAGGTGGGTTGGTATAGTGGCTGCAGCAATGGGATTGAGAGTGCCAGAGATGTGAGAATGGAATGGGATAAAACAGGGTTCAGATCTTGTGTTAGGGTCACAGGAGTTGTATTTGACTCAATGGCACCTAACAACAACATCTGTCCTTTACTAAACTTTTGTTTGTTTGTTTGTTTGTTTGTTTTTCTAATAAGATCATTTTATTATGGCAGAATCACCCTATTCTGTCTTAAAAGTTGAGATATGATAGGAATGACTTTTTTTTATTTTTATTTTTTTTATTTTTGTGTGAGTGTACCATCAAATCAGATCTGACTGGTACAGGAGGATTTGTCCCTACTTTCCCACCAGAGCATCTGGTGGATTTGAACCGTGTGCCACCAGAGCTCCCCTAGGGATGACATTTTTCTGAAGAAAAACAGAACATCCATGACACAAACTCAGCACTTTTCATTGCTTACTTCTAACAATTTGCTTACTTCTAACAATTATTTCTTCCAATTTTAGAAAGTATAGATTTTTTAAATTTAACTTTATTTGAGAATTGAGCTCCCTTAAACATCCCTTCTTTTAACTGAAGAATTATATTAAAACCACCATTCTTTAAACATCTTATTGCTGTTGAGAACTTGATCCTCTAGCAGGTTTTCAGGGGCAGTGAATTTCACAAGAGGAGATTGCTCATCTCTTCTCCACGGAGCATCTGGTGGATTTGAACTGCATGCCTTCAGGTTAGCAATGCAACTCCTTACCACAAGTCCACCAGAGCTCTCCAGCTTAAAAACAGCTTACAATATTAAATTACCATTAGCCTTAAGTTACCCCACACTGTGTTGGGTCACTATTTTGGGGGAATGGGAATAAATAGAAATCTTTTCCAGTCAGTTGGTCAGGGAGTTGTCCTCCAGATTTCTTGGCACAAGGTGGCAAGCAAGTCTAGGGTAGTATCTATTTGTTGCACTTTACTAACCTTTTATCTTTGTTTGTTTTCTCTTCTGACTCACTCAGTTTAGGTTGTGTTGTCCTCCAGTGGCAGCGACAAGGTGCCCCTAACCCATAGGGGATTGTGCTGCTAACCAAAACACCGTATGTCTCTGGTGGTTGGAATCCACCAGCACTCTGCAGGAGGAAGATGGACAGTCTCCTGTACAGGCTACAGCCACAGAAACCAAATGGAGCATTAGTCACGAGTAGTTTTTGGCAGAATAGCAATGAGCTGAGTTTTATAAGCAATCAGTGTTCTTTCATTGTGTTATCAGAAACTAACTTAATGTTAATGAAATAACTGTATTTTTTAGAAAAGAAAAACTACCTGGGAAGTGCACCTATTCAACAGTGGAAAGTACTACTTTGTCCCACAGCAAAGTTCTTTGTCTTTTAAACTTTTCTAGCTCATTATTTATCTTGTTTTTTCTCAGTTTCCTGCCAACCCCCATACACTGAAATAGATGAGGGAAAGAACTGTCTAAAAGAAATAGATGTTATTAACAAACTCAGTCTCTTCACTGTCTATCATGATGCTACCATTTGGCCCAGTAGTGAGAATCTTTGTTTTCTTGATGTTGAGCTTCAATCCATATTGCAGATTATAGTCCTTGGCCCTCTGCAGCAAATGCTTCAGGTCCTCCTCAGGTTCAGCAAGCAAGATTGTGTCATTTGCATAATGCAGGTTGTTGAGACTTCCTCCAATCCTGATGCCACATTCCTCCTCATAAACTCCAGCCTCCTGAATTATTATATATATATATATTTAT
>NW_006399905.1:1894666-1900824 GCF_000299155.1 Elephantulus edwardii | reverse complement strand
ACACACACACACACACACACACAACCAAACTGTTGTTGTTTTGTATTATCAACCTGGAACGGACTCATAGCTGACCCTCTGGTAGCTTTTCAGAGGTAGTTAATCAATCTCATGGTAGGAGATTTCCCATCCTTCTGCGGAGCAGCTGGTGGATTTCAACTGCTTGCCTTCAGGATCACAGTGCAGCTTCTTGCCACTACATAACCAGAGACTGCTGTAAAAAACTACTGTTATTTATCCTCAAGAGTCCTTTCATACTGATATGGGGGAGATTTAGTATACATTTATATCCATGTTTTAATTAATTTTAAACCAGTATTTTCAGTTCCATTTATAAAGAACTTGCCTGTACTCAAAGAAAATGGGAATAGTAGTCAATAAAAGAGAAATAGGTTCCTTCTTTCAGATGCCTGTATGAGAAAATACTATTAACAATAAAGAGAGTTAGTCATTCAAGTTGAGGGCACTATGCCTGCAAGTGCTCTTGAGGTAACATGTCACATTTGCCTGTTTCTAAAATTGAGATTTATGTAGTGTCTTGCTCACATATAATAACATCAGTCTCTGAAGAGTCTCCCATAGTTATACCAGCAATAATAATTTCTTTTTGTTTATGGAAATAACAGTGAATGAGTAACTGAAATGTAATTTCCTGGAGCAAAAACTGTAAGAATGAATAATAACTAATTTTTTGTCATTCTTGAATTCCAGGTCAGAAGGTCAAGATTTTTTTTAATGACTTTTAAAGAATATTCCCCCATAGAGTAATAGAATTATGTAAAGAGTGAAAAATTACAAATCCACTTACTGTTGTTATTGTTATGTGACATTGAGCTGACAATGACTCATAGTGACCCTAAGAACAATAGCTCGGGACCTCTCTTATCATGAGTCATTCTCACCATCTCTAAAATACCTACCCCCATTGCCACAGTCACTCTATACATCCATCATCTTCCTCTCTTGCTCTGATCTTTCATCCTCTTGAGCATGATGTCCTTGTCCAAGGACTTGTCTCTCAGGGCAACATGTCCAAAGTATGTGAGACAGAGCTTCACAATCTTTGCCTTCAAGGAGCAACCTGGTTTCATCCTCTCCAGGACAGACATGTTTGCTCTATTGGCAGTCCATAGTATATTCAATAATCTTCTCCCAGCACAATTCAAAAGCATTGATTCTTCTTCTGTCATTCTTAATTATTGCTCAGTTGTCAGATGCATAGCAAGTAACTGAGAAGACTATGGCTTGGATCATGTTCACCTTAGTCTCTAGACTGACATTATTGCTTTTCAGTATTCTGGTGGTATCCTTTACAGCAGACTTTCCCAAAGCAATTTGTCTTTTGGTTTCCTGACTGCTTGTGCCAAGAGTGTTAATTGTGAGCACATGATGTCAGTCTTCATGATGGTCTTTGTATGTTCCCCAGGGCCCCTGCCAACTCTGCTAAAGGCATTGCTGATGTAAGCTATGGGTGCAGTCTTATTATTCTGTGGGCTGGACACAGCACTGTCACTGAGCATTAGTGAAAAAGAAAAAAAATGGGAAAAAGTGTTAATTGTGGACATGAGCAAAATGAAAATGTTAACAGCCTCAATTTCTTTCCATCTATTTTTCAGCTGTTAGTTGTCTCATTAGTGAATATGTTTCTTTGATGTTGAGGTGCAATCCAAATTAAAGATTGCAGTCCTTGACTTTTAGCAGCGAACACTTCAAGTTTTCTTCAGTTTTGGCAAGTAAAACTTTATCATCTCCATAAAGGAGGTTGTTGATGAGTCTTCCTCCAGTCCTGATGCCACATTCTTCTTCATAAAGTTCTTCTTCCTGAACTTCCACATATAGATTGAAAAGGTGTGGAAAAAGGACACATCCCTGATGTGCTTTTGTCTTGAAACACACAGTGTTTCTTTTCTCTGTTTGAATGACAACTTCCTGTTCTAAATACAGGTTTCACACAAGCACAATCAGTGTTCTGGGATCCCCATTTTTCTTAATGTTAGCCACAGTTTGTTGAGATCTGTACAGTGAATAGTATTTAATGAAAATATTATAATGACAACTCTATTTTCAGATAAAAAGTTAATTTGACTATGATGTGAGGCTGGATGCAGTCATGCTAGATGCATGACCCAATTTGTTTATTTTGCCACATTGATTAATCATGTAAATTTTTAATATATGTAATATATATATATATGTGTGTGTGTGTACATATATGTGTGTGTGTATAAATAGATAGATAGATAGATAGATAGATAATTAATCCACCATGGTATTCAGTTTAGAAATCAACATTTTTTGTTATTATGTGATCAGTAGACTTTGAAAAGTTATCATAAAAAGAGAAACTTAGAGTTTCACTCAAATATCTGAGAGGCAAGAGAGTGAGGTTGTCCCAGAAAAGTTATTTTAATAATTTAAAATATAAATTTTGATTCAAAATTTGATGCAAAAGGGTTTTGGAAAACAATTGGTTAGTTTAGAATTTATGTAATCATATTTAAAGAGATGGTGATAAAAATGCAAATTTGAAATTGCCTCTGGCTCTCTAGCTAGCAGAATAAATCTTAGTTGAATCATTTATTCCCCCTTTATACATATTCATATTTTTGCTGTAGCCTGAAAGCTCAGAGGTAAAAAGTAACAGCCTTTAGAGATATCTGCGATGTGATTGGTAAACAGATTAAAAGTCATAATATTTGGCAATGTGCCCTCTTCAAATCTCTCTTTCTCATTGCCTATGCTTATCTCCATATGGTGCCTCTGTTTCAAGCTATGCATTATCTCCTCTTCCACTGGCCAAATGAGCCAGCATCAAATTTATATTTTATTTTCATTTGCTTCTTCTAAAAAATCCATACCACCTGCCCACATACAGAATGACCTATTTTTGTTTGGGTGAACTACTTACATCATGCATAGCTTCCCTCTCTTCAAATCATACTTTGATTCATTGTGCTTAATGTATAAGAGATGACAAACTGTTCAGATCTTTTTCTACTATCTTTTTATGACAGCTGATCAATAAATGTACATAAATAAAACATTTCATTCAAATTTACTTTTTCTCTGGTGAGACGTTTTTAGACCAGACTCTGGGGATTAAAAGCCAATTGCTAGCCAGTTGGTTTCAACTCATGGTGACACTATGTGTGTCAGAGTAAAATTGTGCTACATAGGCTTTTCCAGGAACTAAATTTTTGGAAGCAAATTAAAATGTGTTTTTTGCTGTGGCACCTCTTGTCAGCTCAAACTAATAGGTTGTTGTGTGCCAGTCAACCACATGTATCATTTTCGCACCACCCAAGTACTCTCCATTGGAAATTTCCTACCAATTGTCCCACTTTTACTTCTCTGGCTCTCAATTGTGTTTCTTAGGGCTGATTTGGATTGACGTAAAATAAAATAATGTAAATTATGTAAAGAGGCAAACTTAGTCCAAGATTAAGGGGTCTCTTTCAAGACTAATGGATGACAATGGCCCACACAAATGTCTGAGAAGTAGCTACTGGTGGGCCTATCTCAAGGAATCCTGACGTCCCCTTTCATTTCAGTTTTTCAAGTTACTGTTGGGTAAGTCACTTGCTGCAGACTCCACTGTCTTTCAACTAGTATGATAAAAAATAACTAACAATCCTCATTACTACCATTGAAAGACAAGTGAGATGGAGCTGAAGTCTTGGTTGCAATGATAGGTTTACAGAGAAAAACTAGAATTAGTTCAAACCTCTTTGGCCAGAAGGCTGAGTGTGTTACAAAAACATAGCTGCCGCTGTCGCTGCTCTAAAATATGAAGATGTTGAGGAGGGTCAAGCTTTGATTACAACACAGATGTTCAAACTGCTGTTGTTGAAGGCCACATAGTTGGAATGAACTCATAGCTGACCAGCAGGTTTTCAGAAGCTATAAATTGCCCAAGAGGAAAAGTTTCATCTTTCTCCCCAGAAATAATTTGTAGATTCAAACTGCCTGCCTTGGAGTGTGCAGCAAAACTCTGATGGTCACATAGTTGGAATGAACTCATAGCTGACCAGTAGGTTTTCAGAAGCTATAGATTGCCCAAGAAGAAAAGTTTCATCTTTCTTCCCAGAAACAATTCAGAGATTCAAACTGCCTCCCTTGGAATGTGCAGCAAAACTCTCGGCCCAGAAGCCAACCAGATCTCCCTACTCTCAAATTACTTACTTGGAATTTCAACCTACCAAAATGGCAAGCAATTAAAAACCTAGAATGTCCGTTCTATTTACGTATTTAGCATTTATCAATAATCAAGTATTATTCAAATGGCTTTAAAGTTGCATTTGAAGAAGTGCTAGAATTGGATTCTCCTACTGAGATCTTGTCCAGAAATATTTATAGAGTTTGTCCATTTAGAATCATGTTTGGTAGCAAACTTTAAAATGTAATTATTTTGTTCCCCTTTTTGGTTGGGAAATAACACTACACTGTAGCAGTGCTGAACATGCAAGCAAATAAGCTGACAAGAAGTTGTAAAATTTAAAATAGTATCTGCTCACCCTTGCACTAGTCTCTGACGTAACATGTTCATTGTCATTAGGTCAAAAGTCATGGATGATAGATGTGCTGATGAGATAATGGGATCAAGGAAGTCAAGGTCATAGGTGTGAGCTCTGAAGGCCAGGGCATTTGGAAAGAGAAAATTAAAAGCCTTCATCCCAATCATGATCATTCCTTTTATTAGCACATGTCCTAAGACATGAAGAAAACATATGGTAAAAATGGAAAGAAAACAAATCCAAAATCTTAACTAAAAATAGCTATTATTTTTAACTCTCAATTAAAATATCCTATTATCAGTGAAAGTTACTTATTTTGTTAAAAAACTATCCTGGGCAGTTCTGACTGGATGGATAGCCACAAAGGCTGCAGCATGAAGAGCAGGAGAACACAAAGGGGCAGCGGGGACATGATAAGTGAAGAATCAGAGTAAGATGCTGCACTGCAATCCAAAAGGCATGCAGTTCAAATCCTCCAGCAACTCTGTGGAAGAAGGATGGTTGATCTCCTCTTCTATGATTTACTGCCTTTAAAACCCCACTGGGGAGGTTAGTCATGAGTTGATTCCAACTCCAGGCACGCAACAACAAATCTCTTCTTTTGGTAGTGAAATAAATGGAAAAGGAACATGATCTAATAAAGAAGATTGAACAAAATTGGGAATGGAGCAGATGTTAAAGTATGAAATGATGAGGCTAAAGGGAAATGGGCATGAACCACAGACTCCACCAGCCTGGAACCAGAAGATCTAGATCGTGCTCAGCCAACCCTTCAGAATGCTAGGATTAAGATCACAATAGAGGACAAGATCGGAGAAACATGCAGAATGACCAGCTCTGTTGGTTTGATAGAAATTGATGCAATTTCCAAAACTGTATCCCTCAGATATCCTTTAAACCTGAGGCTGAAACCACATACAGACTGTCAGACCAGGACAAAGGAAGAACAAAGGATTCAAGGAATATCAACATGTCAATAAAGGGAGTGAACAGCCTCAACTACCATGGAGTCTCCCTCCCCTCCTTCTCTAGAAGACCACCCACCTGGCTAAACCACAATGGAATGTCCCTCCCTTTACTCCCTCAAGACCCTTACTTTAAAACCTACCCTAATGCACTTTCCACACTCTGAGAAGAATGGGAATACCAGAACACTTGATTGTGCTAATGAGAAACCTATACTTGGACTAAGAGGCAGTGGTCAGAACAGAGCAAGGAAACACTGCATGGTTCAAAATTGGGAAGGGTCTATGCCCTTTTCAACCTGTATGCAGAACAGATTATCTGAGAGGCTGGGCTCTATGAGGAGAAATATGGCATCAAGATTGGTGGAAGATCTATCAATAATCTGCGATATGCTGATGATACAGCCTTGCTTGCTGAAACTGAGGAGGACCTGAAGCGCTTGCTACAGAGGGTCAAGGAGTGCAGCCTCCAATATTGATTGAGGCTCAATGTCAAGAAGACAAAGATTCTCACCACTAGGCCAATTGGCACCATCAGGATGGGTGGTGAAGAGATTAAGATTAATGCACACCCATGTTTATTGCAGCTTTGTTCACAATAGCAAAGAGTTTGAAACAACCTAAGTGCCCATCAACAAACGAATGGATAGAGAAGCTGTGGTATAGCACACAGTGGAAT
>NW_006399905.1:1882448-1891451 GCF_000299155.1 Elephantulus edwardii | reverse complement strand
TATTGTCATGGAAAAGTCTGCTTTAGGGACCTCTCCAAAGTACTGAAGAGCAATGTTGTCTCTCTGGAGACTAAGGTGTGTCTGATATTCAAGCCATGGTTTTCGCTATCACTTGTTATGCATCAGAGAGTTGGACAATGACTAAGGGGGATAGAAGGAGAATTGATGCCTTTGAGCTGTGGTGCTGGAGAAGAGTACTGAGAGTACCATGGACTGCTAGGAAAACAGATTCCTCCTGGGAAGTGTCAAACCGGGTGACTCCTTGGAGGCAAGGATTCTGAGGCTCCATCTAACATACTTTGGACATGTTGTAAGGAGGGACAGTTCCTTGGAGAGGGACATCATGCTTGGTAGGGTGGCCGGACAGCGCAGGAGGGGAAGGCCCTCTATTAGGTGGATCGATTCAGTGACCGGGGTAAATGGGATGGGTGTATTGGAGACGGTGTGATCGGCACAGGACAGAGCTGAGTTTAGGACTTTTGTACATAGGGTCACTATGAGTCGCAAATGACTCGACGGCACATAACAACAACAACAATCCCCTTTAGGGTATGGTATTTTCCTGGTCTGTCCCTCTGTCTGTGTCTCTCTCTGTGGACCAAGGAATCCAGCCCGGGAGACCCCTTAATAAAGCTTCTTTAGCTTCCTTTCTTTCTCTGGTCCCTTCCTTGAGTCCTTGGCCTTAAGTTCAGTGTGAAGATCTAACACAGATCTAAAAGGGAACAAAAATACCCAGGAGGGGTGTGTTGCTCTTCACTATTAACTGTGCAAAATCCAAAAGACAGTATTTACCCTCAAACAAAACCCATAAGGCAGGAAGGGGCAGGAAAGATGGGGAAATGGGACACGGGAACCCAGGGAGGAAATGGGAGGAATGTTGTTACATGGAAAGGACTACAACTAATTTTGGCACAAGACGAGTTATTGAATTAATTATTTTTCTCTGTAAACTTTACTTCAAACCACAGGAAAAAGAATAAGCAAGAGACTGGAGAAATGGTCACAATAGTAAAAAGAAGAATGACAATAAAGAAATGTTGGAAAATCTAAGGTAAAAATGGAAGTTGTTTATTAGTTGGAAAAATTAGGAAGCCAGGAAGACTTTGAGGAAAAGGACTGTCATGTCAACAGTGTGGAGAAGGAATGTGGAAAGACACTCTTACAAATAGTGCATATTGAGCTCTGGCACAGGCTCAATGGAGCTTTTTCTCTATGTGAAGGCCAGTACAGGACAATGTTTCATCTTGGCAAACACAGAACTCACATATGTCAGTAACACTTCTGTTGGTGGCACTCTGTATCAGTGGCACAGTAAGAATCATATGTCCCCTATATGAACTGCAATTTTTTAAAAAAACTTAATCACTGGGGCAAAAAGGACTGCCTCTGTTGATGTTGGGTGCTGAGTCATGGTCACTTCTGATTCACAAGTTGAACTGTAACTTGCTTTGGAGGAGATGTAGTTTTCTGCAGATTTGTAGACGGCTGTCTTCATAAAGGGTTCTGGAACTATGGTAAGCTCTAGATCCAAAGACTGACCTGTATTGTGCTTTGGAGGAGGTGGTTTTCTGTAGGGTAGTGAAATGTTCAATATTTGAGGGGAATTGAGGAGTTATTGTAAGCTCCAGGTCTCTAGGTCTAACTGTGACATCAGCTAAGTTTGAATTCTGAGCGTGTTCCTGGTTATACCATTATATCCTGGAGATTGAGTTACAGCCTCCTCAGGTAGTTCTAGAGATTGAGTTGGTCGCTCTTGCCGTGCTGGAGAAGACTCACCCTCTATTTGAGGTTCCAGAGATAGGGTAAGCTCCAAATTAATAGACTGAATGGTGATAGTGGGCACCTTTAAATGTTGAAATTTATCTTGACATGGAGGTGGAATTAAGGCTGGTTGTTGGGTTGCCAAAGATTCCACCGCATTGGGAAGCCCCTGAAGACTTGTTGAAAATTGAGCTACAGCATCCTGAAGAGGCTCTGGGGTCTGAGTTAAAGTCCGAGTTGGAGTCTCTTGGATTGTCGCACTGTGTTCAACCTCTGTATTTGTATCTGGATATATGGTGAGCTCTAAGTTCAAAGGGTTAACAGTGACTTGCTTTGTAGGAGGAACTGCTCTTCTGCAAAACTGTAGAATGTACAACCTCAGTAGTGGGTTCTGAAGTTATGATAAGCTCCAGATTTTCGAGTTTAACTGTAATGTTGGGCAAGTTTGAATGCTGAACTTGAGCTTGATTGGAATAGTCATCTTATGGCTCACTAGAGGATTAGCCCCAAGTTCTCGAAGCTCTGGAGGCTGAGTTTGTGTCTTCTGTTTTATTGGAGAAGATTCAGTTTCCATATTGGGTTCTGGAGTTATAGTAATAGACAGTTTTCTCCGGGGCTGTAGAATATTCAACCTATGTAGTATGTCTTAGTACTACAGTAAGCTCTGAGTCCAAAGTCCAAACTGTAACACCACTCAAGTTTGGATATTTGTTTTGAAACTGGTATGAATATGGGATGGTCTTCTCAGTGACTATTTGAAGAAGACACTGTATTCTGTTGTGGGGTTGTGGAATGTTCAGTCCCAGGAAAAGTGAAGAAGATGTAATCTTTTGTGGGGCGGTAGAAGGAATCATGACGAGATCTAGGTCTAAAGGTTGAGCTGTGACACTAGGCCCATTTAAATGCTGACCTTGGCATTCAACCGTTGATGAAACTGTTACCTCATGAAGCTCTGGAGGCTGAACCACCTCCCCCTTGGGTGGCTTCAAAGGATGAACTGGGGCGGCCTGTGGTGTTGTCAAAGTTTCCACCACATTAGGAGGCTCTGAAGGCTGTTCTTTAGCTCTTCGCTGGATTGAAGATCCTCCCTTATTAGGGAGCTCACTCAACTGAAGAAGAGTCCTCTGCTGGACTGGTAAAAGTTCAATCTCCTTAGAAAGCTCAGAAGTCTGAGGCGAGTCCTGTTGAAATGTGGGAGAAGACTTCACTTCCTTTAGGCGTTCTAAAGATGGCACACAGGCTATCTGCTGGTTTGGAGATGGCTGCACAATTCAAAGGGCTCAGGAAGTAGAGCTGGGGTGTTGCCTGGAGAAGGATCAATTTTCTTTGGAGATTCTAAAGGTGTCACTGGGACCTCTGTCTGCACTGAGGATGGTTCCAGATTTACAGGGGCTTCCTGAGAGGGGACATGACACCCTGCTGGGCTGAGGAGGACTGAACTTCCTCTGGACAAGGGAATAGGGTTTTTTGAAGAGTTAGGGGAAGTTTAACCTGCTTAGAGAGCTCAGAAGACTGAATTGGGAGGCTTGCTGAACTGGAAAAGATCCGACCTCCTTAGAAGGCTATGGTGTATAAGATAGGGACTCTGTTTGTTTGGGATGGACAAAGCTTAATCTCTGAAGATGGTTCTGGAGGCTTATATGGGACCCCTTGTGGAGTTAGAGAAGGTTTTTCCAGCACAGGGGGCACTGAACACTATATCTGGCTCGCCTTCTGGACTAGAGATGTTTCAGTCTCTTGTGGACACTGTGAAATTTCAAATGGGTTCTTCTGGTTTGTTCAAGAAGGTTTGACATTCATAGGAGGCTCAGGAGAATGGAGTGGGCCTCCTTGCTGTGTTGGATAATGTTCACTCTCCTTTGGGAGTTCTTGAGGCAGTAATGAGGGTTCTAACTGGATTGGAAAAGATCTTACCTCTTAATGGGTTGTGAAGTTATAGTAAGCCCTAGATCCACATGGTCAACTGTGGCTGTGGGTAATGCTGAATGTTGAGCTTCACTTGAATCTAGAGGTGAAACCGTGACCTCATGATGTCGTGGATGTTGAGATACAACCTCTTTAGGTGGCTCTGAGGCCTCAGCTGGCGTCTCCTGAATACTTGAAGGTGATTCATTCTCCTCCGGTTGTTCTGGAGTCTGGGCTGAGACTTCTCTCGGACCTTAGGGAACTGACAATACATCAGTGGAATATGTAGGTTCTGTTGGACTATCCTGGTGGGCTATCGAAGTTCCAACTTATGTAGGAATCCCTGCAGGTTGAACTGGGGGGTCCTGCAGAGTTGCAGATGATTCAGTTTCCTCAGTAGTTTCCAGAGGCTGTAATGGGTCTCCAGCTGGACTAGATAATGTACAATCTCTGTGGGATACTGTTGAAACTGAGCGCGGGCTTCCTGCAAGATTATAGATGGCTCGTCTTCTACCCTGGACTCCGGAGGCTGTGGTATAGTCTCCTCCTTGCTTAGAAGAACCTCAACCTCAGCAAAAGGCTCTTGAGATTGAGTTGTGTATCCTGCGGGGCTGGAGTAGGTTGAACTCCCGTGGTCGATTCTAAAGGTTTGGTAATCATCAAATGTGGAAGTTTCATTTTCATATTGGACAATACTGGATGGATACAGGGTTTTACCCTGACCTGGAGATGAAGCCATGATTTCATGAGATTCTGCTGCTGGTAGAGTAGAGCTACTGCCTTTGTAGAGGGATTTGGAATTTGATTCAGAGATTCTTGCAGAACCGAAGAAACATCCTCAGGGAGCTCTGAAGGTAAAATCTGTTCTTCTAGCTGGGTTGGAGGATGTTCATGCTCCTTCATGGAGACTGGTAGCTGTGTTAGGTCCTTCAATTGTGTTGAATGCTCAGTATTGTCATTGAGGCTTGGAGGCTGAGCAGAATCCCCTTTCCAGGGTGAGAAATTTTCATCCTCCTTCGTGTTCTCTGTAAGTTGTAGTTGGTGGTTCTGTTCCATTACAGAAGGTTGAGTACCCTCAGGAGGGTCTGGAATTTGAAGTGGATCATCATGCTGGGATGAAGTCATGATGTGACCACCGGAGGTGGATCTGGAGTCTGAGCTAGGATTTGTTCCCCAACTGGAGTAAATTTATCCTTTAAAGGGATTCTGGAGGCTGCACTAGGGCACCCTGTGGTGTCGGAGTATGCCCAACCACAACAAGTTCGGCTGATATTTTTTGGCAAGATGTAATGAGCCTTAGGATGACCCAGAGGTCAAATTCTCACTCTGTCATGCAATGAATGTAGAGTTAAACTGAGTCTAGGAACTTTGAATGTTGAACTGGAACCTTAATCGGAATGGAGAATGTTCAGTCTCTTCAGTGAGCTCCAGAAGCTTAGTGGCATCCTCCTGCTGTGTCAGAGGTTTCACCTCCTCAGAAGTCTCTGGAGGCTGTGTTGGGACACTGTGTTGAGTTGGAAATCTCTGAACCTCTGTAGTGGGTTCTGGAGTTAGAAAAGCTGCATGTCAGCAAGTTTAAGTCTAACACTGGGCAAATTTGAAAGATGAGCTGCTACTGCCTAAGAGGTGACATCTCACGATTTTTGGTAGTTTGCATTATAGCCACCGTAGGAGGCACCAGAGCTTGAACTGGGGGCCCCTGATGGTCTAGAGAAGGCTCCATCTGCTCAGGGAGCTTGGCAGGCTGATTTGTGCCTCCCGGCTGTACTGGGGAAAGCCCAGCTTCTTCAGTGGGCTTCATACCCTGAACAGGAACCTCCTGATTGAGTGTCAAAGGTTTATCCTGGAGAAAGGTTGCAGGCTGTGTTGGCGTTTCTGGTAGCACTGGAGAAGGTTCTGTTCCCTGAGACTCTGGAGATTATGCTGGGCCCTCCTGTTCCGTTGGAGGTTTAAATTGTTCAGGTAGCTCAGAGGCTCAGGTGGACTTGGCTGCTGGTTTGTAGAAGGTCATGGAGGATGAGCTGGAACTTCCAGCTAGTTTGGAGCAGGTTCAACCTTCTCAGAAAGCCCGGAAAGAGGAATTCTTGTTCAGCTGAAGAACGTTTAACCTCTTGGGGAGGCTTGAGATTCTATCGCCTCAGGGAGCTCTCGAAGGGGAACTTGGAGACTCTTGCTGGACTGGAGAGGGTCCAGTCTCCCCAGGGTGCTCCTGAGCAGATGCTGCACACCCCTACTGGCTTAAAGTAGGTTCTACTTTCTTGGGATGTCCTAGAAGGAAACTTTGGTGTTCTTGCTGGACTGTAGGTTCAACTTCCTCCAAGGGCTTTGGAAGTCGGGCTTATTTTGTATGGAGGGTTTTCAACCTCCACAGGCGGCTCAGGGGGTGAATCTTGGGGCACCTGCAAGGGTGTAGAAGGCACAACATCCTTAGGGTGCAAAGGATGAGCAGGAAAGCCCTGGACTGCAGGCGCAAATGTCCCAGGGTACTCTAGAGTTGGACCTTGGGCTTCCTTCTTTCTGTACTGGAGGCTGACCTGGGAGCTTCTGTTGGCGTGGACGCTTTTGAGGCTGTGTTTAGCTGCTGGCCTGAATGAGCTGTGACCTCCTTCACAGGGGTCTGGACTCTGTGCCAGAACTCCCTGCTGGCCTGAAGATGAAGTCTCCTCTGGGTATGTTGGTGATGGCCCTGAGGCCTCCTTCCGGATGGGAGAAGGTTTGTTCTTCCAAGGACTTCGGGAGTTGAGCTGGCACCTTTTGCTGAACCACAGAAGGTTCAACTTCCTCAGAAGACTCTAGAAGTTGAGCAGGAGTCTCCTGGTGAGTTGTAGCTTTAATTGGGAAGCCTTTGGTGGCTGTGCTAAGGCTTCCTGCCTTCATTTGGACCCAAATGAACCTCCTTCAGGGACTCCTGAGTTACAATAAACTCCACATCTGCTTGGTTAACTGTGACACTGAACTGTGTTGAATAGTAAGTTGGATTCTGGTGTGGAGTTTGAGTTGTAGATGGATGGAGAGATTGCACCTGTGTTGAGCAAAGGTCACACTCCTCAGATGCCTCAGGAGGGCAAGGTGAGGCCTCTTGTTGGAATGAAATTGGTTCAATCTCCTCAGGGGGTCCTGGAGGCAGACCTGAGAGCTCCTGATGGATCGAACACAGATTGGTTGGCAGAGGGTCACCTTCCCTGGAGGTTCAATATGCTTCTCAGGGTGTTTAAGTTCAACTGTTGCCTGTAGTCGTTCCAAAGGAGGATGCACCATGTCGTATATTGGGCCCAGAGGACCATCATCTTAAGGTTGGATTGGTCTTTTAAATAGTTTTCTAAGTGGACCAGAAGGTCCTTCAACTGCTTCAGCAAGCCGTGGCCGCTGAGCTAGAGACTTGTTCCCTTCCGCGTGGGGACAATAAAGGCAGCCGATGCAGAACTATGACTACGGAGAGGTTGGAGAGGGTCCCAATGACTAGTGGCCTTCAGCCCGATTCATCTCAGTTATTCCCAGCCCTTTCTTTTCAGTGGAGCAGGCTGAATGCCATTCACTTTCTGATGAGGCCTCAGGGGTGACCCTGGAGTCGAACACAGGACCACCTGAGACCCAAACAACATCCGGAGTGATGCCAGGGACCCTGTGTCTCCAAAATCCCCGGCTCGGGCAGGAGCATCAGCCATAGGGGCGGTTCCAGCGGTTGATGAGGGGCGAGTGAAGTCCAGTGCTCGTTCAGTTCTGGGAGGCTCAGAAGTCAGGTGGCCGAGGTCCAATGCGGAATGTGCAGGCCACGCGGCCTGGATCAGCAGCAACAGTGGCTGCAGCACGAAGAGGAGCCATGGCCAGGGGAGCCAGAGGCACGGCGAGGACTGGACATGCAGACGCTCGGGGCTCCAGTGGTCCACGCCAGGCAACCCGGCATGCGCGCTGCATCTTGGCAACCACGTCTCCTCCCACCCCAGGCCCCGCCCTTCAGTTAGGATACCATTGTTACGTAGCCCTTTTATTTTGCTTTGAGCTGGAATCCTCATGATGGCTGAGGTTTTATACAGGTTTGTTTACTGCTTTTCGGTGTTTTTTTTTGTGTGGCTTTGTTGTTGTTGTTTGGTTTTGTTTCTTAAGGTCAGTCTCAGCACTTTGTTGAGCCCATTTCCTAGAATCACCATGACCAACCTGACAGGCTGTCCTTTCCCCTCAGACTGGACAAGACTTCATGCCCCCTCCTCATGCCAAGGCAGGATCAGGGTCTTTCCCTCCCCGAACCCTTAGGGCTTCGCCAGCTGTCAGCAGAGGCAGGGGCGCTACACCATTTCTCGCAGCCAGAAGCTTCTTCCTCCAAACTAAAGTCCAGACGTTCTCCTTGGTCGCTCTGCTTCCAAGAAAATGAGTGCTGTTTAGTGTGGCCGACTGGGGCATAAACACTGGTTAAAAGCTATTTCATTCCAAAGGTTGTGATTTCTTCCAAACAGCATGTCCCCCTTTTTCCATATTAGATTATTAGCTCATTCCTCTACCAGCTGGTTGTTAACAAGTGATCCAACAGAATGTGGAAATTACCAAACAATATTAATAACACATGCAAGCAAAATATCGCTGAAGATCCACTAAAAACAGAACAATTCATTGACAAGGAATTGTCAAAAGTTCAAGCTGCATTTAGATGAGGATTCCATACCAGGCATAGCATTACTGATGTCAGATGGATCCTGGTCGAAAGCAGAAAATACCGGAAGAATGTATTTTATTGACTGTGCAAAAGTATGATTGTGTGGATCATAACAAACTATGGCTAACATTGAGAAGAATGGGAATCCTGTTTATTGATGTTGTTGTGTGGCCCTTGAGTCTGAACCAATCCATAGCTGACCCTGAGTGTGGGGTAGTGTTCAGAGGCAGTTAATCACATGGGAGGAGATTGTCTGTCCTTCCCCCACAGACTGGTGGCCTTGAGCTGTGGGCCTTTGGGGATTACAGGTAGCTTCTTGCCACTGGGCCATAAGAGCTCCCTAATGGGAATCCTAGAATATTTAATTATACTCATCTGAAATATATCAAAAGGCAGCCCTGGACGACAAAGCAAGATACTATAATGAAATGTGCAGAGAGCTGGAGTCAGAAAATCAAAAGGGCCGAACTCTCTCAGCATTTTTCAAGCTGAAGGAGCTGAAAAACAAATTCAAGCCACAGGTTGAATGATACTTAAGGATACTTTGGGTAGAATGTTAAATGATCCAGGAAGTATTAAGAGAAGATGGAAGGAATACACAGAGTCACTGTATTAGAAGGAAATGGTTGACAAAGAAGAATTTCATGAAATGATATATGTGCAAGGGCTTATGGTGATGAGGGAGGAAG
>NW_006399905.1:1862640-1878628 GCF_000299155.1 Elephantulus edwardii | reverse complement strand
ATCCGAGAGGCTGGGCTCTATGAGGAGAAGTGTGGCATCAGGATTGGTGGAAGATCTATTAACAATCTGCGTTATGCAGATGACACAACCTTACTTACTGAAACTGAGGAGGACCTCATGCACTTGCTGCAGAGGGTCAAGGACTGCAGCCTTCAGTACGGACTGAGGCTCAATGTCAAGAAAGTAAAGATTCTCACCACTGGACGAATTGGCAGCATCAGGATGGATGGTGGAGAGATTGAGATTGTTCATAGCCTTAGTTTCCTTGGCTCTACAGTGAACACTCTCAGCACCAGTAGACAGGAAATTAAAAGACGTATTGCGATGGGAAAGTCAGCTGTTAGGGACCTCTCCAGGGTACTGAAGAGCAATGGTGTCACTCTGGAGACTAAGGTGAGTCTGATACAGGCTATGGTCTTTCCAATCACTTGTTATGCATTGGAGAGTTGGACAATGACTAGGGAGGATAGAAAGAGAATTGATGCCTTTGAGCTGTGGTGCTGGAGAATAGTATTGAATATACCATGGACTGCCAAGAAAACAAACAGATTCATCCTGGAAAGGGTTAAGCTAGGCTACTCCTTGGAGGCAAGGATTTTGGGGCTTTGTCTGACATACTTTGGACATGTTGTAAGGAGGGACAGGTCCTTGGAGAGGAACATTATGCTTGGGAGGGTGGAGGGACGGCGTAGGAGGGGAAGACCCTCTATGAGGTGGATTGTTTCAGTGACCGGGGTAATCAGGATGGGTGGGTCAGAGGCAGTGCGATTGGCACAGGATAGAGCAGGGTTTAGGCCTGTTGTACATAGAGTCGCTATGAGTCACAAGCAGCTTGACAACACATAACAACAAACTTGCATATGAAAAACAGTATATATGAACTTTGTAAGCAAATCAGTATAAAATAAAGTTTATTTAAAAAGAGTGTTACTAAATCCAATATGGTTGTCTTAGTCTTCTTTATGTAATCTAACTCTCAAGATATTTGCTCAGCATGCACACATTATTCTCAGTTTTAAAAACATGAAATATTTTCTTCTGGTCAAAACACCACTTTTTGATCTATATATGAGTTCAGCATGAGCACTGTTAAGTGTTCTGTAATTCTCACGCATCAAACTTCTATCCATAATTTGTTATATGATTCATGTAGCCAAATGTTGTTGTAAAGTCAATAAAATATGATAAAGTACAATAAAACCTTCTGCTACTCTCTATTTTCAGCAACACTCTATCTGACTCAAGTAAAAATATCCTTCTTTATCTTTCGAATCTGACCTGAATTTTTGGTAGTTCCCACATAATATATTCCTTCCACCATTTTTTAATTATCATCAGCGAACTTTCACTTGCATATGATACTCACTTTCTAGTTCAATTATTTCTGAATTCTATGTGATGATCTTTCTTCAGGATCCATACAAATGTATGGTGTATGCATAGATGCCTTTGAGCTGTGGTGTTGGAGAAGAGTACTGAGAATACCATGGACTGCTAGGGAAACAAATAGATTTGTCCTGGAGAGGGTTAAACCGGGTGGCTCCTTGGAGGCAAGGATTCTGAGGCTCCGTTTAACTTACTTCGGGCATGTAGTGAGGAGAGACCGGTCCTTGGAGAGGGACATCATGCTTGGGAGGGTGGAGGGACAGCGCAGGAGAGGAAGGCCCTCTATGAGGTGGATTGACTCAGTGACTGGGATAATTGGGATGGGAGTATCAGAGACAGTGCGATTGGCACAGGACAGAGCGGAGTTTACGGCTGTTGTACATAGGGTCGCTATGAGTCGCAGGCGACTCGACGGCACATAACAACAACAACAACAACAATCTTCCTGGTTGATGTGTGGATGTTACCTGATCACTGAGACTGCACTGCAGGATGTAGAATGGTTTTTTAATGATTAATGTATGCGGTTGTTATTTAATTTGTCATTCCATTATACATGATCATATGACTATCTATTTCAAAATGGCTAAAACCAATCCTTTTCGGCTCACTAATATCTAAAAGGCTGATTTTTAATTGTTACATTTCATTCCTGAGAACTTCCTATGTTCCTAGATTCTTACTATAGGCATTTCATAATCTGATTTTAATGGAAGTTTACAGCAACATTTTTCTAATTCTGTAACAAACTTATTAAGTCTTGAAGTTGGCTAGAGAATGTTTTGGTAAAGAAAGCCAGAAGTATATGTAATTTAAATAATATAACATGATACCTTAATATGTATTTTTGGTGAATGGGAGGTCCTGCTTGACTAAGGCTTTAAAAACACAGGTGAGAATTTTACCAGAACTTGTCAATTTTGATGACAGTATTTATTAGTAAGTATCAATGTTTTTTGGTAATTCTGACTTAAGAGCTCAGCCTATTTGGGGTCCATGTAAAAAAAAAATCACTGATACAAGGCGAATAAAATAAATACAACCCATTATCAATTAATCGATACCATTAAAGTATTTCTCATACAACTTGTAAAAATTTGTGATATTGACTTATTTACCGATAGCGCTTTTATTCTAATACATAGATGTATACTAAAAAATACAAACATAGTCAGGTACAATATACTAATTAATAGCAGTTGGGATTTCTCTAATAATATCTTTTACATCTATTTCCATAAGATTTATTAAGGAAGATGAACACATATTTCTAGATTTGTTTCACTTCCTGGTTCCATTCTATTTCCGTTTTAGGTCTGGTTTATGCTGTTGTCTCAGTGTTAAGTCCATCAAGAAAGCCAGTAGACTGTGTCAGTTAACTCTCCATCGCTTTCTGACATGATTTGGAGAGCAATCTAAGTGCCATTTATGCTTTGATGTACAGATTTCCTTTCAAGACACTGAAGGTTCCATTATTGTAACTAGGAATAGATTTCTTTTTCTACTGGAATCAGAGTGGCCCATTGTCTCTTTGATACAGTTGGATTTTTTTTTCCAGATACCCTTTTCGATTTTAGCATGATGTCCCTTATCTTGCCTTAAAGATCAGGTATTTTCTAGACTAACATTCTTTAAAGAGCCATACAACAATGTTCATTGTACATTTATTCTGTAAAATTCAGTAATGCTAACGAAATGCACAACAATCGAATCAGCATTAAAATACAAGTAAATAATCATATAACTGTGATTTGTGTTTGCATTTGTGTGTGTGTGTGTTTGTGATTTGAGAACCAGTTTTTGGATGGCAAATGTCTGGAATAGAGTCATATGTGCACTGGAAATAAACTCTTTAACTGTTACTTTTATGCTAAACCTAAGGAATTCTTAATGCTCAAATGGCTCTGTGCCCTCAAATTCAGACATTTTTCACTTTGGTAAACTACACTTTTGTCCTATGCATAATGATATTATTGTTCTGAAATTAGAAGTATGTATTGTAGCATTCTTCTTCCATGGTTTTCTCTTTAAAACGTACACGTACTTTACTTTTATTCCCTAGCCTAACTAGTAACAACTCCCATCTTTCCAGAGATCACTCTGAAAATCCAGTGCTCAATTTCAATGTTGACTGACCATCAACCATAAAAAGATCCCTCCTTGTGAAATGATTCTTTGATCCTATTTATTCTATTTTGTCCTTCCATACAGTGATTTAAATAATATTGGATCACCTCCTGTATCTGCTTAATCTATTCTCCACTTTCAAGCATCACGGGCAAAGCAAAACCTCCTCCATGCATTCATTATCTTTTCTTTGGACTCCTGCAATGGACTAGTAACTTCCATCTTCATTGCAGCCTTAAAACATAACTATTAATCCTCTCTGTGGTACAATAGCTGAAAAATGACTTCTTCATTTCAAATTCCTTTTTAACAACATCAAAGGTGGCGATATGGAATACATACAAATCAGATTGACTACTGTCTGTGGAAAGAGACATTGGAAAAGCTCAATATCAGCAGTCTGAACCAGCTAGGGACCAGTTTTACAACAAACTATTTATGGATTATGTACAAGTTCAACTTGAACAGGAAGGAAATAAAAACAAGTCACCAGGTGTCAAAATATGGCCTTGACTTACATTACCTGGATTTAGAAATTATTTCGTAAATAGTGAACCCAATTTCCAAAGAAATTGTTGTAGGCTGTCATCAAAGATACCATATATGGGGAAAGTAAAAGGTCACAAAAAGAGATTTGAATCACCTGCCTTTGTGCTGGCAGGGCGGCTCCTTACCCATTTTGTTGCTGTTGCTGTTGTTGTTGTTATGTGCTGTCGAGTTGCTTGTGACTCATAGCGACCCTGTGTACAACAGCCCTAAATTCTGCTCTAGCATGTGCCAATCACACTGCCTCTGACACACCTATCCCGATTGTCTCAGTCACTGAATCAATCCAACTTATAGACGGCCTTGCCCTCCTGCGCTGTCCCTCCACCCTACCAAGCATGGTGTCCCTCTCCAAGGACTGGTACCTCCTTAAAACATGTCTAAAGTATGTCAGACAAAGCCTCAGAATCCTTGCCTCCAAGAAGCAGCCCAGTTTAACCCTCTCCAGGATGAATCTGTTTGTTTTCTTAGCAGTCCATCGTACCCTCAATTTCTTTTCCAGCACCACAGCTCAAAGGCATCAATTCTCCTTCTATTCTCCCTAGTCATTGTGCAACTCTCTGATGCATAGCAAGTGATTGCAAAGACCAGAGCCTGTATCAGACGCACTTTAGTCTCCAGAAAGACACCATTTTACTGTAGATAATTTTATAATGGTTGCAACATCAGATCAACAGGGAACTGCTAGAAACTCAAGCTTGGTTCAAGAGAAGATTAAAATGAGTTATATCATTGCTGCAATCAGAGGGGTTCTGACTGAAAACAAAGAAGAAGGGTGTTTACCTATGTTTTATTGATTATGAAAAGGCAATCAGATGTGGATTATAACAATTTATAAATAACATGAATAATGGAAATTCCAGAGGATTTCACTGCACTCATGGGAAAACTGGTCTTAGACCAAGAGACAGACATTCAAAGAGAACCAAGACTTAATGATGGTTTAAAATAATGAAATATGTGTGTCAGGGATGAAGTCTTTCATCATATTTATTTACTTTATAGACCAATATTCTGAGAAGCTGGAATATATGAAGAAGAAAAAGACAGCAGGATTGGACAAAACCTCATAAACAACCTTCAATATATACATGACACAACTTTCCTTGCTGAAAATAGAGTAAGTACTTCTTGATGATGACCAAAGACTTCAGTCATCAGTGTGGATTACATCGTAGTAAAAAGAATACAGAAGTCCTCACCAATAAACAATATCTTGATAAGCAATGAAAAGAGTGACATCATGAAAAATTTCTTTTTACTTGCATGTAACATGTGCCAACCGTAGACACATCAGTCAAGAAATCCTTTGGCATCTGCACTGAGTGAATCTGATGCAAAGGATGTTCTTAATGCGTTGAACAACGAAGATGACGTGGTGACCCAAGCTATGGTATTTTCAAACACTTCATATACCTGTGAAAACTGGTTAATGAGTGATTAATATTGAAAATTAATTGAGGCCTTTAAATGATAGTGTTGGTGAAGAATAATGAACAGGATACTCCTTAGAAGCCAAGATATGTTTTCAAGAGAGACTGGCCGCTGGAGAAAGACCTCATGCTTGATAAAGCAGATGGTCAGTAAACAGGAGGAAGACTTTTGATCTAATAGGTTGATAGTGTTTGCAGCGAAAGGCTCAAGCAAACTAACATTGTGAGGATGGAAAAGGAGAATGTTTCATTGTGCTGTAGGTGGGATTACAGTCTTAGCTTTGGTTCTCTAGGGAAGCAAACCCAGGTGGTTGTTGTTGGTTTTGTTGTTATGTGTCAGCGAGTCGCCTGTGACTCCTAGTGCTCCTTTGCAGAATAGCACAATAGCCCTATCCTAAGCCAGTCCCTCTGTCTTCAACACACCTACTTCCATTACCCTATTTATTCTGTCAGTTCATCTTGTCTACGGTCTTCCTCTCCTGCACTGTCTCTCCACCCTTTCAAGCATAATGTCTTTCTATCTCATAATGTTCCCTCCTGGCAACATGCCCAAGCATGAAAGATGAACCTTCAAAATCTTTGCCTCCAAGGGAGCAACTTGATGTCACCCTTTCCAGGACAAACCTGTTTGTTCTCTTGGCAGTCAATGGAATGTTCAATACTCGTCTCCAGCACAATGACTCAAAGGCATTGATTCTTCTTCTGTCATTCTTATTCATTGTCCAGCTTTCTCATTCATGGCAAGTAATTGTGAAGACCATGGCCTGGATCTGGTGCATCTTAGTCTCTAGATTGTCATTGCTGCTCTTCAGCACTTTAGAAAGGTCCCTGGCAGCAGATTTCCCCAATGCAATTAACCTTTCCATATCCTTGACTGGTGGTGGCAAGAGTGTTGATTGTAGAAACAGAAAGCTGAAATTGTTAACAATCTTAATCTCTTCCCCATCTTTCATGGAATTGCCAGTTGGCCCACTGATGCCAGTGGTGACATTGCTGAAGAGTTTGCCTGTGATACCATGAGGTTCACCTGTGTAGGTACCTGCCCAGAGCATTGACCTTACAAGGGAGTGGAGAGGAAATGGGTGAACAGAGGTGACCAGAAGCCTGAGCCGTCACACCAGTATCAGTTGGGGTGGGAAGGAGTTGCTGGAGGGGAAAGGAGACGGACAGAGGTGACAAGATGCCTGAGCCATCATATCAGCATTGTCTGGGAGAGCAGTAACGAAGTGCTCGAGGGGAGAGGAGAGGGAACGGATGGGGACTCTGATTCATATAACTTCTGTTGTTGCTTTTAGGTACTATTGAGCTTGGAGAGGATTAAACAGGGCAGCTCCTTGGAGGCAAGGGTTCTGAGGCTTTGTCTACCATACTTTGGACATGTTGTAAGGAGAGATCGGTCCTTGGAGAGGGACATCATGCTTGGGAGGGTGGAAGGACAGCGCAGGAGGGGAAGGCCCTCTGTGAGGTGGATTGATTCAGTGACTGGGGTAATCGGGATAAATGTGTCGGTGGCAGTGTGATTGGCACAGGATAGAGCAGAGTTTAGGGCTGTCGTACATAGGGTTGCTATGAGTCGCAAGTGACTCGATGGCCCATAACAACAACAACAACAACAACAACAACATTGAACTAACTACAACTCATAGTGACCCTATGAACAGCGTACCTGAACCTTGCTCTATCCTGTGCCATTCTTGCCATCTCTGATATGCTCAAGCTTATTGTTAGTCACTGTGTCAAGGTGCTTCATCTCTTTGTTGACCCTCCATCTTTCCCAGCATGATGTCTTTTTCCAGGGCACTGACCCCTCCTGATAACATGCCCAAAGTATATGAGAAGAAGTTTCTTCATTTTATACTCTGTAGGAGGTACCCTAGTTGTTATTTCCTCCAAGTGTTCTAGTTCAAAGAATTGGAGGTAAACTTATGACAAGCTAGAGGCAAGATCCAGGCTAAGTAAAACTCAAGAGGGTTTTCCCAGGATTTCATATATATTATAAGCAGATCACAACCCTGAGAAAACTTTCTCTTAATAGTAAATATCATCATGAAGATCTACTATCAGATCTAACCAAGGGAATAACTGCAACATAACAGTCAGCACAATTGTAACTATAAAAACGTATGGGAAACAAAGTTAACTTGACTATAACAGTATGAGTAGAAGCAATTCAATGGCACTAAATGATAACAAGAGAAGGAATCAATTGAATTTATTTAAGTGTACATTTTGAAAGTTCTCTGACTAATCAAGGGGAGAAGAAAATCAAAACTTGGCCAAATATCTTTACAATGAATTAAAAAAGATAATGGCTTTCTATTTTAAAAATTTCAGACATGGCAGTTACCATAAATATTTTCAGTTCCCACCAGCACTGAACATTTTGTTTGAGCCTCACAAACTCTACAGTTCTCAGATTGACTATTCAAAAACAATCTATTGATAGCTTTCCTTCATGTTGTTGTTGTGTACTGTCTGGTCAGCTACACCTCAAAGTGACCGTATGAACATAGCAACCCTCTGAACTCTGCCTATCCTGGGCCATCTTCACCATCGCTGATATACTCAGTCCGTCGTGACAGTCCTTGTGCTTGTCCATCTGACGGGGGGTCCTCCTCTCTTTCACTGAGTCTCTGCTTTTCCAAGCATGAAGTTCTTTTCCAAGGGCTGGCCCTTCCTAACAGTACACCCGAAGTATGTCAAACGAAGCTTCACCAGGCTTGTTTCTAAGGAGCACCCAGGTTGCACTTGCTCTTTAAGGCTTAAACAAACAAACAAACAAACCACCAAAACAAAACAAAAAAAAAACCACCAAAATAAAACAAAGACTGGGCAATCTCTTCCAAATTGGAGGGATAGCAAACATTCACCTCACCTCGATGATTTTGATTATTATTCCTTCCGGGCTTAGTTGTAACAATCTGTGTCACCACATGTGTTTCAAATCCACCAGCTGCTCACCAGGAGAAAGATACACAGTCGCAGTCTCCTCCTGTGCCATTAACAACCTCTGAAAAACCTCTGGAGGGTTAGCTACGAGTTGGTTCTGACTGTCGGTACATAACACCACTACCAATGATTCCCTTTTAGAATGTTTCACTGTCCCTCCAGTTTGGTTATGGGAAACTTAGTCTTCTCCAGGGAGTGTCAATGGCCTAGTTGTAAGGAGCTGCATTGCCAACACGAAGGCATGTGATGTCAATCTGCTAGCTGATCTGTTGGAGGAAATGGGCGATATCCTCCCATGCGATTTGCCCCCTCCAAAAACCTGCAGGAGGGGTAGCTGTGGGCTTGAACAGATGAGAAATCATGAGGATGGCAAAGTTCAGATCTGTTTCTCTAAGGGCTGCTGGGAATTGTAGTTTACTCGACAGCACCTCACAACAACGGGATATTACAGACATTTTCAGTTTTATGTTTTTAATTTCCCTTCTCATTGGCTATAGAAAAATGGGCTGAAGTTATAGACTTGATTTATTGGCTTAAGAACTAATTATGGGTATTGGTGGACAACTACTGTGATAATCATCTGTTAAGGTTAGAAGATTAAAATGAATATTTATATGCATTTGCATTCTACAAGTTTAATATAAATTTATAAGACTCCCTTATATACTTTATTTTTTTGCCTCTTATACTAACCTTTTAAATTAATAATGTAGCAAGAATCACTATTAAGCTCCTAATGTAAATAAGGATGGAGATTCCGAGAGAGTATTCATGACATATAGGGGTCATGTTGTTAATAATGGATAATGCTGGGGTAGAAACTCAGGGTTCTTGGATCCAAAACTTTTCATTTTGCAATAAATAGTATAATATCTCTGATTTCACGAATATTATTTACTACAAACTCTTTCTACAGCTAATTCCTACCTCCGTTAAGTTGTGTGTGTGTGTGTGTGTGTGTGTGTGTGTGTGTGTGTTCTATACCACTTTACCCTTTCTGAACTGTCTCAATTCTGCTAGTTTGGGACAACCTTTGATAAGAAGATGAAATATTAACCTTACCCAAAGTAATAGTTGTTGTTGTTATGTACTATTGAGTCAGAACCAACCCATAGCCGACCCTCCAGTGGATTTTCAGAGGCAGTTTATCACGCTGGAGGAGATTGTTCATCCTTCTCCCACAGAGCAGTTAGTGGATTCAAACCACATGCCTTCACGATTGCAGTGCAGCTTCTTGCCTCTAGGCCACCAGAGCTCATAAAGAAATAGGAATCCTCAATCTTTTAAGGTATTCTAGTTCAAAAGGAAACAATTATTAATGACAATTTAATATGCTGTTACCAGGACAAAGTGCCAGCTTAATAGTAGCATTAATTCAAACTCAAAATAGAGTAAAATTTTTGTTAGGATAGTTAATATGCTGAAATCCTTCATTTTATTTCCTTTTGTTGGAAACACTAACAGCACTCAAATGATAAGGTCAACTTTCAAATATATTAAAAAGTCGACATTTTAACAGTACGTGTAAAACTTACAAGAGAAATAAAAAAATCTGCTGGTTTGGAGACAAAATCAGTTCTTATAAATATTCTGTTATAATTAAAGGAAAATGGTTTAAATGAATATGTATTGGCTTTTGGGAATAGATAGTCCTTACTTTGCCTCAGAATTCAGTTATTCCCTCTGTGAGTTCAAGATTTTTTCCCTTTAGTTTATTCCACTATGTTAATTCAGGTGGTAGCAAAGTGCATGAGGAGTTGCACCACTAACCAAAACGTAAGTGGTTCAAATCCCACGGATGTCTTTTGGGAAAAAGATGTGCAATCCCCTGCCATAAATAATTCTTGCCTGCAAGAGTAACTAAGAGCTGGAATTGACGAGGTGACAGTGGGTTTGGTCTTTTTATTCAACTGTAAAAGGTATTGCTGTTATGATCAAATAAACTCTTTCTTTGAAGAAAATAGATAACACATTTGCTAAAGTAACTGACGTTATCACTATTGCAGCATTAAGTTTATTCACTTCTTTGTTAGTAAAGTATCTTTGTAATATTTAGTCAGTAATCACTGATATATGTTTCTGGATAATATGAATGTAATTTACTCAGTCATCTAATCTAGTTTTCTCTAAAAATTCTGTTCACTATTTGTTCCAAAGACTTATGATCAGCAGAGTCCAATAGCAGAGCCAATGGCATAGGACCTACATATTAAGCTTTCTTGACATAAATTGAAGTAATGGCCGAGTACTTCTGTTAATCAAGAAAATATATAATTTCCTTCATAGCTCCAGGAAGAATTTATCCAGAAAGTCAGAAAATCAGCAGCTGTAAACAAAGAGTTGCAGCTCTTGCATTTAAATTTTAAAATACCAATAAATATTTTTACTTTCTTAAAAAAATATAGCCTATAAATCGAAAGAGTAGGTGGGGGGAGGAAGGTTGGGTTGGATGATAAAAGAGAAAAAAAATATAGGCATAATGTTTGCATATCACATATGATAGTCACAAACTTCATGTTGTTGGACTATACATTTTTATTTCTTTGGAAGGGAACAGTTAGATGCCGAGTCTCCAGCTTCTAGCCAAAAGACTGGCAGTTTGAATTCCTCTAGAAGCTTCCCAGAACACGGATCTGGTGGGCTAGTTGTAAAAAGTCAGCCATTCAAAACCCTGTGGAAAATGATTCTGCTCTGGCGCACGTGGTGTTTCCAGGAGTATAACTCAAGAGCATCTCATTTGGACTTTTGTTTGTTTGCAGGTTCCTGGGAGGCACAGACCATTAAGTGCTCAACTACTAGCTTAAAGGATAGTGGCTTGAATCATTGAGAGGTGCCTATGAAGAAAATCCTAGTCTTGTGCCTCCTTTCCAATCATAGCCCTGAAAATGTCAGGAAATTATCTACTCCGCACAAGTGGGTCACAAAGAATCAAAAGTGACAGAGTGGAGGGGGTGAGGGTGGGAAAAATCACTGGCATGACAGAGTTTATTGGGAGTACGAAGGGAGAGAAAGAACTAAGGAAATTCATTGGAGTTCTGAAAAAATGGGGCAGTTGTGGACATTGATCAGTGGTTATTAAGTTTATCAAATGCAATGTAAAATAAAAGTTTATTATTTGAAACAAAATAGAAAGTAAATGAAGAATTAATTGTATTTAAAAATATAATATAAATTCCCCTTGCCCCCAAGAAAAATATAAACAGTGAAAAAACACCTGACTGGCTGACAATTAACTGTCACACCTTTCAACTGTAACAAATACTGTTTTATTACATTTGGATTTTGGCCAGTGGTTCAGTAGTAGAATTCTGGCCTTTCAAGTCAATAATGAGCATGGCACTGGGGCAACAGTTCACTCCATTGTGCTTGAGGTTGCCAGGAGACAGGGACCAATCTGATGGTAGATTGTTCCTTATTGTGTCTGTTCTCTTGAGGAGTCCAATTGTTGAGGTTTCTTAATAAATAAACTTAGACTCTGATTGTAAAGGATGAGTTTAGTTAATAATGATAATGTAAGTAGGAGTGGCATCCACTTCCTAAACAACATGTCTCTGGAAACTCTATGAACTTTGATAAATGTTGATAGTTGTAGAGGGGCTTCAGGCCTTTTGTTCACAGGGTCGCTATGAGTCATGCTCAACTCGAAGGCAATTAACAACAACAACAACAACAACAATTATTTTACCAGTTACAAGAGGTGTTGTTGTTGGTAATGGAGGCTAGGCTCTGGTGCCATAGGAAGAGGTTACACTGCCAACCCAAAGACAGGTGGTTCAAACTCACCTGTTGCTCTGAGGGAGAAAGAAGGACAGTGAGATTTATATGAGATTTGCTGCCTCTGAAAACCTGCTGGAGGGTCAGCTATGAGTCCTTTTAGAACTGATGGACTTGACAATTGTTTTATCAATCATAATGGATACACACAGGAATGCAAGAGGTTAGTAAGAGAAGGAATCGTGTGGGAGGAAGAGACTACAGGAAGATTTTATAAGTTTTACATATTTTCTTCTGTCATCTAAAACTGCAACCCCTCCCCCCATATTTCTTTAAAATAAAGTTCTCTGTAGCTGTGAAAATAAGTTCTATGTAGCACTGATCACCAAACTACAGTACCACATTTAAACTTCTAATTGCATAATCTAGTAGGTTTTAAGGCATAAAACCCAATTAGCTGGTCTACTAACGTGCACACAACATGCAAATTCTATCTACTAAATTGGGATTCTAGGGGAAAAGTAAAAACATTTTTAAACAGAAATTTCACAAGTTCAGGTGGCACATTCATGTCTGCAATCTGGATAGAAGTCACTGTATTAAATTATAGGAATGCATCCTCTGAGGCTGCTCCTTGGAGACAAGGATTCTGAAGCTTCGTCTGACATACTTTGGACATGTTGCAAGGAGGGACCAGTCCTTGGAGAGGAACAGCGTGCCTGAGAGGGTGGAGGGACAGCACAGGAGAGGAAGACCCTCGATGAGATGAATTGATTCAGTGACTGGGGTAATGGGCCTAGGTGTAACAGACACAATAAGATTGGCACAGGATAGAGCAGAGTATAGGGCTGTTGTACATAGGGAGGCTATGAGCCACAGGAGACTCAATGGCACATAATAACAACACCACCACCACCAATCTCAGAAGTTTATGTGAGGAACATGCCTCTAAATTTTTTATTTTTGTGGACCTTTCGGACCAGATGATTTTTCTTTCTTCAAGTTTTTGGGAGATGGCCCTTTATTTCTGCAGTATTTATTTCCTGGGCTTCCCCACTTCCACATGTGGCTATGTTAGCCCCCTGTATTGCCTTGTTTGCGGCCACCAGAGCAAGCACAGTGTCTTCCACACATGAGCTCATTGCCATGGGCAGACACTAGGTGTAATACAAATAATTGCATTTATTATTGTCTCCTGAGTCCTTAAGAGAGTGACTTTAATTCTATGTCAAACTCACACTGCCCCCTGCACCACAATTTCTACTGACTCTTTATGTGATGTCCACAAAATACTAAAGACATGCATACAACAACTCCACAAGACAAAAATCCCCAAACTTAAACTGGACTTTATGATAAATGGAACGAAGATGCATTTTAATGTCCCTCATAAGACATTTCCCCCATACCGCCTGATCATGTATCTCCTATCCTCTGTATCCTTGTGTTTTCCTCACACCCCCATTTCTGTGCATTTTCAGGTTTAGCACACTTCACTCATCCCTTTGTTTTTCCTGATACTCACTAAACCAAATCTTTGGATCTTGTCTGCATCCCCAGAGACTTCTCATGTAATCTTCCTAAACACAAATTTCCTTCCTGAAAGAAGAATTCCCAAGTATGTTACTTTACTTTTATTTTTATTGTAGCAGTAACTGGTTAACTTACTAAAATTAAAAAAGAAATGAGTAAGCATACAATGTTGTTGTTGTTGTGTACCATCAAGTTGAAACTTACTCAGAATTGACCTTCCAGTGGATTTTCAGGGACAGTAAATTGTGTCAGGATTGTCTCCTTCCTCCATACTTATTCAATCTATGTGCTGACAAATAATTTGAAAAGCTGATCTCTGTGAAGGCGAATGTGGTGTCAGGATTGGAAGAAGATTTATTAACTTCCTAGATTATCAGATGATCTTACTTGCTGAAAGTGAGGAGGATTTGAAGTGCTTGCAGCAGAAGATCAAAGACTTATAGCCTTTGTTATGGATTATATCTCAACATCAAGAAAACAAAAATTCTAACCACTGGACCAATAGGTAACATCATGATAAATGGAGAAAACATTGGAATTGTCAGCAATGCCATCTTACTGGGATCTATAATCAAAAGCCTTGGTATTAGCAGTCAGGAGATTAGCAGATTTATTGCCTTTGGAGAGTCAGGGACCTATCCAAATTACAAAGGAGCAATGATGTCAATTTGAAGACAACGGTGTGCCTGATTCAGGTAGTGGTCTTTTCAATCATTTGCTATGCATCTGAAAGTTTACAATGAATAAGGATGAGAGAAGAAGAATTGCTGTCTTTGAACTATACTACTAGTGAAGAGTACTTAATACTAATAATTAAAAGATGTATTGCGGTGGGAAAGTCTGCTGTTAGGGACTTCTCCGAAGTACTGAAGAGCAATGGTGTCACTCTGGAGACTAAGGTGCCTCTGATACAGGCCATGGTCTTTGCCATCTCTTGTTATGAGTCAGAGAGTTGGACAATGACTAGGAAGGATAGAAGGAGAATTGATGCCTTTGGGCTGTGGTGCTGGAGAAGAGTTTTGAATGTACCATGGACTGCCAAGAAAACAAACAGGTTCATCCTGGAGAGGGTTAAACCAGGCTCCTTCTTGGAGGCAAGGATTCTGGGGCTTTGTCTGACATACTTTGGATATGTTGTAAGGAGGGACAGGTCCTTGGAGAGGGACATGATGCTTGGGAGGGTGGAGGGACAGCACAGGAGGGGAAGACCCTTTATGAGCTGGATTGATTCAGTGACTGGAGTGATCGGGATGGGTGTGTCGGAGGCAGTGCGATTGGTACAGGATAGAGCAGAGTTTAGGCTGTTGTACATAGGGTCGCTATGAGTTGCAAATGACTCGACGGCACATAACAACAACAACAACTTAATATTCCATGGTCTGCCCTAATAAGAAACAGATAGATCTTGGAGAAAATGCAGCCATAATGTTCCTAGGAGGCAACGATGATACAGTTTCATCTCACATATTTAGGCATGTTGTTAGGAAAGGCTATTACTTGGGAAAGGGCATCATGCTTGGAAAGGTGACGGGTAGGTGAAAGAGAAGACCCTCAATAAGATGGATTGACACAGTGACTTCTGCAACTGATTTAACCATGTCAGAAATGATGATGGCACAGAATAGGACAGGGTTTAGATCCGTATTCATAGGGTAGTTATGAATCGTACTTAACTAGAAGGCACCTAGCAACAACAGCAACAAGAAGTCACATGGAAGGAAATTGTCCATCTTTCTCCAGGGATGCTGGTGGATATGAATTGCGTGTCTTTGTGTTGTCAGGACAACTCCTTATCAACTAAGGATCCTGAGCTCCATACACTACAGTGACTGTTAAAATGTATCTCCTTGACAGTCCTTGAAAACTGAAAAAGCTACATCTCTATTTGCTGGGAGTGCTGATTACTCACAGTTCCTAGTTTTCAATTCCAATCTAGAATGACTTTAAATGGAGAGTCCACATACCTAATGTTAAAAATCTTCCATATGGCAGCATGCATCCAATGACTGATGTGATCTCATCTATTTCAATTTGAAAACATTTTCTAGGATACCATCATAACTCTAGGGAGCTCTGGTGGCATTGTTGTTGTTGTTGTTATGTGCCGTCGAGTCGTTTCCGACTCATAGCGACCCTATGCACAACAGCCCTAAACCCTGCTCTATCCTGCACGAACTGCACTGCCTCTGACACACCCATCCCGATTACCCCAGTCACCGAATCAATCCATCTCAAAGAGGGTCTTCCCCTCCTGTGCTGTCCCTCCACCCTCCCAAGCATGATGTCCCTCTCCAAGGACC
>NW_006399905.1:1849822-1855863 GCF_000299155.1 Elephantulus edwardii | reverse complement strand
CAGACCCTAGTGATTGGTACATGGAATGTGAGAGCCATGAATGAAGGAAAATTAGAAATTGTTAAGAAAGAAATGGAACGCATAAATATTGACATGAATGAATCCTGGAGTATAGCTTTTCAAATAATTTGCTCAGCATACAAGATTGACGAGGTATGGAGAAAGGCTAAATCTTTGATGCACACTCTTCTTAATTTTAAACCATGTGATTTTGCCTTGTTCTGTTTGCACAACAGCATCTTGGATTAAGTGTAGGTTTCCCACAAGCACTATTAAATGTTCTGGGTTTCCCATTCTTCTCAAAAGGTTGAATTAAGATACTAAGAGTGAGACTTTGGTATTTTTTTCCTAATTTAAGGGCTAAAAAAAAAGGGTTTTACATGTTGAAAGGGAAGAGATAATGTGGACTCTATAACATTCTTATGAAAGTTCTGACTGGTCTTGTAAAAATGTCTCAAAAATAAGAAACTAAAAAGAAACACCCAGTAGAAAAGTTTCTTCGTAATGAAAACATTTTCATCTTTTATAAATTCAAACTGGACAGAGAATGAAAATTATTGAAAAGTAAATAGATAGGACTGTATGTTAGTACTAGTAAAGACCACATGTTAATAACAATAATATCAACAATTAAGACCATGTGTTAATAACAACAGTAGCAATAGTTACCTTTCATAATAGACTGACTATTCTTTTCATGTCCTAGACGTTGTCCCCACAACCCAACAGCCCTATAATGCTACTATTCCTATTTTCCAAAGGAAACATAGAGATTAAACAAATTGTCCAGGGTTGTTCAGCTGTTGAAGGGTAGAGGTGAAGTTCAAACCCAGGTCAGGCTGTGTGCCCTCTGTGGTTCTGATGAAGGTTAGTTTCTCCACCAGGCCCTTTAGGTTTTGATGAAGGTTAGTTTCTCCACTGGGCCCCTTAGGACACTGCAGTGTTTCAGCAGGCCCCGAGTTAGTGTATTAAGAAAACAAAGGGCATGTTGGAGAAACAGAATAAAAGATTCCTTTTTCTTAGTAGAGAAGAAAATGAGTTTCTGCTGGCAGACTAAATGTTCCCTAAGAGCCTGGAAATGCTACTTTGATTTCTAACATTGTTCTGCTTACAACCAGAAAATAAAATGTTTGGGCCAGAAATAGAAGACTGGTCCCGGAGAGTGTATGAATGAGATTGCCCATCATGGTTGTGAGGAAGGGTCCCTTGAATGGCTCCCCATGTTTCTTTGTCTATTGGAAGCGGGATGGCCTGGGATGGGGAAGGACTGGTGAGTAACTACACTTGGAACATGTCAGTGGAGGTGCATGAGCCATAAGAAGAAAGAGACTTAGTGAGGAGAAACCAAAAACACCCAAACCCATTGTTGTTGAGCCTGTTTCAGTTCAAAGAAATGCTCTGAAAGAGGCAAGAGGTCAACCATCAACTAACAATTCTTTAACAATATTTTAAAAGGGAGACAGGGCCTTTTTAATTTGGAAGGACAGTCAAAAGAGAAGACCTTATGAGGCTGGACGCCTCCATCCTCTTAGCTTGGAAGGACAACGTTGAAGTAAACCTCCATCGAGTTGAAATCCTTTTCTCACAGTTGCTGTGGGTCTTCCAACCTACAGCTAAGAGTCATTTCCCTTCTCTTAACATAATAATAAAGTGCCTCGTAGATGACCATTTTAGTGAATAGGAAGGAAAACCTGAACCTTTTTAAACTTTAGCCGAATCACTGCTAAATTTGCTCTGAATCACAGAATTCCCTGTTTGGGAATTTTGTTTTCCTCTTCCTGTGATGTACGGAATCAATATTTTCCCCTGAGCAGTGAAGATCAAGAAGGCCAGCATTTGGCTCCTGCAAGCAACTCTGTTGAGTCGTCATCAGACGGTCCAGAAACACATCATACGTAAGTAGTTAGTAGTCAGGACATCCCCAGACGTTCCCTCCCGGCAAGCTTTAACTCTACGAAGAGGCTACAGACACCATGAGAGTGATTTCCGCAAGACCCTCTAGGGGGCAGTCTTCCTGAAGAGGAACTTCCAGAGACTGTGCAAACAGATATGTCTTAGAGAAAGTGCAACCAGTGTGCTCCTTAAAGGTGAAGGTAAGAAAGCTTCATCTCACATATTTTGGACATGTTATTACGAAGGGCCTTTCCTTAAAAAGGGACATCGTTGTTGGAAAGGTGGAAGGTAGGTGAAAAAGGAAGCACCTCAATGAGATGGACTTCCACAGAGACTGGCAGCAATGGGCTCAAGTGTGCCAGAGAGAATGAGAATGGCAAAGGATACGGTTCCAAACTGTTGTTCCAAGGGCCACTATGAGCGGTACTTCACGGTGTCTGACATCATCAACAACCCTGCGATGGCTAAAGAGCTAATTAGAAAGAACACATCTTAGAGCATAGCTGTGTGTACTTATTGATTTGCATCATTTATCCTTTTTCTAATAAATTGCTGAATAAAAAGTAGCTCTTTCTCATGGTTCGAATCCACCAGATGCTCTGCTGGAGAAGGAGTGACAATCTCCTCCTGTACCAGTTAGATCCGATTTGATGGTACACAAACAAAAAAGAATAATTGTTTTTAAAAAATAAAAAATTAACTCTTCCTCATACCTGTTGTTGCTGTTGTAGTCGGAATTAGGTGCCAACCAGGACTCAGAGAGACCCTATGAATAACAGATGTGAGCTCTGTCCTCTCCTGTGCCACCCTCACAATCTCTGATACGCTATATAGCCTCTGGGGGCATAGTGACAAGGACATAGGCTGCCACCCAAAGAATGTGGTTAAAATTCACCAGCTGCTCCATGAGACAAAGACCGTCAATCTCTTCCTGTGCAATTAACTGTCTCTGAAAATGCACTGGAGGGTCACCTATGGGTCGGTTCGAACTCTACGGTACACAACCACAATAACGCTGTCACCAACATAGCTCCAATCTATCTTATTGAGGGCTTTCCTTTCTTCCTCGGACCCTCCAGCTTTCCCAGATGATGTCTTTTGCTAAGGACTGGTTAACCTTGCCTATATATATTCCTTAAAAAGCCCTGACTCCCTATCTTCTATATATTGGTATATGATAAATGTGCTTTTTCCTTTCCAGCCCGTGTCCATGTTTTCCAGTGGCAGACAGCAGGACGGCAGTTTTCTGGTGACACATTTATAAATTGACCAGGATGTAAAAATATGCATGGAAAAAGATTTTTCTCTATTTGGAAGATTCAAAGTACCAACCTCTCGGTTGTAGCCCAACCACATTAAGTTAAACAATATTCTTTTTCCCATCTCTCCTCTTCCGCAACATGCAACTACATGAATGAGTTTACTGTATTGTCCTAGACTATGTGTTTCCTGGTAAAATACATTACTAATTTTACCTTTTTAAAAACTTGACTAAAATGAAAAACTTCATTCTAGTATATGACATTTCAAATATTCCACTGTGTTGAACGTGCAGGTATTGCAATTTTATATGGTTCAACTTAATGTAAGTAATTTTGTGCAAGAGTTCTTTTTATTATCTTGTTCACTCAACTCTGTTTATTCATTCAATGCCTGCTGATGTCCCATGGTTGAGAGAAACTGTCTGAAGTGAGACGGCTGAGCTGAAGTCTGGCATTTACTGACTGAGCGTCAGTGGAGGAGACACTTAACTCCAACGCTCTGGCTTCTCCATCTAAAAGCAAACGAGGTGAAGTGATTCTGGCGCCTGGGTGACTCTCACATGCTGGTTACCAGCAGCAACTTGGCAATAGTGCCCACCCAGAACCAACTGGTCATGTGCCATACTTTATCCCACACCTACTTTTTTATTAATGAGCTTTGGTGCCTGTAGTGTTGAAACTTAGCTTCTAAGTAAAAATTTTACAGCCTCAGTGGCTAAAATATTTTTATAGCAGTGGAGATCTCTTACAGTCATCCCTTCTTTAGATAGAAGATATAAAAAATTTCATTCAAAGATCTCTTCATTTCACTTGTAAAATCAGGAATAAGCCAAAATGTCTATCAACATCAACCATGGGTTGTGAGGTCAGTACTATAATTACAAGACACCCTGTCTGGTTGCTAAGATTAAGGGTAAAGTAAACGTAGTTTAGACAGTTTGAGTCAACATGGCTGACATTGCAAAGGTGCTTACTTGGCTTCCAACAACTCTTCCAAATATTTGGGTTGTGAACTCTGACTCTGATGTTAATAATGATGGTTGTTTTCTCAATGGATCTCATGAAGTGACTAAGCCATCAAAGGAATTTGTTAAAAAATGTGTTCTCTGTATTGAGTGGTGGGATCCTGAAATAGATCTTCATGCCAAGTGAGAGAAGCAAGCGACATGTAATTCAGTAAAGTCTGTGACTCTTGACTTTTAACATCTTAAACTATCTCCATTCTCAAAAACCTAACTGAGAACAATGACAGTGGTACAGAAAGGAATCAGGAGTGGCATCCACTTCCTAAACAACATGCCTCTGGAAACCCTATTAACTTTGATAAATAACAATGGTTCTAGAAAGGCTTCAGGCCTTTTGTTCATAGGGTAGCTATGAGTAGTGCTTGACTCGACAGCAATCAACAATAGAAAGGAAAAGAAAAAAAAATAGACAAAGCAAAACAGCTCTGTGTCCGGCGGTAAGACACAATCACCAAGTGCACCTACACATCCAAGTGACATCAGTCCTCCTCATGTGAACCAAAAGGATGGACATAGGGTAAGGAGGAGATGACTGAGGCAGCTCAGAAGCGTAGAATGGTGCAGTCAGTGACCTGATCAAAGCTCCGACTCTTTGTGATGATTTGGAGAGGGCCTCGTGAAGAACTGCTCAACATCCTGTTTGAATTTGTTTAATAAAAAAGGAAATAGGGTACTTTTCATGCATCTGAAGAGGCATTGTTGCTGAAGTGGAAAGACTGACTATAAAACCATAGGCCCTCTTGTTTTAACTGAAGTTTCTTCTAATGAGAAGATTCAGGGGTCATTTCCTATGATTTTGTTACCATAACTAAAAAGCTTAATGGCATCTTATGCATGGTTTAGATTATGTGGTAACAACGTATCAAGCTCAACTCAGCTCCAAGATCCCACACATCCTGAAGAAAATGTATGATGTAAACTTTCCAAAAGAAGAAGTCATCATCAGCTTGTTGGAAAAATTTTCTAAGAAATAGATCTCAAAAGAACTTGCCGACGATTCATGTCAAAGCAGACCCTTTTGTAAACTGATGGAAGGAAGCAGAGGAGGAATCTTCTGGTGGTAAAGAGGTCAATGAAGATGACAATACAAAGGTGGTTCAGACAAAGATGGCTAGTGGGCCTAAATTTGAAACTAAAATCAACACTTGTTAGGAACAAGGATGACAACATTGATGTTGATGCCATTTGCAGTGGTGCATGCACCTTAGCTTCACAATGTATTACTATAAAATCTCCGAAGGCACAGTTAGAACCCACCAGCTGCTCCGTAGAATGATGGGTGGCCTCCAGTGTGATTTACAGCCTCTGAAAACACACTGGAAAATCAGCTATGGTTGGTTCCAACTCGATGGTACACAGCAACAACAACGTGTTGGCAATGTACAATATGCATGTACAAAAGCTACGACGACTTAACATTTAATATTTTATACTAAAAATATCCTATTGTGATGGTTTGTAATTAGATGTCTCCGTGAGTCATTTAAGAATCTATGCACATCTGTGAACAGATGTAGTTTGCTTGTTTAAAGCATGTTTCTTTCTGCCAGCATAGCGGACACATATGGATCTATTTATACAGTTACATAAATACCAAGATTTGGTTTGGGCACTAAAAGAAAAACAAGTAAGGAAAATAGATGCCGTGCATCTTTAAATTTATTTCATAGACTCAGCTGCTCTGATGCTGGCACCTTATTAAGCTTACTAACAGGGGTCAATGCACAGCTTTCACACATTGTGTCACTGAGTCACCTGGCTGGGAAAATATTTACTAAGCTTTCCTCGAGAGAAAGATGAACAATTTTCTCTCATGAGTCCCTTCCTACACAAGAGCAATGACTGAATGAATGAGTGGTAG
>NW_006399905.1:1847476-1849722 GCF_000299155.1 Elephantulus edwardii | reverse complement strand
ATTTACAATCTCACACACCCCAGTGGAAGGTCAACTATGAGTATATTCTGACTGGATGACAATGAGGTCAAAGATCAAAAGGTGTGAAGTCTTTGTTGAGGATACATGACAGCCCACTTCTATCTCCTCCTAATGCTAGTTTTCCCCCTTCTCATCTACAAGCACATAGCCTAAAATCTTTCTCTGGTAAACCTTCTACACACTGACTTTTATTTATGTCTCTCTTCCCTAGGAACCCATCCTGGGTTCCTTCATTTGGCTCCCAAACGATAGAGTCAGATGCGGTCTTAATAATACTTCTAAGTAAACTCTGTTTTCCTTCTAGGGCCGTTCTATATGGTGGGTTAGTAGACCTTTGGTATAGTGATATGGGAGACAGGCAGGTGTTTTAAAGAAGATTGTCAGGATTATAATGTGCAGACTGAGTGTAAGACAACTGAGTTATAAATTACACCGCTCTTCATCTCGTTCTCTCCTGGTGGTTTTTCTTGCATTTGATCAGAAGAAAGAGTTTTGTTTCCTGCTTCTCTAAGGAGCTATGCTTTTTCTGCTCCAGCATTCATGAGACAACAGTCCCTCGGCATAAGTCCACATTCCTCTTCTCTGGAGTACCGTGATGGGTTCACACATTGTGTGTTTATGTGACGACTCATCATTTAGAATTATGCTTTGACAATTGAATAATCAATTTAACATGCAACTGTGGTGAAAGACAGCACCCTTTACAGGACAAAGAATCTGTTTTTCACACTCTGGAACCATTTCATCCCACTGTTAAGAATCATAGAAAAAGAAATTATTTGAGAAAAACAAAATCACCAAGCACCAAGCAAATATCCTAGAACAAATGGAAACACTAATTGCACCACATCTGTCTTGTGTCTCTGGGTTGTGACATCAGTATGTTCTGAGATAACTGAGCATTAGCTATCACACAAAAGACACATGCTTGAGGCTTCAAGCCAAGGACCACCTTTGCAATTCAATTTTTCAAATTATTAATTTAATATTTAGATCCAGCATTTAAGTAGTCCCATACAGTTTATAAAATACCTTTTGCCTTAATTATATCATTTGTGCTAAATGATTTAATAAACTGGGTGCTATTGGCATTGAGTTCTTATAAAGAATGTGATCATGATTAACCAAAAAGCAATTTGATATATTTGCCCCTACACCCTATACATCCGGTTATTAAAGTTATAAAGTCTAATGTTGCAGGATGACCTAATTTTTTTTAATGATTCTTATATATGCAGTCAAAGGGTTTCAGAGGAATGGTATTATTAAGAAGGAAAATATTCGAAAGTGGTTATAGAATTAGGAGAACCAGTCTTAAATGGATGATTCTGCTAACATAGTTGAGTTATTAAGTCTGCATTTTTCATTCTCAAGTCCACAGGAAAATCTCCCAAGTAATAAAGTTTGATCTCTTTAGGATCTATTACTTCTAGGCAATTTAATCAATTTTTAGCATTTCTGTGGTTCCAAGTTTCTTGGATATACTTGGATATTCTTCCTAAGCTTGTTATTAATAAAGGAAGTCAGTAAGCATCTTGACATTCTGGTTTTTGGGGCTCAGTCCAAGAAACTTCATTATTAGGACAAATGATATTAAAGAAAACATTTAATACTGGTTTCATTAATAGTAGAGGGCTTTGTTGGCATAGACCACAAGGAGTAGAATTACTAATCCAAACCAGCACCTCTCTAGTTGCTTGAATTCACCAACAGCAACTTGGGGGGAAAGACATAGAATCACTTCTGATATGATTTATAGCCTAGGAAATCCAAAGAATAGTCATCTGTAAATTGGTTCTGATTTGATGGCGCTGAGTTTCATGAATTGTAATAGAGTTAAAAATATGCTTATTGTTTCTTTTAGGGGATGTTGAGTGCAACTCACAGTGGCCCTATGAACAATAGGTATAAATCCTGTCCTGTCCTGTGCCATCCTCACAATCTCTGACATGCTTGAGTCCATTGATGCAGTCACTGTGTCAGTTTATCTGGTTGAAGATCTTCCTTTCTTTGTGTCCCTCCACCTTTCCAAACATGATGTTCCTGTCCAGGGAATAGTCTCTCCTAGCATTATATTCAAAGTATGTGAGACAAAGCTTTAGCATCTTTGTCTCCACAGGGCGCTCTGCGGCGTTTTCTCCAAAATAACTGTTCTTCTGTCAGTCCATGGGATCTTCAGCACTCTTTTCCAGTACTACAGTTTCAAGACACCGATTCTTCTGTCA
>NW_006399905.1:1833011-1837712 GCF_000299155.1 Elephantulus edwardii | reverse complement strand
TTGTTATATATATATATATATATATATATATATATTTAACTTGGTATATCATGCTTATTGGAGGGTCAATAAGAAATTAGTTCTGACTCCATGGCAAAGAGTGAACATCTGTTGCTGTCAATTTTATTTTGACCATGTGTGTCTAAGGAGAAGTATGCTTTATAGGGTTCTCATTGACTACTATTTTGGTATTTAGATTGTCAGATATTTCTTCTGGCTATATTTGAACTACCAATCTTTGGAAAAGAGTCAGGTATATTAACCACTTAAGCCATCCAGGTGCTCCATTGTAAACACTTGAGTTGAAATGCTGAGGGCTTTAAACACGGTCTTTGCTCACAGGAAGAATTATTATTGAGTGCCATTCGTGCTTCTGAATGTGTATCTGTGTATGAGTTTAAATGAAACTCACAGCAATTTTAAGTCAATGAGTCCACAAGGCCGTATTTCTTCAATCATAAATCAATATCAATTTATAAATTGAAATTGAAATTCATACGGGAGCTGGGAAGATAGGGCATTGATGAATTGCACCGAAGGCTGAAACGATTCTACTGCAGTGGTTTAAAGATACATATCTCTAATAATATATATATATAATCTCCCTGGAACACTGGAAGACGTTGCCTTCAAACTGGGGTCATTAATTCCTTATTGATGCTCACAGAATAAGATGGAATTAAATCAGAAGGATGGATATATTAAGAACTTTATAAAAATATAACCTCAACAGTTATAAAAGATCTAAGCTATTTACTGTATTTCCCCCCAAACAGCCTAGCCCTTTCACAATGGTATGTTACCTTTTCACTCCAGGGAAGTATTTTCAATATTTTTAAGTGAATTAAAAATTTTCGTAGCAACATGTTTTAAAAAAGATGTGGTGATACTAAAAAAAAAAAATCACCAACAAACAAACTCCCAAGTGTAGAGATTGGTTAGCAGACAAAACTTGGACAGTGTGTGTTATTTGGAGAAGAATTACAATAAGATCTAGATAAATAAAATTTTTAAATCTCCCCATCCAAAATATTCTTATTTCTTCCCCAATATTGAGGCTGGGAGGAATGTGCTTAACACATGTAATAAAAATAATATAAGCATCAAATATCTTTCATCATTTGCCTGTCATTCTGTGATGCTTTTGTATGTTTCCGTTAATGGGAAGTTGTGCTACCAGCATTACAAACACCAGCAGGATCACGAGACTGAGACTATGGCATCCAGCAGATTTTCAAAGGCAGGCTGACAGCACAAGAGGTAATTACTTACCAGTCCTGTTGAGCAGCTGGTGGATTCGAACCAAGTGCCTTTGGGTTAACAGTACAACTCCTTACCACTAAATGACCAGAAGTTCTTTTTTTTTTTTAATTTAAAGTTTATAAAGAACTTAGATTTCCATTCTTTATTACACATTTTCTGCCCCATGCTCCCTCCCCTCAAATTCCCTTTTTTCTTTGGGAAAAAAGTTCTTTCATTGTTATACAGTCCCCCTCCCCAGACTACTTTACTATGCAACTCTTACTCTGGACTTTACAATACCAATAATACCTAATCATATATTCCTTTTATACAGTTCTCTCCCTCGTCTGTTTCAATGCTGTGTACATTATTTATCCTCTCTTTTCGTTTTCCCCCAACCCCCATATCATTCCTGTTTCATAACAGTGGCATTATGCAGTATTTTTCTTTTTGTGACTGAGATACTTCACTCAGCATAATGTCTTCCATGGTCACCCATTTTGTTTAGTATTTCACGAGTTCCTTGTTTTTCAGTGCTGCATAATATTCCATTGTGTGAATATACCACAGCTTCTCTATCCATTTGTTTGTTGATGGGTACTTGGATTGTTTTTAACTCTTTGCTATTGTGAACAAAGCAGCAAAAAAACATGGGTGTGCATATTCTGCTTGGGTGGCACTTCTGGTTTCTTTAGGGTCAGAGGTTCTTTTTAAGAAGCAATGTTTGTATAAGAGTTCAGGTATCTAGAATTATTTTAATTGATGCTCATATAAAATAATCACCAGGTAAATAAATAAATCTAAATATAACAGACAAGAGGAAAGAAACCGATTCTGTTACATTTTGGAGGTGTGAAGTTCTTTAGTCTATAACTAGAAATATTGAGCAAACCACATAAACATAAACATTTTTGTAATTCAAAAGACTAAGTCACAGCATTAGAAAAGACAAGGAGTAAGATTCCCACAAAGAGTTCCTACTAACTTACTGAAGTCAAGCAAGTATATGAATAGGGAAATGGGGGGAAAAAGTGATTTTAAAGAAATGCAAATAGCTAACAATTAAAAATCACCAAGCAACCTCATTTGTAATCAGGAATATTACCATTAACTTGAGGTGTATTTTTGTTGTCTGCCATATTGATAAAACTTTCAGCATGAGTATTGCTCAGGACAGTTGAGCATGAGAATAAATAGATTTCTGTATGGAATGCTTGTAGGAGTATAAATTAGTCTTTAATTAGCCAACCAAAATCTTTAAGAGAAATACAAAAAAATTGAGACAGATACAGTAGTGGGTGTAAAGGCTAACGGACTATCCCCAGATAAATCTGTTAATTTTCTCAAATTTAAAATGCATATGCTTTTTGAATTTTGCATAGATTCTAGCAATGTGGAAGTAGCTTATTCGATACCAAGAAGCACTCCAAATTACCATCAACAGCCTAGGAAATCATGTTTCTGGATGGGGTCCAAAAACCACATTCATAAATACAGTTTTCAACATCAGTTTATTACATCACATGGTTATGCTCATTTACAGACTAGTTGAAACCAGTACTGTGGCCTGACTCAAGGGCAAACTTCCAAAGGAAAAAGAATAAGGCCTTGGCTTAATTGTCTTACATTTTTGGGTTTCTAAATTTAGCTGCATAAAATCCTTTTTGCCAAAGGAGGAAGCTATTGGCTTTTAGAAAACCTCCTCTTCTTTTAGCTAAAAGGCACTTTTCAAGTCATGTTACAACATTTCTACTTTCAGCCATGTTTAAATAAACTTCTCTCCACATTCTTTCATTCATATTTAATTCCATCTTCAACCATCTAATTTAGAGAAATAGTCCATGCAAAAAGACATGTACAAGAATGTTTATTGTAGCACTGTTTTAATAGTAAAAAAAAAAAGGAAAACAACCAATTAATTAGGAAATGGTTAAGTCAACTAGTAAATCCATACTGTGGAATATTATGTAGCAGCTAGAAAGAATGAGGTAGATGTACATAGATACTAATAAGAAAATATTTCCAAGACAAACTCTTAGCGGAAAAGGCAAGTTACAGAACAATACATAATATACAATCCCATTTTCATAAAAAGAAAACAAAATCTCTATGAAAATGTGTGATGTAAAAGCTTTTAGGGGATAAAACTAGAAATTACATGTCAAACTACTAACGTAAATTCATGAATAAAAAAATATGGTCATGGAATACTTCTTATAAAAAAAGGAAGTTGTGAATTTAACATTTATATTTACTGGCTGTGAATATACAAAACGCTTATCATTAATGCTTATTTATGTTATGTATAAATTATAACCTGTGACTATGTCTATTGAAAGGATGTAAACTCTAAATATGACATTTGATAGTTCTGTTTTCATTTGGATGTAAAACCACACGGAAGCACAATCTATTTTAGAATCCATATTAGAAGAGACTAACCAGTCCAATTACTGAATCCCATAATTATAGACATTCCTAGAGGCAAGCTTTGGCATTCGATGATTAGAGAAGCAACAAGAAAGTATTGCCTACAGTATGAATGAATAGAAAAGAAAATTTAACTGTCCAATACAAAATAACCTTTATGTTAATAAAAAAAAATACACGACATTAATTAGAGGAGATATACTGTATGTGTGTTTTTCAATGTATCGTACGGACAATGACTATGAAACAAATGAAAAAAAATACGATGAGATTTATTTCAAGTGTCTGGAGATTCTCTTTATGAATCATAGAAAGATGCAAGAAGAATTTCACAAAATTTAGCAAGATCCTTTCCCCTCTTTCTGTCCTCTGTGACTATATATACTATTTAAGCTAAAGCAAATGATCGAGTAAGTGAATATAGGTCAGTGACATCTAAGTGTGTTTCACTAGTGAGACGAAACAATGGTTTCAATGAATGAGAACTCAAGGCGTTAGTTGCAGCTCCCCAAAACCAGTACCCAGCTCATTTTCTTAAGATCTTTGTGCTGGCTTTCTAATTAGAAAGCCCTATTAGATAGAGTCCACACAACCATTAGACTGAAAACAAACTAAAACGTGTGCTATTTATTACAAGTGGAAGCAATGTGATAATCTCCAACCCCCATTAGCGTTCTACCCCTGCATCCCTTGATGTTTTTCTCTTCTGTGATGATTAGGAGATCCAAACCATCTTTCTGTTGCTCTCTGAATATAGCTCTCACGCCAGGGTCTTCACTGCTGACTAGTACAACAACAAATGCCTACTTTTGTACCCTTCTTCTTGAGGAAACTCCAGTATTTAGGATTACTGTAACATTCAAAGCAGCTCAAGTAAAAAAGAAAAGTGCAAACCAGTCACCAGATCCAAAATTAGCATTTTATTCAGAACGCTGGGGTCAGAGGTGTATCATTTATATTCTGGTACACAATACAGAGGCGAAGCTGTTGTCAGAAGTCTCTCCAGTTTAAAAGCTTTTTTTGTTGTTT
>NW_006399905.1:1804604-1832811 GCF_000299155.1 Elephantulus edwardii | reverse complement strand
TTTGTGCTAAGAACTTTGCTCCCTCCCCAAACAAAAGAGAAAATAAAAATAAAAAAAATTAAAAAATTAAAAATTGAGTATTCTAACTACAGCTCAACAATTGAATCAAATGTCACTTTGTTTTGTAAATACTTTATCCATAACGAAAGATATAAACATGCAAAAAACCTGAATCCATAGTCCAAATAATACATACACATGTTCTGAAGGTTCTGTACTTCTCCATAGACTATGCCAATAAAACATTATGTACACATACCATTTTTACAGTGAAGTGGAAAAAATATAGTAAATAAAAAAGTGTACATGGATTAAGACCAAAATGTGTCTAACATTCTAGTTTATGAAAAAATTCAATTTTGCTACAAATTGGTGATATGAAAACTCCCTTTATTTGCAACCAGCTGCGTAAGGTTTAAGATTTTAGTGGGGGGGAAAAATCTAAAGTCTAAGCTAGAAATAATGTACATTTTCCAATCTCATGGTCTTATCCCCCATAAAATCACTCCATGAGGTTTTTGTTTTGTTTTGTCTGTCTGTTTAATTCCATATTTTAATAAAAGCAAATGCAATGTAACAAAAGCATGTTGAAGCATATCATGGTTTAACTTACTGCTCCCGCCACAAAATATTTTGTCTTTTACTTATCATTTTCAGAAATCAGTACCATTAAAGCCTTAAACATAAAACTAATTCCAATCTGAAAAAGGTACAAAAAGGCACATAAAATCCCAGTGCTTCTGTACTGTAAAATTCAAGTGTAACTGAGCTCAGTGTTTTTCCAAACAGTATTGGATCACTGATATTCCCTCTGAGCCCAAATTGGTTTGCAGCCTATGCCAAAGACTCCAGCAAGCACTGTGCTAGTAGACTACAAAGTTAAAGCCTAGCTTCTGAATGCTTTTTGGGAATATCAGTTGAAAATGTTTGTACTTGTCCAAAAAACCAAGTTCACCCTGAAGTTCAGTCATCACCTCCGCCATACATGTCGGCGAGTTTCTTGAAGCGTGGTCCCCAGTCATTCAGGTAATCATAGTCCTGCTCGCCACCACTACTTGAGGAATTCAGGGAGCTCAAGGACCCAGCAGTGGAGCCACTCCCTTCATAGTCAAAGACCAAGAGGGAGTCATAGGGCGGCGCTGTGGGGTCATTGTCAGCAGCTTTAAGGCCCTAAAATGGGGAAGGAAAAAAAAAGAGAAGAAAAAGCAATTAAAAGAGGGATGCTAGCAGCTTTTCAGATTTTTTCACAACAAAAGAATTTGATTGATCATCATCAGTCTTACAGTCCAAGTGCAGTGAGGTGGGGCATATGACTTGGCTGGGGTGGGAAGTGAACAGCCAACCATATGAAGCTGCGGAGGGGTTTAAATAGAAGCTAAATTATGCCACTGTAATTACCATTTACTGTTCAAGACAATTCGTTCAAAACATTTACAGTACCACCAGCGCCATCAACAGAAGTCTGGTAAGTGTGTCAGTGCCCACTGGGTAAGACCATTTTTACAGGAGTAACTCTACACAAAACAGGTTATGTGAAATATTGTAGAGGGCTTTCAAATTATGCAGAGTCAGGATTAGAGAATTTTTATATGTTGAAAAGAGAAACTACACATAAAGGGAAGGTTATAGACATAAAAATACTTTGGACTTTTCATAAGCTTACAATCATGGACACATTACAAAGCAAAGAAATAGCAGAGCTGTAAAATCTAGACAAAAATTACTGGGATACAAGGGTGGGTGGTGGTTGTCGTTAAGTGCTGTCGAGGTGACTACCACTCATACTGACACTATGACCACCAGCTCTGCTACACCGGACCCCACAGTGTCAATCCGTCGCATCCAGGGTCTTCCTGTCCTGTGCTGACCCACGACCTACACACGCTGTTCTTCTCCAGGCACTGGTCCCTATGAATTCAGACTCATTACTACGAGAGCTTAGAGTTCAAAGAAGTGACATGGTATTTTGTATGAATTTGGAGGTATTATCAAGGGGAAAATGAAGACAAGGCAGATGTGATTATAAGGAAAGTTGCTTATTAAATCATTCATGTTCTTAACCTGAGAGGAAGTCTGAAATTATTGCAGGAAAAATGTGAATAGTACCCCTCTGCTCCACAACAAATTTCTCGCTTGCATGACGTTACTGTGGTTAGGTGCTGAGTGATTCTGACTGACAGAAAACCTCTTCATGATCGAAGCAAACACTGCTTGATCCTGCACAAGCTGCATGATTTGCTGTTACGTTTTATTATATTGTTGCAGTCACTGAGTCAATCCACCTCAGTTAGGGTCTTCCTCTTCCTGGACAAGCCTCCAGCCACCAAGCATCATGTCCCTTTCCAGGGCCTGATCCCTTCCAGCAACATACACAAAGTATGTGAGATAAAGTGTCTCTTCATCTCTGCTTCCGAGGAGAACCCTGAGTGTACCTCCCACAACGGAGACTTGCTTGATCCTGTTCAACATTCTAAATAACTAATTCAAATGCATCAAATCTCTCCTTCTCTTCCATTGTCCAGTTTTCACCTGTAAATGAGGCTAAAGACGCCAGAAGAATAAGTGATGTATTTGAGTTGTTGTTCTGGAGAAAAGCACCGAATATACCATGGACCTCCAAGAGAATGAACAGGTCTGTCCAGGAGAGGGTGAAACCAAGTTTCTCCTCGGAGGTAAGGATTTTGAAGCTCCATCTCACGTACTTTGGGTATGTTGCCAGGAGGGACTAGTCCTTGGAGAAGGAGGTAATGCTTAGAAGTATGGAGAGACAGTGCAGGAGAGGAAGACCCTGGACTGACGCAGTAACTGGGACGATGCGGGTAGATGTTTTGGAGACAGTGAGATTGCCTCAGAAAATGACAGTGTTCAGAGCTATTGTGCAGAGGGTCTCTTTGAGTGGCAGTGGACTTGACAGGGCATAACAACAACATGAGGCAAATGAGAATACTACGACTTTCTTTGGTCAGGTGCACAACAGTCCTTAAAGTAACATTTTTTTAAGAATTAGCATGTGTTCAATGATTACAAGTTATAGATGAGGGTAAGGGAAAAGAGGACAAAAAGTAGAGTCAGTATGGTACAGGGGAAAAGAGAAAAGACTCTGGGTTCACATCTCTGCCTGACACCCTGTTAGCTGCATGATCTCAACTAAGCTCTGTAAACTTTACTCATCTGCAACCGTAAACAACAATAAGATTATTAAAAACACCAAGTGAGCAAAAAGGAACCTGGGGTTAACCAGAGCATATGGGACATGTTCAAGTTCAAGAACTATAGTTAGTCACCTATATCTCTTAGTAACAGCTCTATTTAATGAAACATTATTATCTTTCCTGAGGTCAAATTAGGCTATTTATTATACAGAAAAATAAGTGGAGAAGAAAACAAAGCAAGTCTACTTAGCAATATAAAACACACAATCCTTTTTCAGAACAACCTCCACATAAAACAAAAGTCATTACAACTGGACCAATAAGAATCATTATGATAAATAAAGTGCGACGTTCACAAGGATTTCTTTTTTACTTGGATCCATAATTACTGTCCGTGGAAGTAATAATCAAGAAATAAAACAAATGTATTGGGGAAATATGATGCTAAGCATCTCTTCAGAGAAAGGGTACCACTTGGATGACTAAAGTGTACATGATCAAAGCCATGATATTTTCAATTGCTTCCTATGCATGTAAAAAGTGGACAATGAATTGTGTTGGAGAATACTGAATATACCATGAACTTCCAGAAGTACAAATAAATATTCTTTAGAAGAAGTGTAGCCAAAATGTTCCTTAGAAGCAAAGACAGTGAGACACTGTGTAAGGGAGTCTGAGTATCTCATCAGGAGGCCTCAGTCCTTGGAGAAAGACATCATGCTTAGGAAGATAGTGAGTCATCAAAACATGAGAGAGCCTCCAGGGGACAGAATGACACAGTGGCAGAAATAATGGGCTTAAACACAGCACGTATTGTGAAGGTAGTGCCATGTTTCATTCGACTGTACAAAGTTATTTAGTTAAAATAAGAACCTCCACAAATAAGGCAATTTTGCTGATAGTGAAAATGACATGCTACAATGTCTTACAGTTCCAGCTCTCTTCTGTGGAAGACTCTATTGTTGATACTAGCAATTCTTATCTTTTTTGTAGCCAGCTCATGTACCCATATTTGCAGTTGTGTGATGACAACAGCACCTCAGTTGTGTCTGCTTCCCCGAACCACTGTCAGGCATGGTTATGAGATTAGCTTCAGGCAGTGAGATATACGTATAGGTGAACAGTTTCCATTCTCCTTTACTAGGCAAATGGTCTGCCCCATTTTGGAACTCTATTTCAACCTAAATCTTGAAACCAAGGGCACGTGTGGATTAAGAAAGAGCCAGCAATGACATAAAGTCAATGTGTAACTTGAACGAGAAATAAAGATAAAGGACGCTACTTCAATCATTCTGTTTGTGTTTTACATTTTCAACCCATTCTTACTGCTGTGACTTTGGAACCAACTCACTGTGGAACCTTCATTGAGTTTTGGAGGCTGTCAATGGCATGAGAAAAGATTTCTTTCTCTCTCTCTCTCTTTTTTTTTTTTTTTTTGGTAGGAAGCTACTGGTGGATTCATACCACAAAAGATCCTGACACTTGGAGTAGCAGTGCAACTTCCTATAGACTAGGCCAACAGAGACATTCAGGGATATTGTTATGTCTCATTGTAACATATTCTATTTAGTGTTGGTGATACAAATACCTATTATCCTCCTGCAGGATACATCTGCAATATTAACATGCACACCTCCTGGCTACAACTGTAAATTTAAGCAATAGGTTTTCCTCTAGTTCAACATGATCTTCAAACATGAACTGGACTCTAGAACAAATGTTAAAGAAAGAGAACAAATAAAAAATGTCCAGGAAATTCTGATAATTTGGAACAAGGGCCTCTGAAAACAATGACTAAATGTTCATTACGACCTTCAGCAAAATTGCTTTATAATACAGACCACAGAGACAATGGCCAGGGTCCCTTTGTTCAGGTCATTTGCTTTGTCACAATGCAAGTTTAAAATGAAAATGCATGCAGAGCTCTATCTAGTCCTTCTGGTGTTGGCAGCAAAATGGAAATATGGAAAGGTCAAGGCTAAAATTAGCTTCAAAGAGTCAAGGGTGGGGCTCACCTGAGTTCCTATCGCATTCAGTGGATAGGAGGCAGTGGCCTGTGCTGCTCTGCTCTGTGAACAGCAACTGCCTGGTCCTCATTTTGGTTTGAAGGACCTGGTGTGTCCATCAAGATTCTTAAGCTCCTATTTAACTTCTTAAAATAAATATGTTCTCTCTCTCCCTGTACACACTATGAAGGAGCTCTGGGGCACACAGTCTGTACTACCGTGTTGCGCCTCTGTGGTCTGAATCCACCAGTGGCTCTGCAGGAGAAAGAGCAATAGTGTCCTTGGTATGATTTACAGCCTCAGAAAGCCTCTGGACAGTAAGCTACGAATTGGTTCTGATTCGACAGCAAGGAATTGTTGTTAAAGAGGTCTATGCACTAGAGAGTGTGCAGCAGCGGGCTTGAACATTGTGAGGAAGAGCTTGTGAGAACGGCACAGGACAGGGCAAGGTTTCGATCTGTTTGCAAGGCCACTATCAATGAGAGTCAAGTTGACGGCGTTTAACAACTACAAGAACTTATGGACTATTGAAGTTCTCAAGCATATTTTCTGTTCATTTTAAAAGCCCCGACCTTGGCTTTCTGATCCCCTTGGTGGTTTTTCAATCTGTGTTCTTTATTCCTTAAACAGAAGAAGTCAGAGCCATAAAATTCATCCACGATCCCTGTGCCATGCTAGAGCATGCCATGTGTCTCAGGCTTTTAATAATTACAAAACGGCAAAACCCACTGAACTTTTCAAGAATTCTGAGGCAAGCCATCTTTTTAAGCAGAAGGTTAAATACTTTAAGTCTCTTCTACTCAGGACAGATTTTTTTATCTGATGGTAAAATATGACTCTTCTGGAGAAGGCATTAATAGAAATTCGTGGTAATATTTCAGTCATTCTACAAAGGTCATCATCCAGAGAAATGGAGGGTGACGACGTGTACGAGGACAGAATGACTGTGGGAGCCTCCCTCATTGAATGGCTTCATTCTCTACGCCTCAACATAAATTCCCATGACAGGTAACACTCTATTACAAACTCGATGTGGGTTGTGTTGGTTTTTCCCCCCAATCCCTCCTATGTTTGACTAAATCTAGAAAACGATGTTCTTGTTTTTAAAAAAAATTACACTGGTTTACACACAAAGTTCCTAAAATTTGTACACATTGTTTTTCACATCAGATCAAAAAAGATGCTCTTGGTTCATTTTTTCTGAAGAGGCAGGCCTCGAACTCTGGATAAATTTGAACTATCTTCTATAGTTTGAGTCTCCTGTGCAAAGATCCAAGGCTCTGGCTGAACTCAAGCAGAGATAATATTTATAGACTTCTGAGCTTGGGCTTTGTACGCCTTTATAAGAACTATAAAGTCTTTGCATTCTTCAGTGAGGGAAGGGATCAGGGATATAAGAGGAAGGAGGTCTCACTGAGTCCTTTAAATTCACTGTCCTCAGTAACCTTAGCACCACTGCTTTGGCCTCAGGCTTCATTACATCCTGCCTGGACCCACAGCAAAGCCTCTAATCAGGTCTTCCTTTCCCCAAGACTGCCTGCTTCTGTCTCTAAGACTGCTCTTGTGTCCTCTCCCTAATCTGGTTTTGATATCACTCTCCCAAGTAAATTCCTCTGACTGCTCTCCATCTCCTGAAACAAGCAGTGTTTCTCAGATAAGAGAGTTCTCTGCGAAGATGATTTCTTTACTTGATGTACAAAAACTTGAAAACAGTTCTCTTTTAAAAAAAAATAAAATACTAGCAATAATTACAGAAAAAGATTGCAAGTATGAAAAATGAAACAAAAAGGTATTAGTTAAATGCCTGATAATTGCTAGACCCTACACGGTACAGTCAAAATTCCTAAGAAGAGCATCTGGTAAATTTAGCTTGACCCACCTTTCCCATCTCAGCTATTCTCAGCTTCAGCAACCAGAGCTGACTTACTCAACTGTTGCCCAAATATACAGCAGGCTTAGTGGTATAAGGGCATAAGCCCTGGACTACTAGCCAAAGATGGGTATGGCTATTTGCTTCTGAAAGGTGCACATGGGATCACCATGAATTAGCACTGACTTGACAGCAATACAACCACCAAGAGTCCACAGATGTTTGGAGACAGTAAAGTATGTTCTTCTTGTTGTTGATTGTCTCTGAGTTGAGCATGACTTATAGTGACCCTATGAGCAAAAGGCTTGACGCCCCTGTACAACTATCGACATTTATCGAAGTTCATAGGGTTTCCGGAGGTATTTTATTTAGGAAGTGGATGCCTGCTTCCAAAATATGTTCTAGTCATTTCTTTTTAGTGGAACTGTAGTTTTCTCTGTTGAAAATGTTTACACATACACAGAGAGAGACATACAGTGAACCTTGTCCTATCCTGTGCCATTCCCACGATCTCTGATATGCCTGAGCCCACTGCTGCGTGTCAATCCATCTTGTTGGGGATCTTCCTCTCTTTCTCTGACCCTCCACTTTTCCCACCATGATGTGTTTTTTCCAAGGCCAAGTCCTTTCTAACAACACAGACAAAGTATGTGAGAGAAGTTTCATCACCCTTGCCTCTAAGGAGCGTCCAGGTTGCATTTCCTCCAGGAAAGACCTGTTTGTTCTTCTGGCAGCCTCGCCAGCTTTAACACATGGATTAAGTACATGGATACCATGCCTGTGAGTACTCTTTGTGTATCTTGGGTGATCCAGAAGGACTTTAATCTCTACTTTTATGATCATGTGTAGATTATACTCCCTTGTTACATGCTTTCTGCAGAGACTACATTGTGTCTGTTTATTATCTTGATGGCCAACACAACGCATCACACAGCATGAAACTGATATATAGTGGACACACTGTACATTCGAAGTGACAAATCTACACTGCTGTTCTAGACTTCATTTATTTCCTTCAACATTATAATCACCTTTATATTATTTTCAGAAGAAGTAAAAACCTGAATCTAACATATATGTGGAAATAAAAGCAAATCATATTTTCATTGTAGTAGTATTTCATGGCTGCTGAAATAAACATTTCCTCATCTCTTTTTGGAAATATTACTTCACCTGCCACATTTGAAAGGGGAGATTTTTAATGGTTTTATACAATTAGAGGAAAGTTTTTCACTCCTTGGAGAGAACTTACGTGCAAAATAGAATGTCAAACGCACTGACCTGCCACTAAGTCAATTCCAAGGCACAGTGTGGAGTTTGTCATTCAAAATGACTTTCTTTGCCACTGAATTAGACTGTGCCATGTGGATGAGCAGGAATATGCAAATAGGGCACATGAACCTATCCACAAAGGGCCTGCTTAGTCTCATCAATCCACAAAGGCATTGTCTAGTCTCTTCAATAAACTGAGCAGATCCAGTAGCAGAGTTAGAAAAGCCCTCACTGTCAGCAAAAACGAGGAAGCAAGAAGATACAAATCGTCCTTCAGGACCAGAGAAACAGCCTCAGCAGAGAACCAGAGAGCTGAGAAAGAGTAAACCGTGGGACTGCTGCCCCGCAAGGGCAGAACCAGAGCTAGGATAAATGCCTCTCTGTCCAAGTTTGCTGGGCACCATGGGAGTGTGTGTGTGGGGGGGGGAAAGTCAATATTGGAGGGACTATGAACTCTGTAACACTGGCCTAAAGCTGTGAGTCTCAAGGCTGAGGTGCCAGTGAGCACATTTCAAAAGCTGTCCTGTGTTCTGCTACTAAAATAGATTATAAACTTTTTATTTCCTCAGCATGGTTCTGTGTGGTCTGTGAGCTATTGTATAAGATTTAGGACACACTAAAGCAGTAATAGTAGTGTTAAGATGAGTAGAAAGAGGTAAGGGAACATGGGAGACATGTGTGACCTCATGAGAATTGGTTCTGTGTTTTTCATGCGGCTGACAAGGACAGTTCCCTTTGTGAAGTTGATAAAGGTCAGATATGGCTGTCCCCAGGTGGTCCTTGCTCTTCTGACACACAGTAACCCTCCACTGGATGGCAGTGGTAGCAAATCTCTATAGGAGAAGACTTTCCATCTTTCTCTTGAGGAGCCCGTTGGTGGATTCGAATTGCTGACGTTAGAGTTAGTAGCCTGACAGGTTATACACCAGGCCACCTAAGATTCCTTAATTAACAATAATAATAACAACAACAACAAAGTTTGGAAGCAAGAGTGGCATCCATTTCCATAAACAGTTTGCCTCAGGAAACCCTACGAACATGGACAAAGGATGAAAGTCACACAACTGTCGAGGACTTTCATTCATAGGGTTGCTATGAGTGGCCTACGACTCGACTGCACTTAAAACAACAACAATAACAACAACAACAACAACAACAACAACAAGTTCTTCCAGAGACGTATTAAACACTCTACATGGATTGTATCATTTACTCTCTATTTCAACCTAAAAGGAGATTTTATTATCATTCCGTTTTAGAAATAAGGAGGTCTGATGGCATAGTCTGTAAAGAATTGTGCTGCTACTCCCAAAGGTGGTGTCCTTCTGAAGGTTCGAATCCACAAGCATCTCCATGCGAGAAAGATGGACATTCTCCTCCTGTGTGGTTTATATCCTCAGAAACCCAGTGGCTGATCAGCTCTGTCTCAGTTCTGACTCAATAACAATGTGCAAGTTTCATAAATAATAAAGCCAGAAACAGAAGAGGCTAAATAACTTGTTAAAGGTCACAGGAAAATTAGGGGAGGCAGACTGATCTGAACTCAAACAGATATTCAACTCCCATAATAGTGAATAGAGCTATTTTAAAGACTGAGATTAAATTAATATAATGGAAAGGTGAAATTTTAAACTTTAGTTCAATCCAGTTATTAGAAAAGAAACTTCCATGAGATTTTAAATGATAGCAATCAAAATCTGTTCTTTTAAAAGAACTATGCACTTGGTTTTTATACTTCTGTGATAAAGAAATACATAGGATCAGTAAAGTAATTGGAGGTGTGCTAATATGTACTGTTAGGCTGAGATTAAAAAGTTATTTCAACTTTTCACCCTTCGAGGGTCATGTTTAAAAATTTCAAGGTAGAATGAAATTCTGCAGTTGAAATAGAAAGAGAAAAAGGTATGACTTCTTACTCTACCTACAATATTGAAAACAAGGGATTTTTAAGATTCAAGGCAGCATTCATTCACTATTTAATTAAAAAACTACAAAGCGTTCTTACATTCCTATGTATTTCTTACACCTATAAAAACACTGCAATCACAATCACTTCTATATTATTCTTTCTTTGGAACATTTGGTACTCTGCTACATCACTAAGGCTGGAGGATAAGTAAATCTATGTGCATTTTAAAAGCATTTATACGATGTCTTTCAATTCTTTCTGAGAACCTGTAACTGTTTTAAGACATTGCATATGTGTATTTATTCTTGTCCAGTTACAGGAAGATACTGAATAAAGATGGAGTGTCTTTATACGGTGCTTTTAAGAGCTATGAATGGCTTAACACTTGTTTCCATGACTGTGAACTTTCTACAGAATTGACTATTTCAAAGAATTAATCATCACTTTCTTAAAACCCTGTCTTTAGTCATGTTCTCTAATCCCTTAGTCCTCTTAGACTTTTGGTCTCCCATTGAGTTGACTGACCCATATGCCACAGTAGGCTTATATGTAAATAACGGAGCTCTGGTGACCAGTTCTGGTGATGAGGCAAACCAAGGGCATGTGGTTTGAATTGATTAGCTTGCTCCCAGGAAGAAAGATGGGCAATCTCTTTCTGTGTGATTTACTGCCTCTGAACGTGCTGGATGGTTGGCTATGAGTCAGTTCTGACTCAATGGCACAGAACAACTATACATAAAATAAAGACTACGAAATCAGGACATATTTTTCTCTCTGTCCATCTCTCTCTCTGTACTGTGATACGAGTGAAAGATTATAAAGCAGACTGACATTACACTCAACCATTCACACACACTTTGCCTTCTGACATTGGGTTTTCTGTCCACATTGTGTCGGCACTCTTTGCACTATCTCCTTTTTCATTTCTCCTCCTGTTCTCGTGCTCTTTGCCTTTGAGCTTTATCCTATGGTGCCCTGTGATCCTGTATAGTTGACTGTTCTAAGAAAATGGAGACATATTTTTGGTGAAGAAGCTGAAACATATATTTTGTTGTTTTGACCTTTCTCTCCTTTTACCAGAAAATACTCTATTACCTACTTAACACAAATGAAACACATGTTCAGCAAGCAGCATGCATGTCAGCAGCACACAATAATGTGTAGATGTTATAGAGACAGATAACGATTCTGATTTTGTTTTGAAATGCTTCCTACAAGCTCTAAGTGCATCTGTAACAGCTAGGGGAAGCTGATTACATATACACACATTTCCACTACTTCTAGGAAGCCTAGGAACTGAGAGTCATAGCAACACATGACTGAAGGTCATATGGAACAGATACAATCCACTTTGAAATGCAGCAGAACCAGTTCTGATCTGAGATATACTGGAGAGGTAGGATATGTCTGTGCAGAGACGAAGTACTGCCATATACTTACAATCAATATCAACGTGCATCATTCTATTATTCATACAACCAAAAATTCAAAAGCACTCTTACAGTAAAACTGTAATTATGGCCAGAAGCAGCAGCAGCATACACTATGTCATTTTAAAACTTGTGCATTAACTGTAGCAGAATTCTTGGTCAGTAATGAATTAAAAGAATGCGATAATAATTTTGACAGTGGAAATCATCTCTGTTATAGTCAACAGAGAATTCACTTCCTCTTATAAAAGCTCTTAAAACCCTTCAACTAGACAAGCATTTAAATCACTTACATAATATTTAATTTAACTGCTCTCCCAACTAATCTTATTTGATGGAACTCTCCAGCCGTTCCATCGGCACTGAGTTCTCACCATTTGTGGGATATGAAAAGCACGTGTGAAGAAAATGAAAGTGAACCTTTACTACGTTTATTAGTGAGGGTAAATGAAATTGAAATACTTACTGATTTTGTTAGCTTATTTATTACTTGTGATATAGGAAGTCAATCCTTTTTGGAGTTGGTTGCATTTGTAGGTAAGACAAAATTAGTATAATTTTAGAAATGTAGAATAATAACTGATAAATCTCTTTTTTTGCTTATTCAAGCAATTAAGTAACTCTTACTTGCCTTTTGCTGAAATCACATTTTCTTTAACACAAAGCTAAACTGAACAAATACTTATGTGGTGGTGTTGTTGATTGCCTTTGAGTTGAGCATGACTCATAGTAACTCTATGAACAAAAGGCCTGAAGCCCCTCTACAACTATCAACATTTATCAAAGTTCATAGAGTTTCCAGAGGCAAGTTGTTTAGGAAGTGGATACCACTGCTGCTTCCAAACTTGTCATAGTATGTTATTGGTTGAGTTGTCTGCGATGCACAGTGACCCTGTGTACAGCAGCTCTGAACGCTTCCCTGTCCTAAGCAAGTCTCACTAATTTTGACACACAGACCTTCATCGCCACAGTTACTGTGTCAATCCATCTCATCCTGGGTCTCTCTCTCCTGCACTGTCCCTCCACCCTTCCGAGCATGATGTCCTTCTCTAAGGACCGATCTCTCCTGGCCATGTGCCCAAAGTAAATGAGATGGAGCTTCAAAAGTCCCAGACTGCAAGAAGAAACTTGGTTTCACCTTCTCTGAGACAGACCTATTTGTTTTCTTGGCAGTCCATGGTATTTTCAAGACTCTTCTCCAGCACCACAACTCGACAGCCTCTATTCTTCTTCTGTCATCCTTAGTCATTGTCTAACTTTCTGAAACATAACAAGTAATTGAGAAAACCATGGTCTGGATTAGGTGCACCTCTGCACCTGGACTGACATTGTTGCTCTTCAGTACTCTGACAGCAGATTTTCCCAATGCAATTTGTCTTTTGATTTTTTGACTGCTGGAATTAAGAGTGCTGACCGTGGATCTGAGCAAGCTGTAACTGCTAACAACCTCAATCTCTTCTCCATCTATTATGGTGCTGCCAACTGGCCCACTGATGAGAATTTTTGTCTTCTTGAAGTTGAGTTTCTGTCCATATTGAAGACAACAGTCCTTGGTTTTACATCAAGTGCTTCAGGTCTTCTTCAATTTCAGCAAGCAAGGTTGTGTTATCTGCATATTGTAAGTTGTTAATGAGTCTCCCTCCAATCTTGATGCCACACTCCTTCTCATGAAGCCCTGATTCCTGAATGATGTGTTCTGCATACAGACTGAAAAGGTATGGGGACAGGATGCATCCCTGACACACTCCTTTCTTGATGTAGAACCACACAGTGTTCCCTTGCTCTATTCTGAGAACTGCTTCTTGGTTTAAGTATAGGTTTCATATAAGCACAATCAAGTGTTCTGAGATTTCTAATTTCCTCAAGGCTAGCCACAATCCATTGTGAGCCACACAGTCAAATGCCTTTGCATAGTCAATAAAACAGAGATAGACATTCTTCTGGTACTCTCTGCTTTCTACCAAGACCCATCTGACATTGGTAATGATGTCCCTAGAGTCACAACCTCTTCTAAACAGAGCCTGTATTTCTGGTAGCTCTCTGGAAATGTACTGTTCAAGTCTTTTCTGGATAATTTTCAGGAGGATTTTGCTAGTGTGTGATATTAGTGATATTGTTCAGTAATTTCCACATTCTGTCACCTTTTTTTTTTTTAGAATGGGAATAAATATGGATATCTTCCAATCAGTTGACCAAGTATTTGTCCTTGAGATTTCTTGTCACAACTTGGTGAACACATGCAGGGCAGCATCTGTTTGCTGAAATACGTCAACTACGTCAACTGGTATGCCATCAATTCCTGGGGCTTTATTTTTGGCCAAGTACTCCTGAGCAGCCAGAACTTTCTCTAATCGCCATTGCCTCTTGTTCATCTATTGTTTCTTGAAAATTCTCCTGTGTCAACCAATTCTTTTTGGTACAATGACCCAGTATACTCCTTCCATCTGCTTTTAATGCTTCTTGAATAATTCAATATTCTGTCCATAGCATCTTTAAGCACTGAAACTTGTGGCTTGAATTTATTCTTTAGCTCTTTCAGCTTAAGAAATGCTGAGTGAATTCGGCCCTTTTGATTTTCTGACTCTAGCCCCTTACACTTTTCATTATAATACTTTACCTTGTATTCCGAAGCAGCCCTTTGAAATATTCTATTCAGCTCCTTAACTTTTAGATTTCTTCCCTTTGTTTTGGCTTCTCAGTGCTCTAGTGCAATACTCAGCGTCTCTTCTGACATTCATTTTGATCTTTTTTTCTTCTTCCATCTTAGTAATGACTTTTTGCATTCTTTATGAACAATATTCTTGGTATCTTCCCACATCTTATCTGGACTTTGTTCATTATTGTTCAAGGCTTCAAATCTATTCCTGAGTTGGTTTTTAAATTCATGGGAGATAAACTCAAGGTCAAAATTTTATTCCTTTGGATATGATTTAACCTTATTTAGTTTTAATTTGAACTTGCATATGAGCAGTTAATGGTCTGTTCCATAATCAGCACCTAGCCTAGTTTTTACTGCTGATATTGAACTCCTCTAACGGTTCCTTCCACAGATGTAATCAATCTGATTCCTGTGTGTCCCATCTGGTGAAATCCATGTGTACAGCCTGTGTTTATGGTTCTTATAAAAGGTATTTTCTGTGAATAATTATTGATTGTACAGGATTCTATCATTCTATCCCAGCCTCATTTCTGTCACCAAATCCATATTTTCCAACTACTGATCCTCCTTCCTGATTCCCAACTTTTGCAATCCAGTCACCCATTATTAGTAAAGCATCCTGATTACAAGTTTAATCAATTTCTGACTGTAACAGTTGATATAAATCATCTATTTCCTCCTCTTTGGTTCTGACTGTAGGTGCATAAATTTGACCATACATTTTATTTAAATGTGTGTGTGTGTGCGTGCATGTGTGCCTTGGCATATAATTTCTTTTCCCTGTATGTGAGCATTTTAAACTGCTACTTAGCAATAAGGGTGCTCTGGTGGCCTAGTGGTAAAAGCATGCACTGCAATCCTGAAAGCACACAGTTGGAATCGGCCAGAGGCTCCACAGGAGAAGCATGGGCAATCTCCTCCCGCCAATTAACTGCCTCCAAAAACTGGCAGGAGGTTAGTTATGGGCCATTTCTGACTTAATGGTACACTACAACAACAACAACAACAGCAACTCAGCTAAAATTTAGCTTGGTGGCTTAGTAGTAAGGAGTTGCTCTGCCCACTCAAAGGTACAAAGTTTGAGTCCAACAGCTGCTCCATAGGATAAAGATGGACGTCACCTCCTATGTGATTAACTACCTCTGAAATTCCACTAGAGGGTCAGCTATGAGTCAGTTCTAACTCGATGGTACACAGTAACAATACCAAGAACATAACTCAGATTTTAAATAACATGTGACCCACATAAATGTATAAGTTAGTATTTTAAACAGTAACAAAGAAAAGCCTTAACAAATAGTCTCCATTTGATCTTTTTTTTACCTCATTAATGAAGTCCCCGATATCCCCAGGGTGAGGTGCTGCGGACCTGACTGGGTACTGAGGTTCTGCGTGGATGGGCCTCTCGTCCATTCGTCGGATTCCAACAGGTTTTATGGCATCAGGTTCCACAGTGTCAGGTTGCTGGAGCTGGCTCAAGTCATAGTCCTGGAAAACCCAAAATAAGAGGGAAAAAAAAGTCACCACTGAAATTTAGAGTGAGTTATAGATGAGAAAAAAAGAGGGAAAAGGATAGCTTCCCATACCCTCAGAAACATATACCCCAAATGAAGGGGGGAAGTTACCATTAGAATTTGCTCATATTATATTGGCTCTTTCTTTCATATAGTTCTTACTTTGTAATATTCCTCATCATCTTTCTTCAGCAAGATGAGATATCACTCTAAAGGGACTAAAACCAGACTGAAATGGCCTAGGAACTCTAGTTTTACTGAAGATGTAACGATACTATCACAATGTATTGAATAGAAAAGAAACCAACAACTATGGGGGTACTTTTACCTTAAAGAAAAACAACAATTTATTCAGTCAATGGGTGTTTAAATCTCTCTTCCCTCCTACCTCCTTTCCATGGTCTGGAGAAGTCAGCATACCATGAGTTGCAGGCTGGCTGACCTCTGGCCTATTTTTCCTCTCAGAATGACTTTAACATTTTAAAAGGGTTGTGAAAAACAAGAAAGAATATGCCAGAGAGATGGCCTGTTAGCCCACAAAACCTAAACTATTGACAGTCTGGCCCTTTAAGGGAAAAGTGGGCCAATCTCTGGTGCAGTGGTGCTAGATCAGGAAGACCGGTTTCCCTTCGAGGCAGCTGCGTGGGAATGTCTTGGAAATACAGCCTGTCCATGCTCACAGACGCAGAAGAGGACTTGTGACGAAGACAATGAATGCTCTGTGCACAGGTTGGGGCCTCGGAACTATTTTCAGCCTCTGTACCAGCCAGCTGGATGGGAACGTATAAAGTCACCGACCACAACGTAGGACTGCATCACAATTTTAGGTTTGAGCAAAAAACTTTGTCGTTCTCAAACCTCTAAATTCTAGTGTTCTGAAATGCCATATCCTTAGCTTAACCAAAATTCTGCTGTTTAGCACTGACAATTATAGAAAGCACAGATTTTTGTGGTTCACTTCTCAGTCCTAACTTCTCTTCTCTCTATCCAAAATAGTCTCAAACCATTTCCTGCATCAGGACCACCAGCGGTTTGGATGTCCTTAACAGTGGGATATTTGCCATGCATTGGCAAGGTTTGAGGTGCTTTTCCTATGATTACTCTTTCAAGCATCTGGGAAGCACTGTGTGATTTTATTATCCCAAGAAACCAGGGCTGCCACTCAAACAAATACATGCACATTCATGTTTAATGTTGCATTATTCACAGCAGCAAAGAGATGGAACCAACCCAACTGTCCATCAAAAAATAAAGGGATAAAAAAAACCTATGGTTTACTATACAATGGAATACTACACAGCAATGAAAAACAAAGGAATCATAAAAATATTACACAACATGCATGACCCTGGAGGATATTATGCTAAGTGAAATATCTGAGTCATAAAAGGACAAATACTGTATAACACCACTGTCATAAAACAGGACTGAAATGGAGGATGGGGAGAAAATAAGGAAAGGGGATAAATAATGAACACTGCCTTGGAACAGATGAAGGAAAGAACTGTTTAAAAGGAATATATGATTAGGCATTATTTGTATGACAATAGTTCCGAATAAGAGGTGCATAACAAAATCAACTGGGGAAAGGGTGAGTGAGGAGGGAGGAAATTTTGCAACAATGAATGAGTACTTTTTTAAAGTGAACCTGGGGAGGGCTAGAGAGGAAAACGTGCAATAATGAATGAATGCAAATCCAAATTTACTGTAAACTTTCGTTAAAATAACAATTTAAAAAATTAAGTTGTTGTGCTGTTCTTAGGTGCCATTGAGCAAGCCTCATGGTGACTCGATGATATGAACCCTGCTCTATCCTGTGCCATCCTCAAACTTCCTGCTACACAAGAACCTCCAAAAAGTTAAGAAAGGGGGAAAAAAAGCAACTTAAAAATTAAAAAAAAAATAATTTATTATCTTCATTTAAATAAGATGGAAAATCAGAATCTCAAATGTCTCAGATATACTGCTGTTGTTGTTATGTGCCATCAAGTTGTTTGCGACTCATAGCGACCCTATTTACAAGAGCTCAAAACTCCGTTCTATCCTGTGCCAGCCTAGCCATATCAAACACACTCATTCCCACCACTCCACTCACAGAATTGATCCATCTCATCAAAGGTTTTCCTCTCTTTCGCCGTCCCTCTACTCTCACAAATATGATGTCCCTCTCCAAGGACCAGTCCCTCCTTGCAACAAGCCTGAAGTATGTCAGACGAAGCCCAGAATCCTTGACTCCAAGGAGCATTCCGGCTTCACCCTCCACAGGAAGAACAAACCTGTTTGTTCTCCTAGCAGTCCGTGGTATATCCAACACTCTTCTCCAGCACCACAGCTCAAAGGCATCAATTCTCTTTCTATCAACCCTATTCACTGTCCAACTCTCTGATGCATGGCACATATAACAGATATATTAAGAGATAAAAATACCTCTGATTTCACATCTGGTCACAGTCATTCAAAAAGTGAATTATCAGTTGTCATGTGATGCTGAGCGGAATCTAATTCAAAATAACCCCACCCGACAGAGTAGGCTGTCCCCTAGGGTCTCCTACGATGTAATTTTTTTAAGAACAGATGGCCAGATCTTTTCTTCCAAAGAGCAGCTTGCAGATTCGAATTCCTGACCTTTTGCATATCAGCCAAGTATTTAATCATTGTATAATCAAAGTTTCTTAAGACTGAGTTACAAGGTTGAATTCAGAGAGTAAAAACCGAGACAGATGGGTGTTTAGGAACACGTATCTGAAAACAATTAGAAAAACATCAGAAGAGACTGGGGAGGGGGGTGGAAGGGGCAGGGAAATGACCACTAACATTCACGGAATATCTACCAAGCACCAGGCACCATAGTTAGCCCTTGTTTACTCATTAATCTGTGAAGAATGATGTGTCACTATTGCAGGGGGATTAACGATAACCTTCAATAGGCATATTCAGGTTCTGAGCCCTGATACTAGTGAGTGGATTTTATTTGGAAATAGGGTCTTTGTGTATATGATTAAAGGTCTTGAGGGAAAGGAATTCTGAGTCTATGGGGTTTTCAAAAAATTATTATTATTTTGTTTGTACTATCAAATCCGATCTGACTGGTACAGGAGGAGATTGTCCCTCCTCTAGCAGAGCATCTGGTGGATTCGAACAGCGCAGCTTTGGGATTGCAGTGCAGCTTTTTGCCACTAGGCCACCAGAGCTCGCTAAGTGTATGTTTTTGTCGCTGCTTTGTTCTGGCAAGTTGGAGCCCACTCATAGCCAAGATTTTCAGAGGCACGAGAGGAGACGGACCCTCCATCTCCTGTGGAGCAGCTGGTGGGTTTGGGCTGTGTGCCTTTGTGTTCCTTACCCAGTAGATCACCAGGGCCCACTTCTGAGCTTAGAGGAGGTCCCAAATTCAATGACTGGTGTCCTCATAACAGAAAAGATGGAAGGGGTCACAGACACAGAGACACGAGGTGGGTGGCGGGGTGTAAGGTGATGTGAAATGAAGCAGAAATTGGAGCAATGAGTCTATAAACCAAGGAATGCCAAGGTTTGGTTTAGCACATCTTTTGATTTGGGGGTTTTCAAGAATCCAAATAATTTAAATAATGCCTAATTAAAATGGTGACCCAAACCAGGCATGTCTGACTGTATAGTGTTTGATCTGATAGTTAATTCTGTACCTGTTGAGACCCTATGAGTTTGGCAATACTCTCCCAAAATTGTTCCTTATCAGGATAGTTAACTAACCTAACCAGCAAAGGCACTGAAGTAGCGTGCTGGATAAAAGCCCTTCTCAGAGGCTAAAAGGCTGATGAGAGGTGGGTAGAAACACACCCCAGTGGGGCAAGCTGGAGGATAAAGTAAAGCAGTCTACCACACAGCGGACAACGCTCGGGGAGGGGCAATCCACGAGCCAGGCAGAAGGAAGCATCTTGGTAGAAACAAGAGTATGAGGACAGGCAAGGGGATGTTGTGTGTCTTTTCCACAACGGAGTATTTCACATCATTGAAACAACATTGAGTATAAGCATCTTGATCTTCCACAAATGTGCTCTGGTTTAAATTTCATAGAATTTATAATTGAGGCTATTTATAGGATATCTTAAAGGCATAAAAGGCACACATAACAGATGTGAAAGCCTTTGAAATAGCAAAATACTCCACAAAATCAAAAGAGCAATTTATTTAGATAATTTTGACTGCTTCCACACTAAGAAGAATGTTTTTCCAGGACAAGTTTAATCATATAACTACCAAGCACAATACAGTAGTATTAACCATGAATAAGTATGCATTGTAACAATTACTGAAGCATTTCCATAGATAGATGGAAAAGAAATGGTAAGTACACTCTTGACAGTTAATAAGTATTTCTACCCTGAGGGTGAAAATATTTTATTATGAGTCTGAGTTGCATGAAAACAGGTAATTGGATCTTATGTCTCTTACTTGTTGCCATAGACACTGATCATTCTAGATTTATTTATGTGACAGTTCAGAGTGGTGACTATAAGAATACTTGAGAAATGTTTTTGGTAAAACCAGGGCTAGATGAGGCATATGGGCTTTGCTCAGGGTACTTCTCCTCTCTGGAGAGGCGAAGAACCTCTCGACCTTCACTTCTTCTTCTTTTTTTTAGTGTGTTAAATTATCTCTTTTTTTTAATTGAGATTTTAAGGAAAATTTATAGAGAACTTGGATTTCCATTTATTCATTGTTGCACATTTTCCTCCCTGCCCCGACTTTGCTTTTCTCTTTGAAAAAAAAATAAATAAAATTCTTTCATTGTTGTACAATTTCCCCATCCCCACACCAGTCTATTTTCTTTTTTTAAAATTAATTTTAGTAGACATCTACAGAGGTTATGGATTTCCATTCATTCATTGCCACACTTTTCTCCCTGCCCACCCCTCCCCACCAGTTCTCACACAGCTCAAACTATAACCCTAGGTTCCAAACCCAAATGCATTTTGTTTGGCTAACACTGTGTTTTAAAGACTTGGCATAAATTTCCAGGTGTCAACATTTCCATGTTTGGTTGTTTTACCTGCAAATCAGATGACAGAGCAAAAAGGAGTTTACATTTTACAAGAACAATGTGCTAAAATTGATGATAGCTGCCACTTCTGGCCAAGGACAGCATGAACACCTAGCCTGCTTCACTTGGGAATGTGTCATCGACTGGCCTTCAACTCATATCAACCCTATGTACCTATGTACTCTGAACCTTGCCCTATACTGAGCCAATCGATCTCTGACAGACTTACTCCCATTACCCCAGTTACTGTGTCAATCCATCTCATCCGGGGTCTACCTCTCCTGGGCTGTCCCTCCACCCTTCCAAGCATGACATCTTTCTCCAAGGACTAAGTCCCCTGGCTACATGCCTAAAGTCAAACTCAAAAAACTCACTGTTGTCTGATCACAATGGACTCATAGTTGACCCTCCAGCAGGTTTTCTGAGGCTAAGAGTTGCACAGGAGAATTCCCTACTTTATCTTTAGTAGGGAGTGGTGCTGTGAACTCAAAGGTAGCCCCTTTCTGGAGGTTCAAACTCACCAGCAGGTCTGTAGGAAAAAAGATTATAGCCTTCAAAACCACACTGAAAGATCAGCTGGGAGTCATTTCCAATTCCACGGCAATGAGTGTTAATGTATAGACAATATATGTTTCTAACAGTATATTAAGTTACATCTTTCTTCTTCAGATATCAATATCCAACTTCCTTAAAAACCAGAGATCAGTAGTAGCCCTAAAACTTCCTTAGTATTGTTCATTCCTTTCTGCTCTCAATACGTTTGACTCAAAGTATACTCTCTTTAAAAAATTAAATATGTTCTAACATTGATATTCATGCCAGATGTTAAAAAGAGGCATCAATTTAAGGAGAGGGGAGTAAAACTCGTAACAATAACCAACGATGAGAGAGTAGAAAGATGTCCAGTGCCATCACTGAGAACCCCATTATGGTAAGCCCCTTCCTAGATGAATGAAAATGTGCCATGGTTTTCAGACAAAGAGGCAGAAAACTCCTGTTTTACAGAAGCTGGAAACTAGGTCACAGAACACTGTGTGGCACTTCTCTGTGTTGGTTTTCCCTAGTCTCTTTCAAACATAGGCGCTGAAACTCTGAATCTGGTGGCTGGGGGACAGGATTATGACCATGGCTGTGGGTCACAGGGCCTGGCTTTCCTGTTGACGTCCATCTGTGTTATATGACAGAGGTCCTGCTCCGATGGTCCAATTTTAGGCCTTTTGATAAGTGCTCAGCCTGTGTGAGCCTCCCAAATTACACATATTTGAAATCCCATAACACTTTACTTAAACACACAAATTACAACATGAAGAATGAGAATTACAAAGGGAATTACAGAGACTAAAAACATTCTCAAGGGCACTGGGTTCATGGCCTTGTTCCTGCAGATTATAAAGGGACAATCCCAGAGGGAAACTTAACTTGGCTCCAAAAATTCTCTAGAGAAAAAAGTGGATCTGAAAATTCTCTTAACATCCACCAATATTTATGGTGTTAAATTCCTAAATGAACTTTTGAATGAAGTTTTAGATAAAAATCATATTTTTCAGTAATAGCAGATTTGGGTGCTACTTAAGCAATGTCCATGAGAAGTAGGTGTGGAATTGGGCTTTTCAGAATATTAACATTGTGAGTCACTTGAGTATATTTGTGTTTATGATTTAAAAGGCCTCCCAAGCTCTGGGAGAGTGAGTCTGAAGTTAAGCCAGCAGGTAAAACTCTGGTTCTAGCTTTTCTTGTTAAATTTCACTAAATTGCAGTGAATTTTAATTGGTCCAGAAAATGATACCACACATCTACCTTAGGGCATTTGGTTACACTTACATAAAATAAAACGCTGTGTCAGTAGAAAGAGAAGTTTCTGGAATTCCAGGTTGAAAATTTCAGAAGTCTACATTGCAGGGAGAATCAACAGAACTGAGTAAGTTCCCCAGGCATTTGAAGAACACCTGCTGGGCACCAGATGTGTTTTCAACTCTGAGGGTGGGAAAGAAGGAAACCCAAATTTACCTGGTTCCCATTATCGGTCGGGATTCCATTAGGCCTGGTATCTTTAGTCCAAGTAAAAATCTTCCTGCGTGATTGCTATTTTCTCAATCCTATTAATTGTATGAGAGAGACTGAAGATTTGCTCAAAGTCACTTACTCAGGTAAGAGATGGAGAACTTAGTAGGAGGAAAAAAAAAATAGCTGTATATTTCTGTCACATGCCACTGAAAAAATTCAGGGCCTACTTCCCTAAGGGGGAAAAATGTCAAGGGTGCTCAAAGTGGTGTGGGTTCAAGGTGGTTTATGCTAATCAGGCAGTGAGAGCCAGCATTCTGGGTAAGATGGATTAAATCCATGGGTCTATGTGAACAGTTTTTGGGTTTGTTTTTTTTTTAAAGTCTCCTTCTGCTCTTTTTTTAGAATTTTTATTCTTTTTTAAAATTTTTAATATGTTTTTAAAATTGGTTTGCTTACAGAGTTTGTATACATTATGTTTCACACTATTCTTCATTCACATTATGCTCATACAATCATTCTCATGCATTATGTTTTATAAAATTAATCACCATTGAACCTTGCCCATGATTAACCTGTCTTTTCATCTGGGTCATTCCCATTTACTTACCCCCTTCCCTCTACCCACCAAACTGTGGAACTTACCTATTCTCACCCCTCTACTCCCCGCCCTTTGAGTTCCCATACATGTTTTGCTACTTATCCTTCTAATTTTACAATAATGGTCTTATGCAGTATTTGTCCTTACAAGACTGTTAGTTCGCTCAGCATAAGGCTCTCCAGCCTCTCCCTTCCATTCTTTTTTTTTAAATTTTATATTGGTTTGCTTTCGTATATATTGTGTTTCACGTTAACCTAACACATTGTGTTTCATATAATCATTCTAATTCATTATGCTTTATAAAATGAAACACCATTCAATTATGGTCACCATTACACCCTGACTTTCCAGATGCCTGCCAGATCTTTCCCATTTCCTTTACCCACCCCCCAAATTGTGTGACCCTATAATTTCCCCCGTTCCCATCCTAACCTCTCTGTTCCCACCCTCCCTTCCTTGGATCCTCAAACACGTTTTACTAGTTCTCTTTCTATTTCTGCAATAATGGTCTCATGCAGTATTTGTCCTCACAGGACTGAGTTAGTTCTATTGTGAATAGTTTTTGAAAACTATCTTCACTGGGTTTTGGGTGAGAAGACCTCAACTTTGTCGATCATGAGGAAGCCACTGGCTCTTGGTCAGCCTCCAATGGACAGAACCAGTGATTAAACATAATAGTGATTTCTGCCATCCTGTAGGTTGGTTAAAGTGGAAAACTTCCCCTTTTTAGTAGCAAAGGCAAGTAACTTTAAAACTCTCACATAGATACAGTAAATATTTTCAGTATTTAAAGATGGAATGCGTAAGAGAAACAAAAATACAAACAGGAAAGTAAATGGGCAAAATTCCAAAGGGGAGGGGAAGTATCTGGAAAAAAACGATGACCAACGTAGGCAAGAGATTCGTTAGACAGACACAAAAGAGAAGGAAGGAATTTTATTATCTTGCCTACTAAGGTTTCTGGCATTATAAGAATTGAATGAAATAGTGAGAAAGTATCATATACGTGCAAAAACCCTTGCAAATTTTAGGGAAATGATATCACCACAGGATTTTATTTCCCAGAAAAGTACATTTACAAGGGTATGTGTATATACACCAGTGAAATTATGTGAAAAGCTGAGACTATTCTTTAGATTACTAAAGGCCCTCAAAACAAAAGATGTGCTAAAAGCTTTTTCAGTTGGAATCGTAAACTTAAATGGAACCAAACAACTTGGGAATTTAAAGTATCCAAACAAGCAGCCTCTATTCTTTATGTTCATGTACATTTTAATCTCATGAGATAGTAATTTTCCACTTGCCACCTAGGAGGTAGACGAGTCCCCATTAGTAAGGAGCACATTCACTGTTTCTGCTTCCGTGGTTTACCAGCAATGCGATCCCGTCACAGCTCCTCATAAAACACCGCTACCTGCTTTCAGAATTAAGAAGGAGCTAACAGTTCATTCCTTCGTACAAAATAATGGTTCTGCTTCAGAGGCTGGGGATGTTGACGTTTTATTACAACTTATTTCCCACTCTACAAAGTATGGCTTGCTTTTTTTGGACAGAGGAGGGAAATAGATTTGACTACACGAAACCAAACAGACAAAAAAATCCCTCCACATTTCTCAGCCTCTTGAGCCATAGATTTTGTTACTGACCTCTTAGTGCTTTTGGCCTAATGTCTTTTAAAAGAACACTTTAAAAAATCATAAACATTTAGCAGAACATTGACCCTTCAGGATCTGACCAGAGGGCTTTAAAAAAAATCTGGCCCTTTTCAGAAAGTCTGTAATTTTTTCCTTCATATCTTTAACTGTTTATCTTTTTTCCTATGGAATGCCAATTACAGCCCTTATGTAGAAGGATGAACATGCATCTTAACCCTCTCAAGCATTTTCTTGTCTTGAAAACAAAAAGTGTAGTCATTTAAATGTACCTTTACTCACTCTTAAATGCCAACGTCTCTTTATAAAAATATAAAAGTCATCACTTAAACAAAAAACAAAGTCATTCCATTTAATCATGACCTATTATTCTATCTTGGATGACATCTATCTAGATGATGTTAATAATAATTACCCCACAAAATGCATGGCAATGATTGGGACTATGATGACAGAGCATCAAAAAGTCTTCCTAGTATATACTCTCATCCTTCTAGAATAGCCTGGAGAAGCTTATTCTTTCTTTTAAGGTAAATTTATTATACATAAGTGCAATACTGTAAAGTTAGCGTAATATTTTGATTTAAAAAGACAGGTTTTGAAACTATATATCTTTGCTCTATAATTTATTGGCCCGATCATATCTCACATAAGAGAAAGATAGACAATCTCCTCTCACGTGATTTACAACCTCTAAAACACTCAAAAACCCAACTTACCAATAAGAATTTTATTAGTGAACTAAATCATACAATCGTGCACTGCTTCAACTCAAACTGCAGTGCAAACAACCAAAGACATCACAGCAGCAATGACCATGACTATGTTCCAATGAAACTTTATTGACACAGACAGACAATGGGTGGATTTGGCCAGTTGGTCATTCTTTGGCTTATGACATTTAATGTCTTAATATTTTATCCTTGTATTGTGCTAACACGCACTTGGCATTCAAAATGTTATTACTATAATGTTTAGGATACTGCTAACATTTCATTCCCCAATATATAATTCTAGAAAAATTCTAATTAATGAGGAAGAATGAGTGTTCCATCAATTATATTACATACTATGTTCACTTATATGAAATTGAAGGGAGAACAAGAATGTAGTCATATTAAAATGATATACATATTAAAATACTAGATAATCAACAGAAGACAGAGGTTGACCAGGATTTATGTGAGCTGTATGTAGTAAGAGGCTCAAGTACGTCAGAGATTATGAGAACGGCACAGGAGAGGACAGAGTTTAGATCTGCTGTTCACAGGGTCACGATGAATGAGTTGCACTTGATAGCACCTAACAACAACAGCCTATGTCTACTAGGAGGCCTGGTGGCACAGACCATAGACTATAATGGGTCCTTCTATAACAAAGATACACAAAGATATCCCAAAGAGAACCACAGTTCTCTTGTGGTTGAATTCCCCATTGCCTCCACGGTAGAAAGATGGACAATTTTCTCTGTGTCTTTACACCTTTGGATACTCAAGATATCTTGGATACTCAACGCTGTGAATTGGTTCCAATTGAATGGCAATGTGGCTTTTATAAGACCTCTATCTACCATTACGTTTCATCTGGCCACAACGATTTTGAGAGCAGTAAATGAAACAGAATGATAGAAAATGTGCTATAGAGCAACTTTAGTAAAATTAGTGTCACCCTTCTAGTAACTAATATATACCATAATTTGCAGGTGAGTACAAATGCCTGTATAACTTGGAAACACCACTGACAGACTGTGTACCAGCCAAAACCAAAAACGTTAAAAATGCTCTCCACAGTTATGTCCAAATTCAGCCATCTGTTAGTTTGCATATAAAGCAGAAGGATTTTTGTAAAACAATTTTTTTCAACGACTCAAATATGCCAGGTTATCATCTACATTCGTTCTTGCATTGCCTGAGATGGTTGGGTCTGGTTGTCCACACTGAGGGTGGTGGCTGAGATTGGCAGAAGATCCACAGAAACTTCTTGGCTACTGACATTGCTTGATTTGGGATAGTATCTGGCTTGGTCCCACTGGGACTTTCTTGTCAACCCCACACTCCCTCTCTGTCCAGGCATCTTGCCCGGATTTTAGCTACTGTTGTCCAGATTGCACGCTTAGATTTTTTTTTTTTTAAATATCTTGGCTGCTCAGACTGCTTCTTTAGATTCTAATTTTGTTAATGTCAAACTATGCTCAATTTCACAAGACTGCTTGACCATTTAATTGGGTCTCTACCTTTTGTCCGTTTTCAAGCCAGGTTACCAATCGCTGTCTGAAAAATCCATAGGTGAGCTCTCAGTCTCATTGATCCTCACTAAAGACCACTGCCTGTTATCGACCAGCAAGGCCGATTAAAACTGCATAGGACCTCTGGAATAGTATGTAAGATTTCATATTCTACAACTATACATATATGGGATTGGAGAACTGGGTTAACAGCAGTGTCTACAGCACTGTTAGTGTAGATTTTAGGTAGGGTTGTTCTTACAACAACATGTTGACACACAAGTTGAGAATCTATCACATTGCTGGGCACTGAACAAGTATGCCGTCATTGGTGGTAGTTATAAATGTTGTCAACATTTCTTGAAGCAGAGATCACACAGAGTACAAACGAAATTATTTGGAGTCCTTAAATAACCCTGTACCAACAACAAAAGTAAGGGACTCAGGACAGAGGTCCAGTGTAGTTCCGCAAACATTCTAGGAGATGTTCCAGGTGTCAAGTGTCCTAGACAGTAAAATAATAAAGTTAAAAAAGCAGTATGTCAAGCCCCTGCCACAGGTGAAGGTCAAGATCAGAAGTGGGCACACAGTGTCAAACCTAAGGGTGAACTCAGGATACTGTGAGAACATGCAGGAGGGACAGCTGATCCACTTGTAGACCCCAAAAGAAGACACCTTGAGATGAGTCTTGATGGGTGGACTAGTGGATAAGGAAGTTGGTTTGAATTCACCAGCAGAATGTGATTCCTGTGCCACGGAGATTCTGAGGTCTTAGTTACTTAAATAGTGAGACAAATTTCCACCAGCTCGCACAATGGAATACTATGCTGCATTAAAAAACAAGGAACTCATGCAATATTATTCAAAATGGTTGACTCTGGAGAACATTATGCTGAGTGA
>NW_006399905.1:1761969-1803604 GCF_000299155.1 Elephantulus edwardii | reverse complement strand
AACAACAACAACAACAACAATTATCACTCACAGTAAAGATACACAGCTGGATCTTCAGTGTACTAGGAGCCTGAGCCACGAAAAGAAAATTCTACCATGATTCTCTCATCCTGGGCCCTGATCACGAAGCTATTCATATTTCACAGAGTACTGGAAGCTTTCTCCAGAAAAGGGAAGGCATCCCTCCCTGGTTTTCGGTAAGCCTTGCAGGCTGCTTCTCACATCCACACTCTGTCCCAGTTTCATGATCTGCTGAACCTATTCGTCTACTTGGTGTGCGGGGACCGTCTTCTCTCTGGGCTGTCTAGACGGTTCAGAATGACACAGGACAGAGACTGCAACCCACTCCAGCTGGTTGTCGGGAGGCTGATAACTGGCAGAAGGGCCGAGTCTCTGGGAAAGAGCATCACTCTCAGAAAGGTGGAGGACCAGAGGGGAGGAAGACCCTCAATGAGATGGACGACACACAGTTGCTAAGGTTTATGAATCTAAATTTGAGCACTCAGGTCTAGAGTCAGTTCTAGAATGCTAAACTTAAGGTCCTGGTGAGCCCAGAAGATTGTAGGGCTCATCTCAAGAGACTCTGGTAGAAAAATCTGGCCAATTTTGGTCCCACTTCAACAGTGAATGCTTATCTATAGTGCAGGAGATAGGAAAGACCGAGAATCTATAAGTAAGGAAGAGAAAACAGTGTATCAGAATCTGCCATGACTTGCCTGATGATCATTCATCTCTCAATTAACTCTGGCTTTAGGGACAAGGAAGCCTATTCCCTTAAAGCTCATCTTATTTCTTTGAAATACCCATAGTTCCAAGCATTTCACTGTCCACTGACTGATGTTTGTGGGACCCCAAGATGAACGGTCAAATCTTATTTCATTCATCAGGAATTTTCAAGAGAGTCCTAGGCCTTGGGAATACTGCTTTCAACAGATTTTATATAAAAAAACAACAACCCCCTCCAAAAAAAACCTGCAAAAAGGCTGAGACTTTAAGAACAAGAAATACTTCTGTTATATTTAAATGACATTCTGAGAGAATTTTTGCAGTTGCACGGGTGAGCGGGAGTTCTGCTAAGGAGAGTGGTAAAGACAGCTTTATTCGGACTCAGGCAGATCTGGGTTTAACCATACTTTTCTACTTTCTGAAACTATCTGCTGACTTTGCTGTACTGTTTGAGTGTCAAGTGAAGTACTCTTTACTTACTACATACAGTCATGAATGTTGAAAACCTATTTCCTTAGATATGGGAAGATACTGGTTGGTCCTCAGTCAAGGCATCCCATCCACATCTACCACCTGAGCATCAGTGGGAGATATTCATGTTGCTGTGAGGCTGAACATGTTCCAGCCAACCTCTCAGACTAGTAAGACTAGTAAGAATGGCCTGGTAATGTACTTCCAAATGTGTCAATGAAAACCCTACTGACTGCAATGGCGAAAACTGCGAACTGTTGTTATTGTTGTGGATTGCCCTTGAGTCGAGCACGACGCAGAGAGACCCTATGAACAAAAGACCTGAAGCCTTTTGATAACTCTCACTGTTTCTCAAAGTTCATAGTTTCCAGAGGCATGTTGATTAGGAAGTGGATGCCACTCCTGCTTCCAAGTATGAACTGAGTACTCACGAATTAGAGATTTAGCATATGGTATTGTATGTCATCGAGTCAACTACCACTCACAGTGACCCTACGATTAACAGATCAGAATGGTGCCCTGTCCTGTCCAGCCTCATGATCTCCACCATGCTTAAACTCACCACTGCAGTCACTGTGCTCCTTCACTTTGAGGAGTGTGTCCATACAGGGCACGCTAACTGGGAGCTTCTGCTATAATTATGGAAGAATCAACCTACTGCTATCAAGTAAATTCTGATTCATGGAACCTCCAATGGATGTCGAGATTGTGAATCATTCTAGGAGGAGACTGTCCATCCTTCTCCTGTGAAGCAGCTAGTAGATTCAAACTGTCGACCTTTCCGCTAGTAGTCCAACACATAATATATTACCCCTGAGCTCCTAAGGAGAAAGAAGCCACATAATGTGGAATGATTTAGGTAGAGGTTTCTAAAGTGGGCACAAGCAAGTGCTGTGAGCATAAAACACATTTGACAAATGTTTGATACAAGAACCATCATAATTAAGTCTCAGCTTTAAAGAGCAGGAAGCAAACGGTTTCTGTTTCCTATCCTGGGACTCTAAGTGGATGGTTCCAGGGAAAATGAGCTATCAGCGGTATTGTACATTTGCTCTGATTTTATTAGCAACACTGATAGGGAAGGAGCTAAATGCAAAGAACATTAGAGGTGATACGGTATCTGCAAGCAGCCCTACTGGCCAAAAGGGCACTGAAGGACATTTACTAATGGAGGTAATTAAACATGACTCGATAGTCAGCAGAAGCCCTGCTGATTATGGCAGAGAGGCAGATAAGGCCGCATGTGACCCTCTGAACAGCGGACATTATTCTCAATGCATCTGTCCAACGGCCAACAGTACTGCAAGGAGATGATGCTCCTGTTCACCACACCCGTCCAGTGCTGGTCAAGCCTGTTCCTAGTATCTAAGCCAGAGGAGCACCCCCATAAGCACCAAGGAGGTCTGACCACACACAAGACATGGAAGCAAAGACCTAGAGGTTTTTCCTCTTCTCCCTCCTCCCCACTTAGGCCCCTGTCACTTAGCGCCGCACAGAAACTAAAACCAGAGAGAGATGCTACGGATAAGGAGAAGGGCTACCATGACGAAAGGCAGTTTGTTTAGCCGTGTCTTTTCTAACTCTTTTTTAGCTCTTGGTGAGGATTCTTAGCAAGAAAGACAGGAATCATGGCTCAACTAATTTAATGTTAGATACTGTACATCTCATGGCTATTGTTGCAGAGCTGGTTTTTGTGTGTACCCACGTTATTACCAGTTACCTAAATGATTTCTCAGACCTGTCTATCCAATCCCAAGAGGGTTCACAATCTTTAAGACTGTTCAGATCGTTGTCTCTGACTATCACAAGCCAGGGCCATACACCACAGGGCAATCTCCACTCACAGCATTAAAAAAAAAAAAATCCCCTCCCCCTTTTTTAGTTAGGTCCAACCAGTTAACGGTTAGTTGACTACGTATTGATTCCCTTAGTCTGCAAGAGTTTCTTTAAAGTTTCTTTTATAAATTATTTGTTATTGTTGTTATGTGTTGTCAAGTTGCCTGTGATTCGTAATGACCCTACATACAATTTAGCTAAGAAAAATGTTATGCTACTTTCACTTAAGAATGTAACTGATAAAAAAAAATTAAAAAAGAATGTAACTGATGAAAAAATAAAATTTATTTTATTAAATCTTTAGAAAATTCTTACACAAATCATACCAACTTATTGCTGTAACACATGTTTCACAATAAAAGTTATGTGCAATAAACATTCACTAAAATTTGCCTACACTGTTACAGAGTATCAGCCTCATTTCTAAGGAGATATTTTCAAAGAGAGTGTTTTCAAAAAGCTAATATGGCACAAATTATACAGCTACAAAGATCACACAGGAAAAGGAGGTGCAATAATAGGAAGCCACCTATCGTTGTTGTTGTTGTTGTTGTTGTGTACCATAGAATCGGCACTGACCCACAGCTGACTCCCTGGCGGGTTTTCAGAGACAGTTAATTGCACAGGAGTAGACTGCTTATCCTTCTCCTGCAGAGCAGCTGATGGCCTTGAACTGCGTGCCTTTGGGATTACAGTGCAGCTCATTGCCACTAGGCCACCAGAACTGCCCATGCACGGTGTCTATGTACAAAAGAAATGGAGAGGAATGCAGTACAGTGTACATTTACCAAACTTCTCACTAGTATTTTAACAATTAAAGCAATTAATACATTTTTAGAAAGCAGGGGAGTGCTTGAAAGAAATTAATTCCGAAAATAAGATTATTAAACAAATGGTTTACTTTTTTTCTTACCACCCACCAACAAAAGTAAAAGTTGAACTTTACCAAAAAGTCGGTGGTGAACTTGAAGAATATAGATAGAGGACTTAGATAACTAGGCATCAAGATGTAGTAGAAGGCCACAAGTGTTCAAACAGTATCAAAGTGGCTAAAGAATGAATAACGTAAACGGTATAGAACACAGAGTCAGAAAATAAACTTAAGATCCACACACAGGCAATCACCTGCCTTACGGTATGTAAAGAAAAGAATTATCTTTCTAGTAAATGGAGATGAATATTTATAGGGTAAAAAGAAAGAGTAAAAAAAAGAACCCTGGTCTTGAAACACTAGACACACTACTTAATTCTGACTCAGAGACCTTATCAAGTGAAAAAAATAAACTACAAAACAGATCACAAACCAATTCTGATAAAGAATAGAATTTCAAAAAGATAATGGGAAGATTTTATGTCTGTTAAATTCATTACCTACAGGTAGGAAAAATTGCTTAAATAAGATGCTGAAAGCACATATAGTCAACAAAGGTAAACAACATTATGTACACACACACACAAATTAATAGAAAAAATTTATAAAGCCCTTTTAAAGAGATGTGGAAAATACTAATAATGAAAAAGAAAATATAAAATGGGCTCAATTAAAATGAAAAATATTTATCTAAAGACTAAGAAAAGGAGAAGTGTTACAGCAGGACAAAATATCTGCTATGAATTTACCCATCAAGGGATTTATATCCATAATATATTAGGACAACTTCTTGCAAATCATTAAAAAAGACAAGCAGTGCAGGAGAACTGTATAAAACCAAATATAACAGATTCTTTATCAAATAGGGTATCAAAATGATAATTAGGAGAATTACTTAGCTAAACTGAGATATAGACTATAAAAGTAGATAAAATTTAAAAAAATACAGAGGGGAAAAAAACCTGACAAAAACCAAGTTCTAGTAAGGACATGGGTAACTGGTTGGAGAAAAGGTGTAAACTGGTACTACCACTTTGGAAAATGAGGATGGTCTTACTAAAACTGTGTGTACAACATACTATGTGATGTAGAAATTACACTCTTATCAACAGAAATGTGTAAAAAATATGCAAAGAAGCTTTTTTAGTAATAAATAATCCTTGTTATTTTGGATAAACTTCTTTGTCCAAAAGTACTAGGATGGGTAAATGAATGTAGTTAGTACATACAACGGAATACTATTCATTTGGCTTAGTAATAAGAGACGCGTTGCCAACCCAAAGGCATATTGTTCAAATCCATCATTTGCTTCACAGGAGAAAGATGAACAATCTCCTCTTGTGTGATTTATTGTCTCTGAAAACCCCATGACATCTCAGCTTTGAATCATTTCTGAGTAGAAGGTACAAAACAACATGAAAAAAAGGAAATTTATTTATACCACATGAACGAACACCAGGGATACTACACTGAATAAAGGGAGGGAGACACTAAAAACACCTATCATATTATACCATTTACATAAAATTCAAAAGCAGGTAATATTAATCAATCTACCTGAGAAGATGGACTCTATGAAGAGGAGTGTAGCACTAGGGTTGGAGGGAGACTCATCAATAACCTGCTTTATGCAGATGGCACAATCTTGTTTGTTGAAAAATGATGAGGACTTGAAGCACTTGTTGGAGGACATCAAGGAATGCAACTTTTGGTATGGATTGCATCTCAATGTCATGGAAGCAAAGATTCTTACCCCTGGACCAACAGGTAACATCATGATGGATGGAGAGGAGACTGAACCTGTTAACAGCTTCATCTTGCTTGGATTCACAATTAACATGCTTGGTACCAGCAGCCAGGAAATGAGATGCACTGCACTGGGAAAATCTGCAATTAGGGCCCTCTCCAAATTATTGAGGAGTAATGATACCAGGATTTTTTGTTTGTTTATTTTTTCTTAAAAAAAATTGATGAATTGCATTGGGAAAGTCAGCTGTGAGGGACCTCTCAAGAGTACTGAAGTGCAATGACATCAGGCTGGAGACTAAGGTGTGCCTGATCCAGACTACAGTTTTTGCAATTATGTGCTATGCATCAGAGAGGTGGACAGTGAATAGGGATGACAGAAAGAGAATTGATGCCTTTGAGCTGTGGTGCTGGAGAAGAGTGTTGAATATACCATGGACTGCTAGGAGAACAAATAGGTTTGTCCTGGAGAGGGTGAAGCCAGAATGCTCCTTGGAGTCAAGGATTCTGAAGCTTCATCTGACATACTTTGGGCATGTTGCAAGGAGGGACTGGTCCTTGGAGAGGGACATCATGTTTTGGAGAGGGGAGGGGCGGCGCAGGAGAGGAAGATCCTCGATGAGTGGATCGATTCTGTGAGTGGAGTGGTGGGAATGAATGTGTTTGGGACAGTGAGGTTGGTAAAGGATAGAATGGTGTTTAGGGCTCTTGTACATTGGGTCGCTATGAGTCACAAACAACTTGATGACACATAACAACAACAATGGTATCAGTTTGAGAACAAAGACGTATCTGATTCAGGACATGGTCTTTCTAATCACTTGCAAGGCATTTGAGAGCTGGACGATGAATAAGGATGACAGAAAAAGAACTGACACCTCTGAGCAGTGGTGTTGAAGTAGGGCACTGAACAAATGTTATACTGACGGCCAAGAGAAACAACAGATATGTCTTGGAAAGGGTGCAGCAGAAGTGCACTTTGGAGGCAAGAATGATGAAGCTTCACCTCACATACTCTGGGCATGTTGCTAAGAAGGGCTACTCCTTGGAGAAGGACATGATGCTCTGAAGAGTGGAGCGTCGGCAAAGAAGAGGAAAACCCGCAACCAGGTGGACTGACACAGTGACTTGTAACAATGGGCTCTTGTGTGTCAGGAAGCATGAGGATGGCACAAGACAAATCAGGGTTCCGATATTTTGTTCACAGAGTTGACTCGATGGCACCTAACAACATCCACCTAACAATATGGTGCTAGAAATATAAAAATTACTGATTACTTTTAATTTAATGGAAATTGCCTGGCAAGAGGCATGAAGGAGATTTTTAGTATGCTGGAAATATTCTCTGTATATGAATGGTAGTTAAACTTTTTAATGTGCAGGAAGCCTTCTGGTTGGGTAAGGAAAAGCAATGGGGCTATTCATTCTAACACCAAAAACACTTATGGACTCGTACACAGGCAGTTTTGCTAATAATTCAAAGGCTTTATCTCTCTGGCAGCTTGAATCCACCAGCAGCTCAAGGAAAGAAGGATGAGCAGTCTCCTCGTATTTGATTTACGTCCTTGGAAACCCAACGGAGGGCTCATCTACATGTTGGTTTCTACCCAGTGACAGTGAGAGTTTGAACAACTCAGACAAGCTGCAAAATTAGTTTTCTTTAAAGCATAAAATATCCGGAACATGATGAAACCTAGGTGAAGTAACAAGATTAAGAAGTTGCAAGTCCTTCCAAAGAAAAGAGAGGATAGCAGTTTGTCTGTGGAGGAATAGGAAGAAGAGTAAGTGAGAAGTTATTCAAACTTCGAAGGCCATAAACGGACAGCCATGCTGCATGGCACATAAGGGTATTTGTACCTTTCTCATACACTCTTTTTCACTGGCTTTCACCTGGAGTGGTATCCCATGGTAAGTGTGTGGTTCCAATGCAAGTCTTGAAGGGCTAAAGAAGATGTTAGAAATCTGATAAACTTCAGAGAGCAGATGGGATGTGAAAGCAGAGACAGGGAACCCATTAAAAAGTTGTTCATGTTAGCAATGGATACCTAAATAAAAACAGTGGCCCTGGTGACCAAGATCTATGAATGGATTCAGGAATGACTAGAGGCAGAAATACTATTTCAAGCAGTGTTCTTATACTGTATGTGCTTTATTCTAGTATAAGATAAACTAGAATTAAAAGAAGTATGCTGTTTTGTCCCATTTTTTAAAAGAGAATTGCATTGGTGGTCTAGTGGCAAGAAGCTGTGCTGCAATCCTGAAGGTACATGGTTTGAATCCGCCAACTGCTCCATGCGAGAAAGATGGGCAATCTTCTCCCGTGAGGTAAACTGCCTCTGAAAACCCATTGGAAGGTCAGCTATGGGTCAGTTCTGACTCTATGATAAACAGGAACAATGTGCTGTTTTGTCATATTTTTTGGGGGATTGCAGCACAGATTCTTAACACTAGGCCCCCAGAGCTCCCTAGTTATGTCATTTTTTATAAGAGAATTGTACATGAAAACAACAATGGATGGCAGAGATGGGAGAAGGTTCTCGACCTCGTCTAAAATATTATCAAAGTGACAAGAAGCTACAGAAAGACAATAGAAAAAAGCAGCTCGTACTCCAAAAATCAATTAACTAAAGAAAGTTCCAGAAAATCCATGGGCTTCAGGGGAAGAGGGAGGGAGCAACACATTTATATCTAAGAATTTACCTTGGGGTAAAGAACATTTTAGAGGCCAAGGACAGAAGATACTGAAGATTTATGATGAGCAATTCAATAAATCTCATAATAGACGTTTTACCATTTGATCTTAAGCACCAGTCTAAGTGGATAATAAAAGGAACAAATCTTCCTTTAAAACAAGAAATGTAATTTTGTTAAATTGTTTCATAAGACGACTGGTGAGGAGGAGGGGGAAAGGCCAGATCAAATTCCCTGGTCCAGGTCCCAAGATGCCACTGGTCTTCCAATTTTGTGCAATGTACAAACACTCCAGTGATTAATTTTTCACCAATATTTCACTGAGGTGGGTTTAGACAACAGAAAATTATGTATAACCACAAGAAAATTAAAGTACCGAAAGGAGAAGATTTACCAAAGGATGTGATAAATGTGTATTTGTTGATCTTAAACACAGCTTACTGAGAAAGTTAGTGAAAGGAAAGATAAATCAAGGATTAAACCAAATATAAACTTGAATATTCAAAGGCATCTATAATCAAGAAACCCTAAGGTACACTGATAGAACCCCTTTAATTAGCCAGTATTCAAAACAGATTTACATACTTGAGTCAAGTTTTCAACATACTTAAACATGTATCTCTTCTAGATGAGGTGTGTTATAAAGCCAGAAATGGACGTGGAATCAGAAGATACAAACTTGATTCCTGCCTGTACCAGTAGCAAATCATAGAACTTTCTGTAAAAGAAAAAACCTTTAAAAGCTGTCACAAAGATTAAACCCAATCATGGATAGGAATGCGCTTTATAAGACCAAGAACGCCATGTTATTTACCCAAAGAGTAAAAGGAAAAGAGAAAACATGTTCATAAAAATTTAGTTTTATTCAAGTGAACAACTGTCCCAATTACAGCATATATCTTGTTGTTGTTATGTGCTGTCGAGTCACTTGAGACTCATAGTGACCCTATGTACAAGAGCCCTAAACTCTGCTCTGTCCTGTGCCAATTGCACTGTCTCTGATACACCCATCCCGATTACCCCAGTCACTGAATCAATCCACCTCATAGAGGGTCTTCCCCTCTTGCACTGTTTCTCCACCCTACCAATCAAGATGTCCTTCTGCAGGACCGATCCCTCCTTACAACATTTCCAAAGTATGTTAGATGGAGCTTCAGAATCCTTGCCTCCAAGGAGCAGCCCGGTTTAACCCTTTCCAGGATGAATCTGTTAGCAGTCCATGGTACTCTCAATACTCTTCTCCAGCACCACAGCTCAAAGGCATCAATTCTCCTTCTATCCTCCTTAGCCACTGCCCAACTCTCTGATGCATAACAAGTGATTGCAAAGACTGTGGCCTGTATCAGGCGCACCTTAGTCTCCAGAGAGACACCACTGCTCTTCAGTACTCTGGAGAGGTCCCTAACAGCAGACCTTCCCATGGCAATATGTCTTTTAATTTTCTGGCTGCTGGTGCTGAGAGTACTGACTGTGGAGCCAAGCAAACCAAAGCAGTGAACAATCTCAATCTCTTCACCATCCATCCTGATGCTGCCAATTGGTTCAGTGGTGAGAATCTTTGTCTTCTTGACATTGAGTCTCAATCCATATTGGAGGCTGCAGTCCTTGACCCTCTGCAGCAAGCGCTTCAGGTCCTACTCAGTTTCAGCAAGCAGGGTTGTGTCATCTGCATACATATATATCTAGACTCCTGAAAATGTACATTTTAATTTACTGACAATAAACTACCACCCAAAAGTGTTGACTACTTTTTCAGACTACTAACCGTGACATTTGCATTAAATGGAAATGACATAACTATTAAATGCATCTAGGAAATACTTATCATAGCGATTTCTCAAGGATTATGTCAATGTGTTTCTGATAATCCAGGAAAGAGGTAGTATTTGAAATTTGGGTTGTAATACCAGACAGACCTGGATTTACATCTTGCAACTACCATGTCCTCATCTGATGATTTTGTAGAATTCATCACTTCCTGTCTCTATTTTCTATCCGGTAACGGGAATTATTCACAGTACTAATACCACAAGTTCTAAAGAATGCTTGGTATGTAGTCCAGGCCTTACAGATATTATTTTTACATCTTCAATGTAGCTTGTGATCAGATAAAGGTCTTCATTTTCCATCAACTGGTCCTTTTCATCCTTGAAAATGTCACTCCTTGTGTCCACACCAATACAGATCTGGTTTTACAGTCAGATCCCAACATTAGCTGAGCAACGATAGAAGTCAGACATCATGACAGACAAGATGGATACAAAGATCAATGAGGCTTCAAATGTTTTTCAAGAGTATGAGACCCTTGAGGGAAGATAAGGCCCCACTTAGGTGTCTCTAGAGAGTGGAAGACTATCCGGAATATGGAATTGACCTGTAAATATTTGTGGAATTGCTCGTTGCTTCTGAGTCAACTGCTACTCAGGAACTCTCTGAATAATAGATACAAACTTTGCCCTACCCTGGCTCACATGATCCCTGAGCTCATCTTTACAATCACCGTGTTGACCCTCACGGTGTCAGTCCGTCTTGTTGAGGGTCACCTTTTCTTTCACCGTTCTCAGGAAATTGGGGAATGTATTCCAGTGCTTTTTCTACCTTCCCCTCAAACCCAATGAAAAGAAATGTAACAGAAATATTTTTAATAGTATAAAAAGAACTATAAGTGGGTAAATCTCAGGCTCTTTGAAACCATGTTTAATGATACCCTCTTCCCCCAAAGAACAACAGCATTTATTATTTCTTTTAAAAAACACTGAAAAATCAAATAAAGAAACTAAAACCAAACGACTTTAGAAATGTACAGCAGACATTATAAACAGATTATGGAATGTCTGAGAAAATGATTAACAGGAAAGAAACTTGTCACCATGTTTGTTCTGTACTTAACTAACATGTTCTCCATCGTGGGTAGGATTAGATCATAAAAGTCATTTTAAAGATTTAAAATACTGCTCACCTGGTCTTCTTCTCCTCCACCTTCTTCATCATATTTTAAAATGTTATCCCTCACATCATCTTCTGGATCAATCAAAAGTTGCTTGGCCTGGCGTTCCTTATCACGACGTTTCATCCATACCACAAACATCAGAACCAGGACTAGGTAAAAGAGAAAGAAAATAGTAAAAAACTAAACCAAAATAACCCACACAAGAAACACAGTACCGTAACTTTTACAGTCTGATCTACCTAGTTAGAGTTCTCTAACAACTTGTAGGGGTCTGTAGCTTATAAGAAAGTGTTTAGTCTAGGCTCTACTTTCAGCCACACTTTAGGAGAAACACAGGACAGAGGAAAGGAAGAAATTCTGAATTTAGAGAAAAGGAAGTTCCACATCCCACTGGGGAATTTTCTCTGTCTTCAGTTCCATAATCTATCTACACAGGAGGACAACTCATTACTTTTCTCGATTTGTTTTCCCTCTTGGCCTGCTCAGGGTTGGGCTTTGATATTTTGTTGTTGTTGTTATAGCTTCATATGCATGTGAAAGTTGCACAAGGAATCAGGACGATTGAAGGAGGACTGACATTTGGAAATTGAGGTGTTGGCCAAGCATACGGAATGTATCAAGGACCATCAAAAGAACAGAACAAATTTATCTGGAAAAATATACAGAGTGTACCATGGAGGCAAGGTTGGTGAGACACACTTTGGGGATACTGTCATGAGGAGGGGTCAGTTCCTGGAAAAAAAACCCATCATACACGGAAAAGGGGACGGTCAGTGAAAGAGAGGAAGAGCCTCATTCTGTGCACACAGTTCACGATGAGTCAGTGCCAAAACAACAGTGCCTAACAACAACAACAACAATGAAGGCTATTCTCTGTTCATATCACATTGCGTATTTCAGGTAAAAACACTGGAGGATTTGTTTACAAACTGGAATAACATTAGGTTTTCATGCTTCACGCTTTTGTGTCAGGTCTACTACCACAAATATTCCAAAGAGTGGATGTCCCAATCAGCACCGATTCATTCTCCTTCAAAGCGCGATAGTCACTTCACGCCATAATCCATCATACCTACATCTTTCTTTGTAAGCTTGGCATATACGCCACATGTTGAAATTGAAACATATCCCTAAGTGCACATCTAGAAACACTTTGCGTCTAAAACCTGGGGATATCAGTTTACATCCTGAAGCAAAAGATTTAATGAGTCCTATTTGAGTACAGTTTTATTATTGACCATAAAAATAAATATCCTCCTTTTAAAGCCAAATACATGATCTCATTTGCCATTGTTCCAAGGCAAAAATCTAGCAAGTGGATTATTAGTACAGTACGCAGGTTTCATATTATAGCCAAAGCAGTCTACACAGTGGAAATAAAAAAAATAATAATAATCCTCAGGCTTCTATAGTAATTGCTCTGAAGAAAAGGACAGGATTCGAAATTATCAGAACACTTGTAAATGGAGGAAACATAAAAGAAATGGCCAACATTTTCAAGAAAGTGATTGGTGCATAGCATGATCGCACAATAAACCAAGCCCTGCTGCTATCCACAGCAAAACACGAGGCTGGGGGGCAATTGATTCTTTTAACCTGCGTGCCTAGAAGTGGTTTCCGAAGCACTTTCCAGTGGTTAGTTTCTTGCATTCCACTGAAGCAAAGATTGCAAAGCATCTTAAAAGGGAGCAATTCCTTAATCTTCACTTACTCGAAAGGCAGATAATTTATCAAGCTATGTAATCATTTCTATTGTCAAATATGCTGGATGAGAAGTACAATCTCTCTTTTACACAGCCCTTCAGAAACAAATACCTCCATCCTCGCATGACTGGAGCACGTTGCTGACTGTGCTCTATTTGAAGGAAAAGTGAAGGAAAGCAATATACTCATTTTCCTAAATCATCCAGCGACGTGCCACAAATTCATACTCAAATCATAAGAGACGTGCTTGGAATTAGGGCTGTTTAACACTTGACTATGAAAAGCGTTTGCTACAGCATTCTACTCAATCAGCATCAGAAAAATGGCAGCAGGGCAAGGAAACAGTACACTAAGTGGGTCTGTTGCAAAAATATAGGTGCTTGAAACAATTGCTTGGGTGTTTTTCCATCGCGAACAGGGTTTGGCTGTCACATTTATTATTGGTGAGAAAATGCTTTGTGATTAAAGAAAGCTGTTGGCGTATTTTATTCTCCTTAATCTATCATGTTTGTATTTGATAGTGGTAAATATATTATGCAACAGAATATGTGACATTTAACCATCTTTTTAAAACGTACAGTTTAGGGACATTAATTATGCCCACCACACTGTTCGACCAATGCCTTTATCTGTGCCAAGATTGTTCTCATCATGAACAGAGGCCTAGTGCCATCTCTCTTAACACCCCCTCCCCAAGGTGAACAGGCCGTCTGTGGAGTGGGCACATGAAGCACTTACTAAGCAGGATTATAATGCAGAGCAGGATGGCAATGATGGCGCCAGTGCCCAGCCCTGCACCCACGATCCTGTCCACATCCGTGCAGTCCCCATTGGAGTCACACTGGCAAACCTTCACGCGCAGGATGGAGATATTCGATCTGGGAGGATTACCCGAATCTGTGATTATGATTGGGACTTCATAGATACCAGCTTCAAGAAATTTTATCTTTAAATTTAGCTGTGCAAAATCACCTAATGAAAAAAGGAAAAGGAAAAAAACAAACCCATTCAGTGTGAATATCATACGTAACATAGTGAAAAACACATAGCATTTTCTAGAGTGTTAGTATTTAAGTTTGTGTATATATGTATGTATATGGTTGTGTAAGTACATATACACACACATATGCGATTCATCTGGGCCATCTCCTCATATGCAAATTACAGCCTCAGAAAACATTCAAGATGGTCAGCTATGAGTCAGTTTAGACTCAGTGGTAATAAGAATGAGGTGGGAGAGAGAGACAGAGAGATGTGTTGTGGTGTGCCCACACACGTGCATGTGTATAAAATTCAAACTCATGCCATGATGTTAACTACAACTGACTCATAGCTGACCCTTCAGCAGGTTTTTGGAGGCTGGAAAATCACATGGGAGGAGACTGCTCATCTTTCTCCTGTGAAGCCATTACGGAATTCAAATCGCCAAAACTAACCTTTGTACTATGCCCCCGTGCTTGCTTTCTATCTATCTATCTATCATTATCTATCTATCTATCTATCTATCTATCTATCTATCTATCTATCTATCTATCATCTATCTTCCATTCATCTACCAATATATCTACTGATATAAATCTAGATAGACAGATTATTCATCTTTCTCCCGTGGAACAGCTGGTGGATTTGAACTTCCTGCTTTTGGCCTTTCTGTGCAGCTTTGAATCTCTAGGCTGCTAAAGCCCTCTTAGATAGACAGATATGTTGTTGTCGTGTTCTATTGAGTCAGAAGCAATCCATAAGTAAACATCCATAGGTTTTTAAGGGGCTGTTAATTTGATAGAAGACTGTCTCCTGAGCAGCTGGTGGATTTGAACTGTGTATCTGTGTGTTTGGAACACAATTTCTTACCGCTGACACACCAGAACTCTCTATAGATAGATACAGAAAGTGGCATATAACTATGCAGTATTAAAAAGATTCTTCAACTTTAAGGACTTTTAATATATAATTTAAGTGTTAAGTATCTTTAAAAAATATAGTCACTGAGCAGATCATAAAGCATAGAAAATTAACTTTTCATACCAGGACATCTCAATTGCACATATATTCAAACAGTTAACCTGTTCTTACCATTAAGCCGAGTGATGGTCCAATTTCTCTTAATCGTCACTGGAGACAAAGGCAGATCAAAGCCAAATGGTCCAGCATTTGGATCAATGTCGTAATCCAGAGCTGTGATGTTAATTGAATTGGGGTCTGGAGTTTCACAAGTCTCTGCCTCTGGAGGTAACACTTGGGGGGCATTGTCGTTAATATCAAGTAAATAGATCTGCAGTGTTCCGGTTCCACTCATCGGAGGGATTCCTTAAAGGGAGAACAATTACAAACCTATGCTAATCACGCTTCAATTTCCGTGACATTCTCAAAGTTTTTAGCCTTCCTTCTTCACTTTTGCTATCAGAAAAAGCTGACTGGCTGCCTCAGCATTCAGACTGCCTGTTTCCGGAACAGTCCACCTCTGGGTTCTGTCCAAGGCTGACCCTGAGCGGCGCAACTTCTCTGCAGGTGCCGAGCACGGTGACAATGCCTGGCTCCTTTGAGAGGGGTCCTGCAGCTTGCCCGCCCCGGCTGTCCATCAAACCAGACTCTGGGGTTCACCTAGTTCCTCCAGGCCCGCGGGGATGTGAGTGAAGTGGACACAACGCTCCTGATCTTACGGACCTCTACTGTGATGGAGACTCAAAATGTGTGTGCCAAGAATAGGACTTCAAAACATTTCAGACAGTTATGAAATACAGAAATTTTTCTAAAAAACCAGAGATCTCCTCTTGGGAAGGAACGCTATGGAATAACAATAGTTAAATATTGTTATTTATATATAACATGTTGCTGCACACTTTTTAAATTGATGACCATGCTTAGAAACACATTTGCTGTCATTTGCGGCAACGTGTTATATAAACAATATTTAAAGATCAACCATCTACAAAGTATTTTTACAAGTATTGTTGTTTTTATGTGCCATTGAGTAAATATCAACTCAGAGTTGACCCTCCAGTGGGTTTTCAGAGGCTGTGAATTACATGGGATGAGCTTGCCCGTACTTCTCCTTTGGAGCATCTTATGGATTTACTCAAGGCTTTTGGCAGGGCAGCTCCTTACCCACGAGACCACCAGAGCTCTTTAGATATGTTATCCCACTGCGATCCTATGAAATGGATTTAAACAGATGAAGAACTTGAGTTCTCCTAACCTGTGCATGACCACACACTCTCATAAGTGGTGGAGTTGATGCTAAGAATCATTCTCACATCATATCCTCATTCCACTACTAAAGGTTTTCTGGGGTAGTGGCTTTTGCTACATTAATCCCTTCTATACAACTGTACTTTGAGGCCTGTAAGTTTAAGACTTGTCTGAGGTCTTACTACTATAACTGCACATACATTTTCAAAGAGAATTAAAAGCTCAGGGTGATTTCTGGGGGGCCTTGCTGAGGACTGGGATGGCACTGGAGCAGAGTGGGTTAAGGCAGTGGGAAGAGTGGTTGCTGTAATAGTCTAAGGAGCACTTGGACTACTGTGGTGCTTCACGTTGTGAGGAACTTTCACATTTATTATCACATGTAGAATTATTTTGTTCTTATGACACCATTTATTATCACATACAGTATTATTTGAATCTCATAAATAATTTTAACATCGTGTTGACAATAAAGCCAATGCACAGGAAATGTAAGGAAAAACAAAAAAGATTTGGCATTTCTTAAAACGTGAAGATGTCATCAATTAACATGAATACATATAGGGCTAAGTGGGTCTTAATACAATCCAAATGATACCCTTAAAAGAGATGAGACAGAAAGAGACACAGAGGAAAGGCCAGGTAGTGAAGCTCCACACTGCAGCTACTGGCCAAGGAATGCCTGGGGTTACCAGAATTTAAGGGAGATAAGGAAAGTATCACTTCTAGATCATTTAGAGAGAACATGCTTTTGACAACACCTTAAGCACGACTACTGGCCTCTAGAACTCTAAGACAATGGACTTCTTTCCTTATAAACTAGCCAGTTTGTGATGTTTTGTTATATAATACATATGCTGTAAAAGCATGCTGTAAACTCTGTATTTTGAGGTACAGTGGAATGAGTTGTTCTGATCAAGTTCAACTCTAACTAGTGGAATATCAGGTCATGCATTGGACAAGACTGGAAATCCTGCTTTGGCCCTGCCACCACTCAGCTTTGCTAGAGAGATTCATTTCACATAACCTCTATGGAGGACTGAAATGGTTCGCTGAATTCGCTGTTACATTTTTCAAAGTGCACATCTTGACCACCTACTTGACAGTTGTCTGCTATTTTTACTGAATGCTAGAAGCAAAATATATTTGAAAACATGGTTGTGAAACTAATTTTTAAATGACAATTTTTAAATGCAGATGTAGCTACGAAATACTCAAAGGACCTACAGAAAAGCACTATAAAAAAAAAAAAAAAAGAAAAGCACTATAGAACCCGACATCTCATTTTGTGAAGGAAAATCATGGAAAAGAGCCATGATATTTATCAATCAACAAATGGTCTATTTAAGGAAGTGTTTGATAGATAATAATAATTTATATATTATATATAATAGGTATTTATATGTAATATACAATTTATATATATATATATATTTATATAAAAAATTTCATTGCAGTCCTTGAAGGGGTTTAAACAGCTGAGGAAGCCGAGTCTTTGTCAAACATTGATGTAGAGTTGCTACTAAGGACTGCTCTGAGTAAATCCCAAACTGTTCTTTTTTCACTTAAAAAAGGCTGTCTCAGACCTCAAGTGACTCATGACATATATGAACATTCTCCTTTGTGCCAGATACTCTTTAATCATCTTGTAAGTATAAGTCATTTGATCTTCCCCTGTGAGCTAGGTCCTGTCACTGTTACCCTATTTTACAAAGAGGAAGCTGACTTTTGTCACCAATTTGGGACCAAGAAAGCAGCAGAGCTGGGGCCTAGACCCAGGTGGTCAAAGAAAACTCCAGAGGCAGCACTCTTAAACTGAGGTCTCATCGAAAGCTAATGAAGCCAAATAAGTCTATCTCTAGATTTGCAGAAGCTGTTTTTAAGTCCATGTGATGTGCTATTGCATCTATTGCAACACACAGTGGCCCATCAGCAAAGAGTACAACTTCCCCATTGAGTTCTGAACAAATCAAACTCACTGCCCTTGTGTTGGTTTTCCCTTTCATTAGAGACCCTCCGCGGGGTTTCCAAGGCTGTCAATCTTAACAGGAGGTGGCTGCTCATCCTCTACCCACGGCATTCAAGAGACTGTGCTGCTTGGTTAAAGGAGACTGACAAGTCTTCTCTCCTGCAGACTGGCTTGAAATGCTGACCTTCCTGAGAGCAGCCAAGTGTTTTAAAACCACTGGATAATCAGGGTTCCCTCATTTTTTTTTGTTGTTGTTGATAACTTCAATCTTTTCCTCTATCCATCATGATATTGTCTATAACCTCAGAACTGAGAATTTTTTGTTTTTTTTTTAAAATTATTACACTAGTTTATTTACAAAATTGGAATACATTCTTTTTCAGACAAGATTCTTCCAATTTCCCTTACCCCCCCCAACTCATTCAATTATACAATTTTATGATTAATCCCCGCCCACATCCTCATCCCACTGCTCCCCTCCCCCTTGAATCTTTATACTCATTCTACAATAACGATTTTAAACAGTATTTGTCCTTGTGGGACTGAGTTAGTTCCCTCAGCTTAACGCTCTCCAGTCCCTCCCAAGTTCGGTAATAATTAACAAACTCATGACTCCTGTGTGCTATGTAGTATTCTATTGTATGAATGTACCATAATTTCTCAATCCATTCACTTGTGGTTGGACAACTGGGCTATTTCTATGTTCTTATGATAATGAATAATGCAGCTATGAATGTCAGTGTATGTGTCTCCGCTTGTGCCTCAGGTCTCATTTTCTCAGGGTATATTCCAAGTAGTGGAAGAGCTGGGTCATATGGAATTTCTATGTTCAGCTTTTTGAGGAAGTGCCATACTGCCTTCCAGAGTGGCTGTGCCATTGTACAATCCCACTAGCAGGTGTATGAGAGTTCCAATCTCTCCACATCCTCTCCAGTACTTATTACTGCTGCCCTGCTAGGCTTCACTACTGCACCTGGAGTGAGAGGGTACCTCCTCGTGGTTTTGATTTGCACTGTTCCCTCGTTTTTACCTTCCGTATTGACAGTAGTACTCATCTATTTTCTCAACAATTTAGAAACCAGCAGAGAGACCCCGAAAGGATGGAAAGCCACCAAAATGCTGCTCAATCAGATGCTCCAAAATCGATGCCCTAACAACTCACACTGTTAAATTCGTCTCAATTTATTCACTAAATTAAGAGTCCTAGCCCATAGCGGACAGAGGCAGGGACTGCTGTATTATGTGCCATTGACATAACTATGATCAAGGCCCTACGCATAATGGCTCTGAACCCTGCCTTGTCCTGAGTCCATGTCACCGTCTCTGACACACCCGACCCCACTGCCACAGTCACTGTCAATCCGTCTCATCCAGGGTCTTGCTTGTCTGCACTGCCCCTCTACCCTTCCAATCATGCTGCTGCTCAATCAGACGTCCCAAAATCAATGCATTAAATGCTCGCACTGTTAGCTTGTCTCAATTTATTCACGAAATTAAATTTCCTAGCCCATGGCAGACCAGAGACAGAGCCCACAGAAAGAAAAAAGTGCTCCAGACAGACATACTGGTGCAGCAAATTGAAGAAACTCCAAAGCCAGTAGACTCAACACTGCTGGAAGGAGGCATGAATGTGTGGGAAGGCAGGAAAACTAGTAAGATTTGAAATCACAGCACCAGGTTAGCCTAGGAGGTGCACGGACGTGGAGAACATTCATTACAGAAGATAGGAACTATATAACAAAAAGCCCACAGGAAACAGGAAATAAAAGAGAGGCTGTAGGGTAATAAAGGTCAGTTGTCTGGACAATTGAATTTCATAGAAAACCCCATTTCCTGGCGATGCATGCATGATGAGTGCCTCTCTTTAAAGGATGATCTGGTGATTCTATTTAATTACGTACCATTGTCAGAAGCAAGGAAGGTAGCATTGTATATATTGTTTTTCACGTGTGGGGATTCTCTGTCCAAAACAGCAATTGTCGTTATCTGCCCATTCACGGGATCTATTTTTAACCAATTAGCAGGATCAGATAATTTCGTGTATCTACAAAATGAACAGACAGCAAATTCAGTTATACTTTGATACTATACAATTAAGCATTCCCCCCCCACCCAGGTTTAATTCAATCTCCTGCTAGCCTGCTAACTTCCATTTCTGTAGGTTATAGATGGAAATATCATTTCAATACCAAGAAGTATTTCTGAGGCGATGCATTTGGAAGCCATAGTGAGGTTGTGATGATCAAACAGGCGAGAAACACTGAGAGACAATGCCTCGTCACTCAGTCTCCCCAAGGACTGAGGACTAGTGTAGATTTGACAGATCCTGTCTTAGACGCTTGTTCTATTTATCAAATATAAGTGGTGGTGATAAAGCACTCTCCAACTCTACGCAATCCACTATGTCTGTCTTTGTCCTGCAGAGAAACTAAAGGTCTCGAACTGCTGGCCGACCACCCTGCAGGTAGCTGCAAAACAAGCTATGGACTACAACACCAGACAGAATATTTTAAATATCCATGATCCAAATCCACAGCTATCAAGTGCATTCCAACTCGCAGGACCGGGACCTCCCCACTGCAGATTTTAGACTCTGGAAATATATGTATTTTTTTTAACACTCTGGAAACCTTTAAAGAAGGAGACTGTCCATCAGATCGTCCATCTGCTCTCTCTTGGATCAGTGATAGATTCCAATCACTAACCTTTGAGTTAGCAGCATAGCACATAACACATTGCACCACCAGTCCCTTACCTTCTCAATAAACAAGAGTTAAAAGAAACTATGATAAAAGTTTAAATTTCCACCATAGAATAGTCCTATAGCATTTGTGACCTCATCATGGTTGAGATTAGGTCATATTAGGGGAAACTCCAATAGTTCTACCCCCAATAGGGGGACAGAATCATCCTTTAGCATTCCCCACATTGTCCTAAACCTCAGACCAAACCCTCTTTCAGGAAAGTCCTATTGTTTAAGTCTGCATAAAGAATTTACAATCTTAAAGTCATTTTTTGGTTTATTTTTTCTAAGCAGGTTAAATTTTTCCTTGTTAGGAAAGCCAATATATTTGTTGCTGTTAAGCTGTCAAGTAGATTCTGACTTACAGGAGACCTCAGATGTGGAGACTAGAATTTCTCCCTAAGGTTTTAAGGGACGTGGCCTTTCAGAAAAAAGAAAAAAGGAAAAAAAAGATAACCAGGCCTGTCTTCCGAGGCACATCTGGGTATGTTCAACTGGCCAACATTTCAGCTAGCACTTGAGAATCTGAAGATCAACCAATAAAAAGGTTGGGAAGAATATACTATGCTCTGAGATACAAACATTTACAGAATTTCAATACACTTAGCAGTGAGTTGGACAGTGAACAAGCATGTGTAAAGTCTTCAAGCCAAATAATTAATTAGTAAAAAGAATGAAAGAGAAAAGGGAAATGGAGAAGGAAACAAAGAAGCAGAGAAAACTGTGTTCGTCAAAATAGTATCAAAATTGACCTGTCACATTTCCAACTTACAATAGCTACTGATGTACTGCGGGGATATTTCATCAAATAGTTTCTTATTATCTTGTATTAATATGCATAAGAGCTGAACAATGAATAGAATGGCAGGAGAAGCATCAATGCATATGTACTGTCAAAACAATGAAGAGACATGTTTTGGAGAAGGTGCCTCCAGAATGTTCCTTGGAGGTTGAGATGGTCAAGTTTTAGCTCACATACTTTTGACATGCTAGCAGAGAGACTCTTCTTTGGAAAGGCACATCATGCCTGAAAAGGCAGAGGGTCAATGAATACGGGGAAATCCATCAAGATGAACTGATATCTGCGTCAAGATGATAAGGAAGGTGGTGGAGGAAAGGACAGAGTTCAGATCAGTATGATCTGTACTTGACTTGATGGCATTTAACAATCACAATGAGCTATTTAAATGGCTTGAGTTCAATATATAGAAAAATGGAGAAGATGGGATGAGTTAACTGCTAGCAGCAGTCTTTAAAGAAGTTAAATAAAGGGAGCTCTGGTGGCCTAGAGGCAAGAAGCTGTGCTGTAATCCCAGAGGCACCTGAGGTTCAAATCCACCAGATGCTCTGCTGGAGAAGCAGGGGCAATCTCCTCCCGTACCAGTCAGATCTCATTTGATGGTATACATGCAAAATATAACAAAATTTCTTAAAAAATTATTTTTTTAAAAAGAAGTTAAATAAAATATGAGTTAATTCTTTAAAATTATTGCCACCAGTGATGGAGAGAAGTTGTGTGAGGTAAACTCTTCCAGCATCAACCAACTTACTCATCCAAAGCATAAATTAGATTTTGCTGAGGTTGGAAATCTTAATATGTAATGTTTTATATCTTCAATAACTGCAGTATAGGTAAAGGATGAAAATAATTAGCTCTTAAATCTTAGTTTTGACATAAGTTTTCTTCTTGTGTGGAGAAAAGATGAATGTTCTAATCTTCTGTAAGTCCTTTTATTTACTTACTGTAGAAGAACCTTTGTAAAGCTTGGTATATAACTTCAAGCAAAATCATTAATGATGAAAAAGAAAGAAAGAGAAAATGGAAAGGGGGGTAGGAAAGGAGGCAGAGAAAAAGGTGTTCTTTGAAATAGAATAATAACTGTTCCATCACATTTCCTATCTAACATCCCCCTGATGTACTGTGGGGAGAATTCATCAAACAATTGACAATTATCTTGTATTAAGTAGTCTAGGTTCCAATGAAAATGGCTTGCTCAAATGGTCATTTAATACATGGAATTCACAGCACAGTACATAATGCAAATCACGAAGCCATAAAAACATGATAGTGTCGTGGACTGCCATTGAGTCGGGCATGACTCATCACGACCCTATGAACAAAAGGCCTGAAGCCTTTCTGTCACTATTGTCATTTATCAAAGTTCACAGAGTTTCTTTTCATACCTAATATTTTGCTGCATATACCGGTCTGGGTCCTGAGCAGTGAATGTCGTTAGCATGGTACCAGCATGAAGGCCTTCTTCCTGGCGAATGATCTTGGGATTGGGGACAAAGTATGGGTTTTCGTTCACATCAATAACTGTAACAGACACAGTGGCAGTTGACTGAGGTGGGTGCTGAATACCCTTGGCTAATGGCACTTGATTTTCTGCAGCGACAATAAGGACAAACATCCGATTCGTTTCAAAGTCAATCGGCTGGAAAAAGAAAAAAAAAAAAAAAGACATATTTTTGTAGGAAATACAAATGCTTGAAATTTGCAGTTTTGTATTCTAGCAACTACATTTTCAAACCATTTCCATTTTTCATCCACTGCACCTCAAAATTCTTCTCAAATGCCTAGAAAGCATGCCTTAGCATGGTCAAAGATTAAAACACTTCACTCTAACCTATTTATAAACCTTGGGTTCTTGAAGATTTATGTTCACCAAGTGATTCAAGCTTTATGAACAGCACTGGTGAACAAAAACACTAAATGATCTTGAGATGAAGTGGGGGGGGGGAATTAAACCCTTAACCATTGGCACAAATACTCAATCCAGTCCAGAAAAGTGTGGAACAGGTTCTAGTGAAGGAGAAGGGGGCTCTGGAGCCCGAGTGGTCGAAGATACACTGCCAACTCAAAAGCATGCATTTCTAATCATTAGCGCCAACTCAAAGGCATGCATTTCTTATCATTAGCTGCTTTTGGAGAGAAAGATGGACAGTTTCCTCCCCTGCAATTTACTGACTATGAAAACCTCAAAGTTTAACAATGAATCAGTTCTGACTCCAAGTTAACAACTCACAGACTGAATAAAAAGGGAGGTAAAAACTTAAACAACAAATGGAAAACAGTAAGTTCTCTTTCTGCTGTGCCCCCCCAAATGCTAAACTTACTCAATTCAAAAATCTTCATCAATTTGAATTCCACATTTTAAATACATGCACATCTTTTAAAACAAACAGCATTTGTAGACTGACGACTGTTGTTGTGTGCTGTGGAGTCATAACCGGCTCATAGCTAACCAGGCAGCAGGTTCTCAGAGGCTACATAAATCGCACAGGAGGAGAATAGCTTATTTTCCTGCACAACAGTTGGTGGATTTGAACTGCCTACCTTTGTGTTGGCAGCATATCTCTTTGCCACTAGGGCACCAGGTTGTGGTTTCTGTGGACTGTCGAGTAGTAACAGACCCATAGCTAACCCTCCACAGAGTTTTCAAAGGCAGTGAATTACAAGGGAGGAAACTTCCCATCTTTCTCCCACAGAGAGAAAGATGGTGGGTTGGAACTCTGATAACTTTGGTTTGGAAATACAATTCCTTACCATTAAGCCACCAGAGCTTTTTATTTATCATACTAAAAATCTGACAGTCTTCTGAAATGGTTTTGGCTATCTGACTAGTCTGAAAGATTTTCAAATATAAAAAGAACACTTCTAGAAAAATGCAATGCACAAATAACCCTTAAAAGTGAGTGATAGCTTTCCAAGATCACTTGGGTCCTGCCATTAATAGAAATGTTACCAGAAATCAAGTGACCAGGCTGGACTTTCCTTCTTAATTCCCTCTGGTCACCTTCTAGTGGCACTGCAGGTACGCATTACGGAGCAGTAAGAACAGGACAGTAAGCCTGCGGAGCTCAGACCACTGACAGTCCAAAATCTTCACGTGCTGAAGCTCAAAAGAAAGCCACGTCATTATCAAGACTAGCTTTTAAATCTAGACCACATCTTCCAGTCTTCAAACACATGTTATGAATTATTTCATTAGCCACAATGTCTCTGATAGAACATTTATTTATATTAAGTGTTATTCACGGTTCCAAATCCTTTAATGTGCTGTAAGTGCATGGAATCCTCACATTAGCCCTTTGGGATCATCATAATCTTCACTCTGTGCTGGGAAAACTGAAGTTTGTTGTTGTCTTTTAGTGCCAGCTGAATATAACTGATCATGACCCTATGAACCACAGATCTTAACCTTGCCCTGTCCTGTGCCACTCTTAAGACTTAGGATATGCTGGAGCCTCTTGAAGCATTTGTTGCAGAAGGTCAGGGACTGCAGGCTTCAATATCAAGAAAACAAAGATTCTCACCACCAGGACAATTGGCAGCATCATGATAGAGGAAGAGGTTGAGATTATAACCAACGTTAGTTTGCTTGGCTCCACAATCAACTGTCTAGTTATCAGCAGCGAGGGAATGAAGAGATAAACTGCATTGGGAAAGTCTGCTGTCAAAGACCTCATCAAAGTACTTAAGAGCAATGATGTCACTCTGGAGACTAAGGTGTGCCTGATCCAGATCATGGTCTTTGCAATTACTTGCTATGCATCAGAAAGCTGGACAATGAGTAGAGATGATAGGAGGAGAGTTGATGCCTTTGAGCTGTGGTGCTGGAGAAGAGTACTGAATGTATCAGGGTCTTCTAAGAGAACAAAAAGATTTGTCATAGAGGGTGAGATTTGGACATGCTGTAAGGCGGGACCAATCCTTGGAGAGGGATGTCATGCTTAGGAGGGTGAAGGGACAGAACAATAGAGAAAGACACTCAATGAGATGGACTGATTCAGTGACTGGGGTAATGGGGGGGTATGTCAGAGACAGTAAGACTGGCACAGGACAGAGCAGGGTTTAGGGCTGTTGTACATTGGGTCGCTACGAGATGCAGGTGACTCAAAGGCACCTAAAAACAACAACAGCAGCACTGTTATAGTCACTGTGTCAGTTCATCTTGTGGGTCTTCCTCTCTCTTTGTCCTTTCCTAACATGGCATTTTCAATCACTTGGCATGCATCTGAAAGTTGGACAATGAACAGGATGACAAAGGAAGACTCCATGGCTTTGAGTGGCGGTGTTGGAGAAGAGTACTGATTATCTCATAGACTGCCAAGAGAACAAATATGTTAGTCTTGAAGGAAGTGCAATGAGGTTACTTCTCAGAGGCAAGGATGGTACACAGGCCCTGGAAGGTTAAACAACTCCTGGAAATCACACTTTTCTGAAGCAGCAGAGCTGGGATTTGAACACAGGCAGTCTGGCTAAGAGACGAATGCTCTTGGTCACTTCCATGTCTCTCTCCTCAGGCACAGATGCACTTTTCTGTAACTGGTACTTTTCTAAACTAACGCAATACTTAGGTTCACTTATAAATGAAGACTGTTGGGGTGAAGGGCAAGAAAGCAATTCTCTTTCTTTATTGGGAGGTAAAAGGAAGGGATTTTGATTTTAGAGAGCTTTGAAGTTATAGTCATGCATTTATTATTCTTTCAGTAAACCCCCTGTACTTCCAGCCTTAAGTTTTGTCTGGCAATTAGACATCAGAAGAACGAATTCCTTAAGGTCTTGAAAATAACATCTAAAAACGGCAAAACAAATCCAAATCATTTACAAAGCATAGGCCCTCTCCTCTTCGCATTCTGTTTTATTTCTGTGACATATTCTGGTTTGTACATTACTTGTAGACTTTTACAATAACCTATGGCTATGAGGCTAATAGGCACGAGGTCTCATTCTTTCGTTTCACTGGTTTGCTTATAATCATTTACTTACATTCCTGTTGTCATTACTGCTGTGTCCCATGAGCTGTAACTGACCCACAGCTAAAGTGGTGCATTTGAACTAAGTGCCTTCAAGATTGCAGTACAGCTTCTTACCACTAAGGCCACAAGTGCTCCCTACATACTTTGTATTTTTATGCCATTTAGCACTATTAATCTACGCTTGTTGGTATCATTCTTAATAGCTATGTCCGAGCCCTCAAAAATCACCATAATCATTGTAATGGATTGTTGTTGTACTATCGAGTTGGAAGCAACCAATAGCTGACCCTCCAGAGGGTTTTCAGAGGCAGTTAATCACACAGAAGCAGACTGCCCAGCCTTCTCCTGTGCAGCAGCTGGTGTAATCCAACTAGACGTCTTCAAGATTGCAGCGCAGCTTCTTACCACTGGGCCACCAGAGATCCCTTGTAATGGATTAGGAGAAGGGAAAAAAAGAAATCTGAGACTAATGGATGAAGGAATAATATATGCACTGTGATTAACAATCCAGAACAGGATATAACATAACTAATGGAATGGGGAGGATGAAAGGATGGAGAAGAAAGGGGGTGAGGGAAATATTATAAAATAAAATCAATGTGACTGGGAGAAAAAACAAGATATAACAAACAAAAAAAATGGGAAAAGAAAATAAAAATGTAATGTTTCACTAACGTATCAAATACACCTGACAGCTACACTGCTGAAGTTAGGCACATTTTCAGATTCCTTCAACTACCTAAACTGATTTAAAACAAGTCCTATTCTGAACATAATGTGGGACCACCTACTTTGGCCCCAGTCTCAAAATAGATTTTTAAAAAATAAAAATATGAACTGCACCAAATGATATATTTCAGATTTAAAGATACCTGAAAGAATTAAAAAAAAAAAGTTGTAAATTCAATCGTATAATAAAGGGACAGACTCAAGGCAAAGTTTGTTGTGGCTGAGTGAGAAGTGACTCAAAGAAGTCCTCAGCAGGTTTTTGGAGGCTGTAAATTGCATGGGAGTAGACATCTTTTTCCTATGGAGCATCAAATCTTAGGGTGGATTTGAACCGCCAGAGAGGTGCAGCCTTTGGGTTTGCAGTGTTAACTCCCTACAGACTAGGCCACCAGGGCTCCTCAAAGGGCACAGGAAGCACTCACAGGTCCCCACCGAGTGGCTGGTGGGGAGAGTCTCAGTGGGAGCGGGCACTTACTTTGACCACAGTGACTAGGCCGTCGTTGCTGTTCGGGTCCGTGTGGATGGCGAACCGCCCTGTAGAATCTCCCCCGTTGATGCGGTACACCGCGTTCCAGGCTGGTGTGTGCGGCTGGTCCTTGTCCGTCACCGTCAAATTAGCCACTATGACATCTACCCTGTTCTCGGGGACTTCGCCGTAGAACTACAGGAAGACAAAGCTCAGTGAGAGGGGTGCATCCCTGCCAGGCAGCATGTCGATGACCACTCCGCCATAAAAATTTTTATGATCGCCACTAAACAAGGCGAGCGGTAATGCAAGTAATCACAGCATTTATATCTGACTTTAAAAACACTGAACTTGTTGCCAGGAGTCTTGTTTTCCTACTAAATCTTGTGACACTTTCATTAATGTTAAAATTAGCAGGCACATGTGAGGATGTGGGAGATGGCTGTAGGATCACTAGGAAATAGTGTCACCAGAAGTAATTTCAAGATAATAGAAAAGCAGCATCCATCAATCATGTGATTCATACGGATGAAGTATTTGTATGTTTCAAAAACACAAGTACTTTAGGGTATTATTTATTATATTCTTAAAGTTTCATCAATTAATACCCCAGTATTAATATGTATAAAGTATATAATTCTTTTATTACAGCTATTTTTAAACATGACAGCATACAGTAGCAACTTTAACAATGAACTTGGAGACTATAAGGAAACAAATTAACTGAATGATTTCTTTAAAGCTCTGATGATTACAAATGCCTGACTGTGGTCATTCTCTAATTAGCACCTGAACAAGTTCCACACGTATGTGTCATATTTCCTACTCACGACACACTTTCTCTGGGCCGGAGGGTGTGTGAGTGGCTGGGGTGCCTACCGTCATGGCCGTGAACTCGGGAGGATTGTCATTGACATCGGTCACCGTGATAACGGCTGTGGCTGTATTGGAGAGGCCGTAGGTGGGGTTCCCCTCCATGTCGGTAGCTTGAATTATTAATGTATACTGCTGCACTTTCTAAAAAAGACATAAAGACAGCAACACTTCAATGAAACTCATTCCTCAGGAAGACACATAACTGTAAATGGTTCTTTTCCACCATAAGGAAAACACATCATCATTCACTCTGATGCACAGTATTTGAAATTCCCCAAGTGGAGTTTACTTTAATTACGGGAGCTTGGGTCTGGTCCTTGTCTTGGGGGCAAATGTAACTGCGTACATGCACCTCTGCTCGCAGAAAGAAACACTGCAGACGAGGAGATTCACATGGTGCTCACACCGACCTGAGCTTCACCCTTTCGCTTTCTTCTGAACGTCTCAATATTGTGATCAAAAGTGAATATTTAAGTGGTTGGCATTTATGGTTATTCATGTTTGGAAACTAACGACAATGAAAAGTTGCAAGAGAAAGAGTGAAGAAAGTACATATAATTCACAATGTATACATGCTTTACACTTCTATAATCTTGGGTATGTTCTTTCTGTTACAAAAGACCTAATCAAACATTCCCCCTTAGTTCGCATTAGTACATATCTCTCAGAACAATAAGAACAACATAGTCTTAAATGGGAGAGCCTTGGTGTGCAGAAGCATAATTCAGCTGCTAACTGAAAGACTGGTTGTTAAGTTCATCCTGTGGCATCTCAGATGCAAGGCCTGGCAATCCAGTGCAAACAATACGCTCACTGAAAGCCCAAGGAGCAGAGTTTACTCTGAGACAGTGTTGTTATCATGAGCTGGAGTTTACTGGACATCAGCTGGTTCATTCTTAAAGTTAAAACCCAATCAAAGGGTTCATTTCTATATTCTTGGTCTTGAAACACAGGTTCATAACTGTATAATGAATTTATCACAATTTGTATATAATTCATTGAGGTCATTAGAATTATAGTGGCTAGAGATATATTTACACGCAGACAATTATCAGATAGGCATGTAGAGCTCTCTAATTCTAAAATAAGTTTTTCCACAGGGGAACCAGATTGAGCTGTGACACATCTAAGAAAGTGTGTGAATCAATGAATAATAATAACAACAATAATAAAGAAAACAAAAATCCCACCAACGGAAACCCTTAACGTTTTCTATGATGTCTGCGGCACTCCCTGATAAAGTTTTCTATTTAAGATCATCGAACCAAATTAAAACTCAAACTCCTTGCTGCTGAGTTGGAATTAATTCATAGCTGACCAAACAACCCTCTGTCCCGCAGGTTTTCAGAGGCTATAAATTGTATGGGGAGAGATTTCCTCATCTTTCTCCCTTGGAGCATCTGGTGGATCTGAACCTCCCGCCTTTGGGCTGGCAGTGCAATTCCTCATCCACTAGGCTACCAGACAGCCTACCTAAAATAATTTGATAGCACCATGGAGAACAGAACAGATTTCAAAATTAACTCAACTTCACAAATGGTCAAATAGTCTGAACAAAAATCAGAACTTCATACAAAAATAAACTGTTGCTGCAAAATGTGGTTTCCTGACTCTAAATAGCGCTTGAACAAGGAATGGCCTTCCTTAAGGGATTTCTAGAGCTCGCACAGAACAGACACAAATTGGAGCTTTTGATTTAGTTGTTAGTGAGAAGGCTGAGGGAAAAGCAAGGAAGAGGAGGGAAACCCGAACTCCACACATTAGCTTCTCAGTTTCTGTCCCCCTCAAATGCCAATATCAAGTAGTGATTAGCTTTTGCTTTCTTAAAAAAGACTATATGACTTTTCTGAATAAAGGAAGAAAAGTAAATTGCTCGTTGAGTAAATTTAATTTTTCTTAACCCCATATAGTCTCACATTATAGTAGTAGCATTATAGCTTACGATGTTAAAACATTTCTAAATGGCTTTCTGTGTTGATCAAGAATGTCATTTCAGGTTAATACTCTCCTGGGTAGGGAGCAAATTTTGTAGGGCATTCAGTTCACCTTCCCAGCTGAACACCATGAAAATAAAATTTTGTTATGACTTTGAAATGCCACTTTTGTTAGCTGTTATTTGCAGAAACAGACGACCATTCTCACAAAGGGGGAAGAAATGGTTTTGGGTTTCTTTTAAGATAACAAGAACCATGGAGATATTTTTAAAGCAGATACACACCACTTCGTGCTCTACAAAGGTCTTTGAAATTATGTAAGCATAATAAATGTAATTTGCCACTGCACTGAAATACTGGGATCAGTAGATAATACTTGTAATTTCCTAATGCTTCAAGCCAGTTTGGAAATCTGTAAGTTATAAAAATATAAGATATAGTCCAAAGGCTTACAGTTCAAATCTCACAGCCGCTCTTCAGAAAGAAGACGGACCATTGCCACTCATGGGATTTACTACCTGCAAACCCACTGGACGATCAGTTATGAACCAGTCTTGACTCAAAGGCACTTAAGATACTGTCTCTCTTCAAATTAAATACGTAGCCATTTTCACAAGTACACTTTCTTCATTTTCAAATGCTTGTAAATGTAAAATGTTCTTAAATTTAGTAATGAACATGCAATAGCTTACGTTTGTTTTCTTAAGACAACAGAACTATTTAGAGCTTCTCAACTAATTTAGTCATCGGGCATCTGGTTCTGAGAGACTGACATTTATAAATTTGATTTCCCACCCTCATCTTCCCAAATCTGATCAAGCGGTATCCTGGATGAAAACTTTACCTCACTTCCTGTTCTAAAATGGAATGAAATCTCAACTGAAGGACCTGCTATCAGGCCTTCTTTCTCTGAGACTTACCTAACCATCTTACCAGAGTGATCACCTTTGATCCTCATAGCCCACACTTTGAGCTCTCTGTATATCTCATTAAACACCTTGCCAGGACTCCAAGCCTCTGCATTTGGAACTTTTCTTCTTCCAAAAGCAGCAATTCTTAACCACAAAGATACCCTTTTCCTCTGCTCTCCTTTCCCCTAGAACATCTGGCTGTCAGAACAGGGAGAAGCGACAGTCATTGAGTGCCCAGAGGTTAAGGATGCGGCTGAACATCTGGCAACACACAGGGCTGTGTCCCACTTTCAGAATGATCACGTTCACATGTTCACAGGACCGAGGTTGAGGAGCTTAGACTGTTCTTCATTCCATTCTGAATCTAGTAAACACACAGCTAAAACAGTCATGTCAGATGGGACTTGTGGGAGTTCTTAAGACTGCACGAGTACCTCTTCAGGTGTGTGTCACGGGGACACACCTCTACCACTGCATTTGGCTTCTGTGACTGTTGGGAGTCTACCTGTCCTTCTTTTTTTCCTCCCGATACACACTTGCCTCCTCAGGGCCCTTATTCTTTTCAGGTGTATATTGTCAGTTTATAGCAAAAGACCTCGCGAGCAAGCAAGAAAGTAGTGAGTAAATGTTTCTGAATTATGGCTGCAGGAATGCACCAAAGCCTTGAGCCTTATGCTACCTCAGTATCATCAATTCCGGTTAAGGAGAAAGGCCTCTTACTTAAAAAGGCTAGCTATCACTTTTGTACTAAAACATATACTAGGAGCATAAACACGATCATCGTTTCCCAAACTGCAATGATTCATATACCTCCATTTCAATGATTCCATGTCTTCATATTTCTGTATTATGAGTCACTTACTGTTTATCTTGGTATTAGCTCCCTCTTTGAAAACTTAATTTGTTGCATAAGTACTGGGAGTGGGAATCTAGTACTGTCTGCCATAAATAGGAGCTCTAGAAAGAAACAATAAAATTCCTGGGCTCTGAAAGTACCTGTTGGCTGGGGTAGGGTTTGCGAGGCCTCTAGTTTCTAGATCTCTAGTTTCCTGCATGTACTAATTAGTCATTATTTGACTACACCACCCTCTGGAAACACTGAACCACCGTGATTTAAATGAATGAAATGGTGAGAACATGCATTCAGTCTTCTGACAAATATAAACTCAATAGCTAGCAGACAATGCAGCATTCACTTGGGTGAAATCATGAACACAAGAATCTTTGGCCTTTTTTTCCACTAAGAGATGAAGACAGATATCAATGAGCCGCACGAATGTGTGTGTCTAATGTGTGCACATGGGAGTCAGATTCCAAGGAGCTTGGTATTATTTTCCTTTGAGATGTTTAATGTTGATCTGGAGGAGGAAGGCTAGAATTTTTGTCTATTTCTTCAGGGTTCCTTTCATGTAAAAAGATTAGAAATACATCTGTCTTACTGAATACAGAATAAGAATCTAGGTGCTAATTCTACACAGCAGTGATTGTAATATTAAAACACACACAGGTAATTGAAATGGTCAAAGCAAGGCACACGACTCAATCGCAGAAAGGCAAGCACCTGTTTGGAATGTGAGCGTCAGTCTGTGACTGAGAAATGGGGCAAGGATAGTCAGGCATTGAAAACAGCAGGAAATAGTAGAAAACTTTAGATTTGTACAAGGAATGGCCTAAGTTAGTACTGACTGGAAGTGGGACTAAAGAAGGCTTTGGAACCAAAGTTGAAGAGGGCTGTCCTGTCAGGTAGAGGGCTGACTTTATTCTATAGGGGCCTTTTATCCTGGAGGAACTGTGGATGTTTCCGATTACAGGGTAGGAATCTGTAAAGACAAGACTGGAGTTACAACAGAAAACAGGAAGATGCTCCTTCAGGCTAGAATAGCAGGTCGAGGGCACAAGGAAAAATCATTAAAAACCAAGGATACAACTAAGAGTAACTGTGAAGAGAAGTAAAAGTGAAGATGTGCCCTGTAGATGCTGCCGCCACTACTATTTACAATAATACTAGTCAAACAGTAGCCAGTATGCACTAGGTTTTGTGTTGAATGCTTTATGCATCTTCCTACATAATAACCATAGCCATCTCACATGGCAGATGATATTATACTAATTTCACAGATGCAGGAGCAGAGGCTGAGTCTGAATTCAGAGACCCTGAAGGGGGCTAGGCCACTAGCAGGGGCAGGGAAGGGGAAGAGATGGACTTGAAGAGAGGGAGCTAGAAAAACAATGCCAGGAAGAGTTATCACGGAGAAATACAACAGGAAATCACATAGAAATGAAAAAGACTACAAAAAAAAAGGAAGACTGGGCAATGTGGTGGGTAGTGCTTTATGCGTCGAGAATCTGACACACGGATAAGTTTTAAACCTGTAGATTAACGAAAAATAGAAAGCCTAAATCTCTCTAAGCATTTCAATGATTAGGAATTCAATCACTTAAAGGTGTCATATATCCTGGGAGAATGACATCTGAAATTACGTTTGACAGAAAAGAAATCTGTGGATTACATTAGCGGTAAGAGAATCTAAAGTCTGGACGGGGTCTGAAAAAGTCAAAGTAATTTCTGCCTCCTGTGTTAGTAAGAATTACCATAAACCAGTTGAGATGGTTTCAGAAAATGAAGGTTTTTCTCTAATTTTTTTCCCCACAGTAATTCATTGTTGTATAAAATAATTTTACTGTCAGGAAACTGTCTCTCATACAGTATCTAGCCCCTGATTCTACAGTTTTAAATCTGTTTCCACATTGGTTTCACCAGGGGTTTGGGAATAGCTTTTTGCTATCCACTGCAACATACACTTAACCACAATTACAGCCTCACTTTGGATTTTTATCCTCTAAATTAAGCACAGGGTCTCTGATTTTAAAACATGGTGGCCTGCTTTATTAAAACTACCTTCAATTCTCCAAGCCTCTTTCTTTCCCTAAGATGGTCAAGTGATATGTGATGATGTTGTTAGGTGCCATCGAGTCGAGTCTGACCCATAGTAACCCTATGAGCAACCGATCTGAACCTGGACAGTCTATCCTGTGCCATCCTCACACTTCCTGACACACCAGAGCAGCAGTCATCATGTCAATTCACCTTGTCAAGCGTCTTCCTCTCCTTCCCTGACCCTCCACCCTTTACAACATCATGTCTCTCTCCAAGGAATAGCCCTTCCTAACAACATGCCCAGAGTATGTGAGACGAAGCCGGATCATCTTTTGCCTCCAAAGAGTACCCTGACTGCATCCTCTCTAGGATGTATCTGTTTGTTCTCTTGGCCGCCCATGGGATATTCAGCACTCTTCTCCAAAACCACAGCTCGGCAATTCGTCTGTCATCCTTAGTCACTGTCAATGACAATGACATGGGATGGGTACAGTCATAAATGAAAACAATATGGAGCTCCAGTTCCACATCTCACAATGGAATATAAAGAAAAAATAGAATTGTCATTGTGAGATGAGCTAACCCTGACGTGATTTGAAACAAGGAGGAAACACCTACAGGTATCCATTAATAATAGAATGTGGAGCGTATGTAGAAGGAATGAAGGAAAATTCAAAGTTGTCAAAAGTAAGAGGAATGCTTGGAGATTGATAGCTGAGGCAATGGTGAAGCGAAATGGACAATCACATGTTCTACTAGATTGGGAATGCCAAATTGAAGAAGGGTGCTGTATTCATCATCAGAAAGAACATTTCAAGTTCAAACGTGAATCACAATACTGTCACTGTTAGGATAATACTCATAAGGTAACTAAGAAAATCAGTTCATACGACTGTTAGTCAAATTTACCAAGCAAGAAGAAACGGAAGATTGAGATCAGCTTCTGCAGTCAGAAATTGATCAAATATGTAATAAAGATGCACTGACAATAATTGGTGCTTGGAATGTCAAGGTTGGAAGCAAAGAAGAATTAGTAGTTGGAAAAGACAGCCTTGATAACAGTAATGATACTAGAAAGATGGAATTTTACAAAACCAAAGACCTATTCTTTAGGAGTACATTTTCTTCAAAAATAATATACAAAACATGAGGAAATATCAAAATAAAATACAGTTGTTGTATCAAAAATAATTAGTTGATACTCAATCCTTTCATGTAGCACACAATCAAAGACTGATTATACTGAAGGAAGAAGTCACATTACAGTAGAAGTCTTGGTAGGGGGAGAAAAGACTCCAAAAACGGACTGAAGACAAAGTGAGATAATTCAGCAAGTGGATACAATACAGATGATTATATTAAGAAATCTGGAAGGTAGCTATCTGACCACATGACTGTAAGATCCGTATCATACCTATTCCAAGGAAAGATAATCTGAAAAGTGCAGAAATTATTACATGATATACTAAATACCACACGTAAGTAAAATGAAACTGAAGGTAACCAAAAATGGGCGGCATTAGTACAATGACATGGAACTTCCAGGGTTTTAACCCATATTCACAAGCACATGGAATGGGAGATATCACTGCGGATGAATCTTGGCTAAAAGCAGAGACTATCAGAAAGAAAAAAGAACAAGCTATGTTTTATTGACTAAACAAAGGTATTCAACTGTGTAGATCCTAACAAATTATGGATAACACTGCAAGAACAGGAATTCTGGAACACTTTAATTGTGCTCGTGTGAAACCAATACAAAGCAGATGAAAAAATCTTCCTTGCATGAATTTGAAGAGGTCATGAAGTACTCGTTATGAGGACTAAAGACTGTACCCTTAGTGTGGATTACACTATAATGTAAATCAGAAATCTTTACAACCTGAAGAAAATCATGACAAATCAAGGATACACTCAAGTTATCAAGGATTTAATTTACACCATCAATGTCCATGGTTGCAATAGTCAAGAAACCAGAGGACTTAGGTAATACCTGTGCAAAAAATCCCTGTGCAGTTTTAAAGACAAAAATATACCATCTTAAGATGAAATTGACCCTTAAATGCATGCAAAAGCTAAAAAAATAAGTAAGGAAGACAGAAGCAGTACTGTGCATTTGAGGTGTTATCAAAGCATACTGACCATATATACCACAGACTGACAGAAGACAAAACAAACCTGTCATGGGAGAAATACAGCCTGACTGGTGCTTAGAAACCAGAACCGAAGACTTCATCACATTTATTTTGCTATCCGTCCTTGGAAAAGAACATCACGTTTGGTAAAGCAGAGCTGTTACGTGCATAGAACTGGAGCTGACTCATAGCTGAAGCGTTAGTAGGTTTTCAGAGGCTATAAACGGTAAGTTAGAAGACTACCAATTGTTCTTCTTTGTAAAAGATGGTGGTTTCGAACTGCATGCCCCAAGGGTGGCAGTGCAGCTCCTTACTACTAGGCCACTGGAGCTCCCTTTAAAGTAGAAAGTCAGTGGAAGAGCCTCAAAAAGGATGGATTGATACAGTGATTACAGTAAGTGGCTCAAATACAGTAATGACCATGAGAATGGTGCAGGACTGGGCAGTATTTCTTTTCTTTGGACATAATGTCACAAGTTACAATTGACTTTATGACATCTACAACCAGCAGTCCTTCTGCAGTATATAATCAAACTAACTCTCAAGAATATTAAAAATACCTTCCTTATGTTCTAATATAAAATATGGCATGCATGCTGAGCTTATCAATATTGAAGAATTTATCCCTGTTTCATTCACGAATGAGTGAAGTTAAAAAATATACACGTTCCAAACATCACTAAACTGAAAATACTATCACAAAAATTAAATGTCTTTCAGTAGTCTCTGACCCAAAACATTCCTGGTGAGAGCCGCTGACACCTGGGAGTTAACAGCTACAAGGTAACAGACATCCATCTAGCTCTTAAGTGAGGCTCTCAACTCAGTTATGAATAAAGTAATCACCACTGGCTCATGCTACTTTATTATAGTGCTTCCAGCACTATCTTGTGTATATAATTAATTGCAATAGTAGCTTTGCCTTCGATCCAACTGAAGTGAATGCTACTAAGGAAAATAAAACATCATAAAAACCAACTCCTAAAATCCTTGTCAATAATATTTATTATGGTAGGCATAATGTTTCCTTTTGACATGCATAATCTGAGCTCGCACTACAGTAAAAGCTGGCTCAGCTCGAAATATAGGAAGCTGGTGTCTCTATGAGGTGACACTTCGATAATTCATGCCAACGATGACTGCTGATGGTCAAAATAATAACCTTGAGGATCTGTACGGAAGCAGCAAAAACTGAATAGAGAAAGAATGTAAACAATTCATTAGTACTGCGGTTTAGGGAAAGAGCATAGGCAGAGCTTAAACAGAAACATGGGGAGTGGGAAGGCTGAGGGTCAAGAAAACGGTGCAAGGCGTTCCTGCCAGAAGGGATCACGTCAACAACACTAGGAGGAGTGTAGGATAGAAGCATGGTGGGCTAAAATCTAGCTCAGTGAGACAATCCATCTGGAATTAACTAGAATAGCCATTCCCTCTCAGGCTTTGACGTTACTTAGTATTTCAATGCCTCCAACATTTTGTGCCTTTAAAAAAAAACACAGGAATTAGTTTCTCTGCATTTATAACTTTAAGGGCTTGTCAGTAGTATTAATGCAATTATTAATGTCCAAATTTGCTAAATAAATTAACCTGAAAGTTAAGAGGCAAGTTCTAAAGGAGATCATCTCCTTTGTAAATTAAATCAAGTTAGTCCCAAGAGCTAAAAAAATGAGTCAGACACATGTTATTTGTAGCCTCTTAAAAATATAAATAATGTAAAACAAAAATAGCCTAATATACCTACATGTTAATTGGGCAGTATTTTTAAATTAATGCTTCACAGAAAAGTTTTGAAAAAAGAGTATTAAGAAATAAAAGAAATACCAAGAAAATATGTTAAGAATTTAAAAATCATATACTATAAAACAGGTTTAATTTAGTCAATAATCACATTAAATATTTTACATTCTGTGGACTATTTACATAGCACATGTATGTCACTTAAAGAATTTGAAATTATGCAGAAAGAAAACGAATAGATTTTTAAAATACAAATTAATATTTGAATAAAACAATGAATCTATTATTTCCTACAGATAAAGTGCATGTGATAATATATACTTATACATTGGTAAGGTTAAATAGAAACTGAAATACAGGTTGGGGTTGGCTTACTTCTCTGTCCAGTCCAGCCGCCACTGTGATAATGTCGCCAGTTTCATTGTTGATTGTAAACATGTTGGGTGAGGGGGTGCTTGGCGCCTGGGACAGGATCCTGTACCTCAGCATCCCATTCTGGGCGTTCGGATCATCAGCGTCGATAGCAGTGACTGTCATCACGTATGTTCCTACAGTCAGCACATGCAGTCAATGAGTGCGTGTCGCCTTAGAGTTTTTAAAAAGTACGCGTAGATTTGTATAAATACTGATTTTACTTTCCCTAAACAAGTATGCATTATGTCAGACGTGATTAAAACACTACCGTTAATGGAAAAAAAAAAAATAGCAGTCAGGAAAAAAAAAAAAAACAAAACACTACCGTTAAGATCAGCACTCACTCAGAGAATAGAAAACATGGTTTAGAGAGCTGAATGAAAAATTCTCTTACATAGATATAAAAGACTCCCTTTCCCCGTAACTGAGAAGGCAAATTTACTGCATAATTTTAAATAAGATCACTTTGGAGCTTAATTTATAGAAAATGTAAATAAGCGTTAGAGATGCAGCCAGACACATATCTCACGGCCACTAATTCCTTCCCTCTCCCACAGTTTCTTCCATTCTGCAGTAATGTCTAATATGACATGCTGAGCATGAGTCAGTCTCCCCAAAGCCTAAGTCACTCTCTGAATGTAAGCTGTGTGCATAACGGGGCACACTCCATTTGTTCAGGTCATAAGGAACTATTTCATGCATTACTGTTTTGGTACACTGAATAGGGACTTGGCATTGTGATTCATTATTTCATAGGAGATTAAAAGAACAGTGCAACCAAATTTGGGATTTCAATTTGTAAAGGTTTTGGAAGGGAACTCTACAAAGCATTAGCACCAAATAAGTTCAGGCTTTCTGGGAAAGAACTGTAGTTACACAGGATAGACAGAAGTAGTCACAACTAAAGATCTTTTGTTCTAAAGGATCTTTTCCTTTTAGAACAAAATTATAATCTATAGTATATGTCCTGTGACAGGCTGTTATTTACAATACACATAAATTCTGATTGTCTCTTCATTTCAGACTGACTGTCCCTTCATCTATTCCAACACAGGAATTACCCTTCCATTTCCATAAAAAAGAAGAGAAAATTAATAGAGAAGGTGGATGAAGGGAATAGCAATATAATAAGAGTTTACATAAGCACTGTAATAAGTTAATTGCATTAATCAATAGTAATTATCGCCTAAGAATGATTGACTGAAAAAATCACAAGTAAGATTTGTAAACTTTCAGTCAAATAAAGAGGATTAAAAAAACAAAACAAAACACCTAAATAACAGAGTGCTAAATTATAGAGGTTTCTACCTATAGCCTACTTTGTTCACAAGTACTCTTTAAGTTTCAGTCTACTTTAGGCTTCTACCTTTGCTATTCCCTCTAGATAGTAAAGAAGACTCTGGCTCCTACAAAAGGCTAAGTGTGTGGCTACAAACCAAAAGGGTGGCAACTGATATCTATTCAGGCTGAAGAAAAGCCTACAGACTGATTTCTAGAAGGTTTAGAAGAGCACAGTCATTGGAAACCTCATGGAGTGCAGTTCCAGTGTTGCAGTGAGTCAGGATAAATTCCATGACCACCTGTCTGGTTTGGTCTACAAGACACTCATGTTCAAAAATGAACAATTCTTTGGCCACATTAAGAGACTCTGCTGGCAGCGTACAATGCACGCTGGGCTGCTGACTTCAAGTTTGATGGTTTGAATCTACCAGGTATCCCACAGACAAAAAGATGGGAGACTTCTTTTGTTAAAATTTACAGCCACTGAACCCCAATGGAGAGCTGCTACAATTCAGTCAACTTGACAGCCATGGGGGTTTTTGTTTTGTTGGGGTTTGTTTTTGTTTTTTCAAACTGTTCAAATCTCCTTCTCTCTAAAAAAAGAAAAAAAAATCAAGGCAAGTGCTGTCTCATCACCCTGATATTTAAAAAACAAGACAAAACAAACAGTTCTAAATGACCAAATCCCTGTTCTCTTGCATCCATCATTATCATTTCATTGACATTGCACTGTCATCACTGCTTCCACAATTTCCAAATTGTGCTTATCCCACACAGCACTAGCCATACAAACATTTAGGGAATGAATGAATGGTTAGAGTAAAAGGTCAGATTCAAACCCATCACTCTCATTGCCTAATACAATGAGATTTTAGTAAAGGTTCATCACATCCTCCGACTTTTCTTCAAAGTGAACAGAAGTAGCCTCACACAGGAAGTAGCCTCAGAAGATGGCTTTGTTTCTAGTGCTCCCAAGTAAATGATAGCTCACTGGGCCCTCATACAGAAGAATAAGGTTAAATGGACAATAAATAGACCTTTGAATATTTATTTTTTACAATTGATGGAGAAATGGTCATTTTTAAGACATTCACTAGAAGCAAGGTAAAAAGAAAATAAATGATGGGAAAAAATTTCCTAGTTAGGAGAATTTAAGTTTTACCTATCTTTGGAATATTTTTATCATACTTGCGACTTAGGGAATCTTGCTTTGCTTCTGAAATATCTGAGAAATTGACTCATGTAATGACTGAGTAAGAGCCCAGATGGTGTCACCTCAGTCCTACTCCAGCTCTCTCCTTTGCTGAAGGTGCAGAGAAGCACACATTGACCAACAGAGAAGATCAAGGTGTCTATGTGTAAGGGAACTACTTTGAGATAGATTGGCACAGATGACAAAGCTCATCTGAAGAATAATTTAAAATATGAAGGCTCTTTAAAGTACAACAACAATAAAAGAATTTTTGCTGCATAACAAATCATTTCAGGTAGCCTGGTCAAAAAGGAAGTTTTACTCTGTATATGCACTGATCTATCTATCTATCTATCTATCTATCTATCTATCATCTATCTATCTATCTATCTATCTATCTATCTATCTATCTATCTATCTATC
>NW_006399905.1:1741409-1761869 GCF_000299155.1 Elephantulus edwardii | reverse complement strand
ATCTATCTATCTATCTATCATCTATCTGTTGTTGACTGCCTTCGAGTTGAACATGACTCATAGCGACTCTATGAACAAAAGGCCTTTCTATAACTATTGACATTTATCAAAGTTCACAGAGTTTCTGGAGGCATGCTGTTTAAAAAGTAGATGGCATGCTATCTAGAAAGACATACATTTACATATGTTGTACGTACCATAGAGTCTGAATCGGCCTATTAGCTGACCATGCATGGGTATTCAGAGGCAGTTAATTACACGGTAAGAGACTGCTTACTCTTCTCCTAGATATCTATACATCTATATCTATTTTATGTGCTTCTTTGTTTTTGTCCACTAGATCTTCTAAATAGGTCTTCCTGACCATGCCATCCTCCTGGGACAGAAGTCTACAGTGTTTTTTACTACACAGCATCCTCAATGTTGGTCAAATATCACTTTACAATGGTGAGAGGCTTTTGGGAACTGCAGCTCTCAGCCAGGTCACTTTCATTTATACTCCTTTAAAGGATTAGGCCAGCAGAGGCCATCCTGTGAGTAAATACCTAATGCGGTGTGAGGGCAGCGATCAAAGCTGTCACCAAACCTCTTCTCTCTTTCAATTTTGCCCTATTGCTGGGACCTAGGATCACCAAGTATCTTAAAAGTTGTCCAACTGGGCTTCAGCTGCTTTCAAGGACAGTGTGAGGGGCAGGAAAGTCCCTGGTCTTCTCGTGGTCACTTTCTATCCACATAAACTACATCAGGCACAGCAGAATGAAAACATTCAATAGACTCTTTCATACAGTATGAAATACTGTAGTATGCATTGTTTTCAAAGGTGGTAAAAATGACTGTGGGTTCTGAGAGTGATAATTTTCTGTTTTCTCTCTTCAATCACTCCCCCCCCAATTTTCTTCCTTTTCCCCTAAGAGCATTATGAATGAGATAAAACTGAACCTAAGAGGTTCCGAGGATTTCTTTTTTCCCTTATGTAGCAGGGCCAGAACACTCTGCATTTTCTGAAGTTATCTCTAAATGACTGTCTTCAAACTTACCAGGTTTTGACCCCTCTGGTACTGTCCCGTTCCAAACCTGGTGCAAGAATTCTGGTCTATTATCATTCATATCAATAACATTGATGACAATGTCAATGGGATTCTCCACCTGATTTCCATTAATATCCACAGCATGTGCCCTCAACTGCAAAAGTCATTAGAAAACAAAAACACTTAGCAGATTCATGCCATGAAAGAGAAGACACAATAAATAACAACTGTCTAGTGGGAGGAGGTATTATTGAGTAATATTCATTAGAGTATCAGTTTTAAATGTCTCATATTTTTACTTATCAAACTGAACACAGGCTAGCCTTGCTTTACTCAACTATCAAAGTATATTTTGGTAATTTTTAAAAGCTCCAAAGAATGAGCTGAGAAGACAAATATAAAAAATTTACAAATGCCAAAACTAAATGGTTTTTCCAATCAAAAGTTAAATTTGTCCTACTCCTAATAACTAGACTAGGTACACTGGTTAAAAGTCACCACTTACTATTTACTATGTATTATGCTCAGAGCGCGAGGGATTGTGCATCATTGAGGACATTACAACAGGGTGAGGAAGACATTATTCACATTTTAAGATGAGAAAACTGAGCTTTAGAATGACTAAGTAATTACAAAAGTCAACTTCTCTTGAGCTCCAGGGCTCTTTTGCTACACTTGTCCATATGATAAATCTGGAACAATTTAAAATGTGGTATTGACACAGAACAGTCGCAAAGATAAACAGAAGAAAAGAGACGTTAGAGAGAATTAAGTGTAAATGGGGAATTTTGACACAAGGTGGTTCCCAACTATAAAAAGCTACTTATAAACATTAAAAGCATGTAAACAGATAAAATAGTTTTTCCCTTCCTGCTCTCTGTTCTCAGTTTTATGGATGGTCTTGTACAAATCTTATCTTGTTGGGTTTTCTTCTTCTTTCCTTTTATAAAATAAACAATTATTCAGCTACTCTTGGCAGAAAAATGTTCAGAAATTTTCCATCTAGTCCATGGAGGTTGATTCTATTTATTTTTTTAATGGCTGTGTAGTGTTCTATTGAATTGCTCCTTTTGAATGGGAATACTTCATTTTCTCTATGCTTCCAGGAAAGTCTTTCACTTACTATTTACTTCTGATATACACAACTTTGATAAATTATAAAAGCACTAATCTATCTATCTTTTGAGGTAAATTATTATTTAGGTCAATTCCATTACTGCTTTTTCAACATCTATGGAAACTTTTATTTCTTTGATTTACTCTTTAATATATTATAATAAATCAATATCATCCTTAATACTAATCCTTTCTTGACATTCTAGAAAGAATTTTATTTTTATATGAATATCTTTATTTTAATACACAAGCAGGAAATGTCTGGAGATGAAAGAATTGACAAAAAAGTATGACTGTATTTTTTTCTGAGTTTTAATTACAAGATTTCAGACAGCAAAAGTTTACCTAAAAAGGAATATACAGGGTTGGTTGGTTTGTTTTGGTATTATTTTTTTTTAGTCATAAATTGGATTTACAAATTAGTCTGAGACTGGTCAATTGTGTGCTATACTTAACAAATTTCCCTTAGTTATCTTTGGGAAAGATTTGGAAGTTTTATTTATGTTTTACAATAATATATAATGTTTTAGGATTACATGTTTCTTTAAGTATTTTAAAGTAACAGGCTAAGAAAGCAATGAAGCCTTTGAGAGGTGGTACTACCGAGTCATAGTCATTAGAATAACAGTGTTAAATGTCTCATATGCTTACTTATCAATCCGGACCCAGGGGTGCTTTGCCTTACTCACCTATCAAAGTCTATTTTGGTAATTTTTTAAAAACGGCAGTGATTTTAAAAGTGTTGTACATACAGGTCTAGAAAGCTAACATATTTATTAAATGGTAAAATAAGAATCTAGAAATTAAATTAGCATGAGAACAAGTGGAAACCAAAGCTTTTGATGACTAAATGTAGAAAGCAAATCAACGAGAAAATAACTTCCACACACTGTGTTGAGACAACTGGTAAATCATAAAGAAACAGCAAAGTGGGTTGACATTCTTCCTTCCTGTAACTAAGCATAAACTCCACAGAGATGAAGTATTTTAATGGGAGGAAAATTGGCAAATTCGTTAAAAATTGAGAGATCAGCATCTTGGAGTAGAGATGGTCTTATAAACATACCAAAGAAGCTGAGTGCATGATAAAAGTTTTTACAGTGTAGATTCTATGAGCTAGAGTATTGTAAAAAATTGCAAACAAAACTTGGGAGATATGTTCCTATAAAGATTACAAGAAAACCCAATGGGTCAGTGCTGCACAGAGTTGTTTAAACTTACTTGATGGTACCTAAGAATAACATCAGATAAAAAGTTCTTAATTAAGAGTAACAGGTTAGGGTAACAAATTCCAGAGAAAATTCTACATTAAGAGAGATATAGGACTGCTTATCTAAGTTGTAATAATTAAAACATCAGGATTTAGGGATTTTTACAAATGGTTGCTGGTAAGAAGTAAATGATGCCTGGAATTTTTAATGAGTTATAGCATGTAAATCTCACAAAGGAACTAGAAATATATTCTAATACAACCATTCTGAGAATAGTATTACTGGATTTACCAAAACAATCCTAATTTTAAGAATTTACTCTAAGGATATAATGAGGAAATGTACAAAATACATTCAGTGTGACAATTACTTAAATTGGCAAAAAGGATAAAAAAGCTGAAAATTTACACAAAACCTAACAGAGGAAATAAGTTACATAGAATCACACTACATCCATTCAACAGAATAATTTGGAACCATTAAAACAAAAACCAAAAAACTAGTAACAGAGAATGATTCTAATCTCAAAGAATGTATTTATGTAGCTATGGACAGAGAACAACATTATCAAAATGTGTGTGTGTGTGAATTTACTATTATTTATCAGGATTAAACATTATTTTGCATTCTTAATAATATCCTCCTATATTATTTGAAAAATTCTTTAATGTGCACATATTACTTTCTAAAAAAAAGAGAAATTTTCTTAAAAGTTGACACTGTTCATGAAGAAATGATAGAAGAAATAAAGATCTATTTAGGTTACTATATTAACTAGAAAAAATGTAGTTAAAATTTTAAGAAAAATTCGGAACAATGGCTAGTAAATAACACATCTTAAATGTCTTCTCGGATATATACTTGTAATTTTTTTTTAAATTCTTAAGCTTAAAATAATCACTATGGCCTTCTTTTAAAAGCGGGGAGAAGGGTGCAACAATGAATGAATGGAATTCCAAAATCTCTGTAGATGTTCATTGAAATGAAAAATAAACAACCTAAATTTAAAAAAAAAAACCACAATGGGAATGAATAATATTGTAATACATAATCTATACAAGTTTTGTAAGCAAGCTAATAAAAAAAGAATAAAATATATTTAAAAAAAAAAGTGGGGAAATCGGGAGTGTGGCCTAGCAGCAAGAAGCCACACTGCAATCCTGAAGGTGTGCAGTTTGAATCTACCAGACACTCTGCTGGAGAAAGAGGGACAATCTCCTCTTGTGTCAGTTGGATCCATTTCGACGATACACAACAAGAAAAAAATGGGAAAAGAGAGAAAAAGAAAAAAATTTAAAAAACCCTGGAAAAATCTAATTTGCATTCATATTGTTGTAACTCTTGAGGACTATGGAGGCGGAGCCGACCCGTAGCTGACCCTCCAGCAGGTTTTCAGTTAATCACACAGGAGGAGACTGCCCATCCTTCTCCCGCAGAGCAGCTGGTGGCCTTGAACTGTGTGCCTTTAGGATTACAGTGCATTTTCTTACTACATATTATTAAATATGGACATATTACTAATACACAAAAATGTGCTCTAAATCATTAAGAAAAATTAATAAAAGGTGAAGGACACAAAGTAAAAACAAATGTAATAAAAACAATGAATATAAATAAAGACTGGTCCAACTGGGAAATATTAAAACGAAATCATGATTTCGTAGTGTTCTAGGGAACAGGTAAGCCTCAGCTTTTGGCAGGAATAACAAAACCAGGTAATATTCAAGAGGGAATATGGATCGTGAGTAAAAAATAATATTCGTTTCTGTCCAGTATTCTACTTAAAAGTAGTTATCATGCCTAATGGAACTGAAATACTGCAGAAAGCGTAAGTGGCAATTACCAAACTATTAACAAAACTGCAGCACAGACATTGAATGGAACTCTACGCAGCTGTTAAAAAGGCTTTGATTGCTGTATACTTCATACCAAACCAGTCTACCCATTCATAAAAATCTGTTGCCTTATGTTCTTACTGATAAAGCTGAAGGAAAGTATAAAAATGTAAGAGGTAATGGAATTCCAGCACGTTTTACTTTATTCTTTGTGGGGTTTTGTTGTTGTTATTGGATTGTTTCAGCATTCTGTGGTTTTTACCATGAACATCCACCAACTATACAAAGAACAATATTAAACAACTAAAACAACAATATTAAAGTAAGTAATGAAAAGGTGCACCCACATTTCTGGTGTTAATAATCTTAGTATCAAAACTTTATGATAAGAAGCAAATATGAAGTTGCTCAACATTGAGAAGAGTATATAATATAGAAAATTATCAGCTGATGGAAATCTTACATGAAACCTGGCTATCTGCTCACGGTCCAGCGGCTTGGTCACTGACAGCTGACCTGAGATGGGGTTGATAATGAAGATTCCTGTCGGAGGCTGATCCGCGCCTGGCCCAGTGACACTGTACCGCAGTGAAAGGTTTTTATCTCTATCAGACCTGATCTGAGGATCAAGAAGACAATAGCATTAGACCAAGGAGAGGCTAAGTGAGCTCATTATCAGAGGCAGGTCATACACTGTTCATGTCTTTCTCCATCACAAACCTGCAGCATCTCGCCCCAGAGCACAGACACACCAAGGAACCGCTCAGAGCGCCTGTTCCTTGTCTTTGCTTCTGTGTGACAGGTCTCAAAGAGAGCTGTCATCTTTCCCGAGAGAGACCAGGACAACATTACCATCTAAAAGCACTCAGGAAGAGGAGTGCACAAAGTAAAAACGAAAGAACGTCAGTCTTTTTAAAAGCATCACATGAGATTCTGGTAATGTCTAGGTTAGAATATTTAACACAGTGCCAGATATCTCACTTAATTAAAGCAAAAGAGGTTACTCTTCTATACAAGTTATGATAGCAGTTGTTTGACAATACTGGGAAATGTACTCGTAGGAGAATCGTCATATTGTAGTTGAACCTGGAAGTTAAGTTTCTGTATTCGCTGTGTATACTAACATTATAAAGAAGACTGAAGAGGTATGGAGACAAGACACATCCGTGACACACTTCTTTCCTGATTTTGAACCATGCAGTATTTTCTTCCTCTGTTCTGACAACTGCATTCGGGTCCAAGGATAGGTTTTGCATGAGCACAATAGGCACACTCAAGTGTCTGGGATTCTTATTCTACTCAAGGTCAGCCACAATTTGTTGTGATCCACACATCAAATGCCTTTGTGTAATAAATGAAACACAGAAAGACATTCTTCTTGTATTCTCTGCTGGCAAACAAGATCCATCTGACATTGACAATTATGGCCGTAGTGCCATGGCCCAGCTTGTGTATCTGCCACCTCTCCGCTGATGTACTATTCTAGTCCTTTTTGGATAATCTTCAGCAAGTTTTGCTTGCTGCTATACTAGTGATAATTGTTTGATAATTTCCGACACACTATCTCATCACCCTTTTCTGCAATGGGAAAAATATGGATCTCTTCCAATCAGCTGGGCACCTAGCTGTCCTACAGATTTCTTGGCACAACTTGGTGAGCACATCCAGGGCAGCATCTGTTTGCTAAAATATATCAATTGGTATTTGATAAATTCCTAGGGTCTTGTTTTATGCCAATTCCTTCAAAGCAGCTTGAACTTCCTCCTTCATCATCATTGCCTCTTGGTCACGTGTTTTACGAAATTATTCTGTCAGCCAGCTCTTTTTGGTACGGTGAACTCCTTCCATCTTCTTCTGATGTATCCTGGATCATTCAATAGTCTTGCTATAGCACTGCAACTAGAGGCTTAACTTGTTCTTTAGTTCCTTCAACTTAAGAAGTGCTGAATTTGTCCCTTTTGATTCTCTGACTCCAGCTTTTTGCACATTTCATAATACTATTTAGGCTGTGTCTTCTCAAACTGCCCTTTGAAAACTTCTGTTCATGAGTGTCCAAAGCTTCAAACATGTTACTGAGATAGTTTTTAAATTCAGGTGGGATAGAATCAAGATCAAATTTTTGTTCTTGTGGATTTAATTTTCTTTGTTCAGGAGGCTAGTCTTTATGAGGAGGAATGTGGCATCAGAAATGGAGGGAGACTCATCAACAACTTGCAGTACACAAATGACACCACCTTGCTTGCTGAGGACCTGAAGGATCTATTGTAGAAGGTCAAGGACCGCAGTCTTCTATATGAATTAATGCTCAACATGGAAAAAACAAAGATTCTCACCACTGGGCCAACTGATAGCACCAAGACAGACAGAAAATGGACTGAGATTGTTAACAATTTCAGCTTGTTTAGCTCCACGATTAACACTCTTGGAACCAGCAGACAGGAAATCAAAAGACTAACTGGATTATCAAAATCATGTGAGGGACCTCTCCAGAGTGTTCAAGTGCAAAGATCTCAGTTACAGACCAAGGTGCACCTGATCTAGGCCATGGTCTTCACAATTACTTGCTATGCATTAGAGAACTGGACAACGAATAAGGATAAAAGAATTATTAATGCCTTTGTGTTGTAGTGCTGGAGGAGAGTACTGAATATACCATGGACTGCCAACAGAACAAATAGGTCTGTCCCGAAGAGAGTGAAACTAAGTTGTTTCTTGGAGGTAAGGATTTTGAAGCTCTGTATCATCTACTCTGGGGATGCTGCCAAGAGGGACCAGTCCTTGGAGAAGGACATCATGCTTGGAAGGGTGGAGGAGCAACAGCAGGAGAGGAAGACCCCGGATGGGATGGATTGACACAGTGACCGGGTTTATATGGCAACTGTGTCACAGACAGTGAGACTGGCTCAGGACAGGACAAAGTTCAGAGCTGTTGCACAGAGGGTTACTATGAGGTGACTTCATGGCACATAACAACATTACACACGTAAACTAATGCCCTTTCAATCATTTTAATGTGATACTAGTTACAAAAAAAATTCTTTAGTAGTAACAAAGAGTGCAAATAATCATTTAATTAAAATATCTTTTTAATAGTTATAGCCAGGATAACTCACTGCATTCTCCTCTACATCCAACTACTTTCAAAAATTTAAGTGCCCATACCAGTAGTTCCAGAAGGTATCCCAGGCTACAAAAAAGAATGGAAGAGGGAGGGATGGCACAGAGCGAACTAAGTGGAAGTGATAATAGGAGATTTTGTGCATTGGATAAATGCATTTCATCCAATAACATATTTTAGTTTTATTTTTAATTTATACAAAACCCCTTTTCCTTCCTCATTCTCCATTATTATGGAGAAAAGGAGAAAGTAGTTTTGGGTGATTTATGGCATTCATCATTAAATTAAAGTATAATACTCATTAGAAAAGACTCCAAATACAAATAAGTGATTTATTAAAAGAAAACTTTCTGTAAGTGTGTGGTATAATACTGAATTAATTATCCTCAGAAACATTTGCAGCTTAAAAATAAATAGGTATACAATGACTTTGTCTTATTTTTCTTTGGTAATAAATAAAGAGCTGTTAATTTACCTAAAACCACTGAAATAACAGGATTTTTACCCCTTTCTACACCTATGATATGAATTTAAACCTTGCACTTGAGTTTGAAGTACTTCATGTTTCAAGTTTAAGAGCCTGTTTTTGCAATTCCCCAGAGATTCTATTAATAATATCAGAATTAATTTATATTTTTCTTCTTTAAACTTTGAAATACACTTGTTGCTGGCATTTTTAGCAACACTCTGCCATTTATTTTATTTTTCTGTCCTGCAAGTTGTCCATAAAGAGTACAGAATATAATGTAAATTCTAGCTTTAAAACAGGAAGCGTCTTCGGCATGAGTGTTTGTGGGGAGAGGGGTTCCATAGAGATGTGAATGCATATGCTGGAGCCAGGTCTGTGTTTTACACACTGACTAAGCAAGAACTTCACCAAGAAATAACTGCCCAGATTATTAAGAAGAAAGTTTTGTCTAATGTTGCACTAATTCCATTTCTATAAAAAACAACTTTTCTAGAATACCCACACACACACCACACACTAAGAAGAGCTAATACTTGGAAAAAGACATCATGGTGGGAAACGGAGAGAGTCAGAGAATAAAAGGAAAAGCCTCAAGGACATGAACTGGCCCAGTGACTGTAAAAATATGCTCGAGTATGCCAGAGACTGTGAAGACAGCACAGAATAGGACGAGGTTCGGATAAGGTGTTCACAGTGTCGCTATGGGTTGTAGTTGGCATAATGGAGCGAAAATTAATGGAATGTTAAGGTGGCACACAACAAGAACTATGTGTGTGTTTATAAAATAAACTTTTATTGAACAAATTACACACACACACACACACACACACACACACACACACACACACACATATATATATATATTTGGCACAATCCATGGAGACAACTAAAATTATGCTACCTACCCGGACAAGCTCTTGAGGAAAGGGTCCTCGGGAGTTTTCTGGAAGATTGATTGGAGGGATAACCCAGTCTCTCTTCTGCCTTTGAAGGTAGCCATTGTGCTTACTTATTTGTCTTGGGAACAGTATCTCTTCAATTTCCTGTGATCCCTTTGCATTAAAATACAACAGGTCTCTGGTGAGTATTAGGAGAAAGAGTTTTCTGCACCTTTATCAGTATTAATGGATGCCAGACCATGCAGCAATCAGTGTTCATTATAAACAAGAAAACACATCTAGAGCCCTTTACTTATCCCTACATTAAAGCTAGGGGGGGTAAAAAACCCTATACCATTTTTGGGTTGTGCTGCTCATTGAATAAAGACATTTTAAACTATTCATTAGTGGCTTAACAGTATAAACAATCTGCAGTTTGCATAAACCATCTAGGTAGCAGTTAATACTGAGCAACATTTAATCGTCCCCTTTCTCATTCATTTAAACCACAGTTCAGGTAATGTGCTACTGTACATTAAATTTAGATCTCAATGTGTTAAAATATGATTTGAATTCCAAGGGAAGTTTAATACATACTGGTAAGGAATGTCTCAAATATTTATGACCCTATTAAATCCCACAGAATTAATGCTGTAATTATTCTAAACCTGTGTCAGCCATGATGGATGCGGTAGATGACCCACTTTGCACACTGGGTATTAATCTCCTCTACATGTCAACATTTTCTTCTGTTTCTTCCTCTATCTGTAGACATTTCAGCTATTAGCCCCTGCTGCTTCACTGAAAACAGTCAAGCTAGCTTGGCGGAACACATCAGATCAACAACAGCAACTTCTTTTCACACCTTAGTTACTCAGTTCTCACTTTATATTAACCAAATGGTATGAGTCCTCCTTAACAGTTAATAAAGCGGCAAATTAAAGTTTACCTTAAGAAATTCTAATACTGGCATAAGAAAAACAGGATATTTTTTAAAATATTTATTCATATATGGTATGTATAAATAAGAGACATTCAACATCAAAGATTATTATATCTTTATATATCTTAGTATAATAAACATCCATATAATAAATCTAATCTAATATATATTATTATATATAATAAACAGTCATAGTTCATAAACTCATGAATTTCGGAATACATGGGTTGTTTTTTTTAATTAACTGAAGAACTGGGTTAAAATTGTGTTATAAATAAATATAGTGTTATAGTTTGCTATTATTACAATATATTCTTATTTATATTTATTACTTATATATAAATATATAAGTGAATAGTGTTATAATTTTACCACGTAGTTAAAGCAATCCAAGTAACTGTTCAATAAATGCTTGGCAAACGGAATAAAGCTATACTCTGTTAGAAATATATCTTATTTGTTTTCTCTTGGCACATGGCAGCTTTGGAAAGAGGGAGCATATAATTTCTAACAGTCATGTCAGTAGTATTAGTGTATATAATTCACACTCTACAACTTAATTTTTAAAGGACAAGACAAAACTCAATATTTTTAGCCAGAAATGCTTTCCTATTAGAGCTTCAAATTTGTACTTCCCATCTAATAAATTTGACTGATGGCATCTTGCAACAAATTGTTTATTTTGTGGTTATATTTTACAGCTCGTAAAGCTCTGATGGAATTTAAAACCTAAGAAAACAACTCCTTCTAATTAAAATTAAGTTCTAAATCTCAAAGTACAGAAAAACATTTCAAGTACAAATTTTGGCTGCTTAAAATATATTTCCTTTAAGTACGCTGTAAGATTAAAAACGTAACAGAACGTAATTGAAGTGACTGGGGCTGATAAAAATTCAAATGTTTGTCATCCATTGATGTGAAATAGAGCACACGACCTTTTCAGTTCAAACTGCATACTGTCAGCTCCGAAGGGATTTTAATACTTTACCTTTACTGATTCCTCAGTTAATGTTGGCTTGAGACTGAGTTTTACTGCCACTTGCCACTTTTCCTGTGTTTCTTTGTCTTGGGCGTATATAAGGAACTTGGCCTGCTCAGAAGTAAGCGGAAAGCTTCTTACTGCGTATACCAAGCCATCCTCATCCACCTGAAAGTCCTCTGGTTCGCTGCTTTCATAATGGACTTTCCTCTTTCCATTGCAGTTGCTAAACTTCACTGTAAAAGAGAAGACATAATAAGTCAACACTCTAAGGTAAAACCAACTCACATCTAAGCACATTATTTAGTTAAAAGTTAAAAGATGGAATTTATTCTTCATTTAGTGTGATATTTACTGGTTCAGAGGAACCAAATTAACTGATAAATCACTTTTCAAAGAAATGCATCAGAATGTTAAGCTTTCTCAAAAAATTGCAAATAGAAATACCATATGACCCAGCAATGCCACTACTGGAAATTTACTCTAAAGAAACCATAACTGCCACCCAAACAGATATATGTTCACCCATGTTTATTGCAGCTTTGTTCGCAACAGCAAAGAGCTAGAAACAATCCAAGTGCCCATTAGCAAACTAATGGACAGAGAAACTCTGGTATATTCACACAATGGAATACTATTCAGCAGTGAAAAAGAAGGAACTCATGAAATATTATGCAAAATGCGTGACCCTGGAGGACATTATGCTGAGTGAAATATCTCAGTCACAAAAGGACAAACATTGCATAGAGCCACTGTTGTAAAACAGGACTAACACTGGGGTTGAGGAAGACAAAGAAGGAGGGGAGGAATGATGTATACTGCATTGAAACAGATGAGGGAGAGAACTTCTTAAAAGGAATATATGATTGGGTATTATTGTTATGACAGGAGTCTAGAATGAAGGCTGCACCGTGGAGTGGACTTGGGGGGAGGGACTGCATAATGATGAAAGAGTTTTTCTTTTACTTTTCAAGGAGAAGAGTGAATTGGGAGGGAGGGCTGGGCAGGGGGAAAGTGCAACATGAATGACTAGAAACCCTAAGTCTCTGTAAACTTCCACTGAAAATTAATTTAAAAAAAAGAATGTTCCTTAGAACTGGGGAAGGCAAGAATTAGGCTTGCTTACTTTGGACATATCAGTAGAAAGATGACTCTCTAGGAAAGGACATCATATTTGATTATGGAGAGGATTAGAGAAAATTAGAGACGTCTCGATGAGGTGGACTAATGTGGCTGTACACAAGTGGATGGTTAGACTCAAACATACCAATGATTGTTAGGGACACAGGACCCTTCACTGTTTCCTTCTGTGATATACAATGTCACTATGAATCAGAATTCATACAGTGCCAACTAACAACAGTATGAAGCACAAAACTAAGTAATATGAAATACTGGTTTTAATTTGATGTTATTAAGAGGATTCTCACATTCCAGAATAGTAGACCGTAGTTTCAGGTGTTTTCCAGCACCTCTTGTTCCAGTCTCCCCTTTCTTTAGGGGATTGTTCTGGCTACTGGACACCTTGTCTAACTGTATTTCACATTCATTTGTTTCACTATGTGAGTTATGAACAGAAAGAGGGTCAGTAAAAAGAGAAGAACCCTTAATCTGGTGGATTGACTCAGTGGGTGCAACAATGGTCTTCATGAGACACAGCACCCATTGGAAGGCTACAACGGAACCAGCAGCACTACTCTCTGTGGTGTTTTTTTTTTATAATTTTTATTAATTTTAGTGAAACATTTACAGAGATTTTGGATTTCCATTCATTCTTTGATGCACTCTTCTCCCTGCCCACCCCTCCCCTTCTCTCTGTTTTATACACAAAGATCCTTTGCTGGAACGGGCTCAATGCAACCTAACAACACACTGAGATTTTCACTGCTTCCACTCCACGACCAATTCTATACCTTAGAGATTCTGCTCCAACATCAGTGAATGGAAAAGAAAATTCCCTTGATCTCATCTTTAAACAACACATCGTGACTGCATGTTCGGTCAATTTCAGACTGCAAGATTTAGTAAAAATCCTCAATTTATTATGGTCATAACAAGAGTCCAGGATGAAGGCTGCATAGTGGAATGTACTGGTGGAGGGAGGGAGTGTATACCAATGAAGGAATTTTTCTTTTACTTTTCAAAAAGAGCGAACTGGGGGGAGGGATGAACAGGAGAAAAATGCAATAATGAATGAATGGAAATCCAAAGTCTCTGTACACGTTCATTAAAATTAAAAATGAAAAAATTAAAATAAAAAATTCTCAATTTAATCCTCTTTGGCTCTAGAGATAGGGGTGTATATTTGAGTAACAGTCATGGTAACGGGTCTTCCTTGTATGCATATGGTTATTGTCTTATCACTCACAACATTGTATTTCAGGATAGAACTTGAAATTGACTTTTTTACTATGAACACCATATCATTCTTCTGTTTTTTTCATTCCCTGCATTGTGTACCATATGATTATCTGAAAGTGGCCAGAGCGGATCCATCTTATCTAACTAATACCTAATGTGTCAATGTTTATTCAGTCTATTTCATTTTTAACAATTTCCAGTCTTCTAACATTCAAGCTACGTAAAGTCCATATTCCAATTATTATTTGATGTCATAAGGGTTACCCATGGTGCGGGGATTTTAATATAGTTCCCAGATTAACAAAGACTAGGAAGCATGATTTGCCATCCACTTCTTAAATAGCAAGGCTTTGAAAACCCTACAAACACTAGAGGAACGAGGATAGTTATAGCGGTGTAGTGGTAGAGCCCAGACTCAAAGTCAGCTGAAATGAGGAAAACCAATGACAAACATCTAGTCCTCATATTTCTTATAATAAGTCTATGCTCTGGCAATTTTATCAATTATACATTTTCAAACATGTGTCTCTAAGGCATAGCTCCAAAAAATTTAACTAAAAATGTTTTACTTTTGCAAAACAAATTAAAAATTTTAGTAATTTAACAGCCTAGTGTTTAAAAAGCTGCAAACTCAAAGGCAAGCAGTTCAAATCCACCAGCTGATCTGTAGGAGAAGAATGGATAATCTCCCTGTGAGGGATATACTGCCTGTGAAAACCCACCAGAGGGTCAGCTATGCATTAATTCCTCCTCTAGGATACACAAAAATTTAGATTCAAAAAAGTTTCCTTTCATGAGCAAATTAGAAGTAATATGGATTTTGATATTATTACATGAGACACATACATCCCAAGCAGATTTTGTTGACAGAGTCGGTAAGGTGAGGCCTTCGTCTTCAGACTTACACACAGGTTCCCGCAAAGTATTACATGCACAACAACTGGGTAGTATCATTTTAAGAAAGAGATATTTGTCCCATAAATCATGAAAGGGTCAAAGATAACGTTAATCACAGTTTATGTCTCAGCAAGTAATAAAGATTAAATTATATACTCATGAATACACAGCTACACTAATTTAAACAAAATGAAATCCTCTCTGATAAAAGTTCAGCGATGTCTAGAGTCTATAAGGAGTTGTGCTGCTAACACAAAGTTTATGCATCTGCAGTGGTTTGAATCCACCACTGGTTAAGGGAGAAAGGTGAGCATTCCCCTCTTGTGTGATTTATGGCCTCAGAAACCTGATGGGGCGTCACGATGAGTTGGAATTGAGTCAACAGGTAATAAATTGAGTATCTGAATGAAGACTATTTATTTTTGTAACGGAGACATACACACCTAGGTGCTTGGCCTAAAGAGAGGTTTGGCTCCATTTTTGTGGTTCATTCTGAGGTACCTCTCAAAACTCAGCCACCCAGGGTGCCTCAAGGATGCTTGCAGGCTTCCTTCCCTCCTTCTGTGTCTCCAGAGCACACAACCAGGAAGTGCACTTAGTCAAAGAGTTCCCAAAATATCCACAAAGGAACGGGATGACTGACGCACATTTTATGATTAACAAAACAATTTTTAAGGGAGGCTAAAATTTTCTAGTAAGTGCTAAAACACTGTAAATTAACACAGAATCAGAATATTTGCCTGTAAATGCCTGAAGGCTCTGTGCTTACTTTGAAATTTTCCTCTCTTGGGAGCGCATGAATGAATCCTGACTGATGGATGCCCGATCTGGACTGTCCTAGGCCTTCAATAAAACTGACCCAAGTCTGTGATTTCACATTTTGAAAAGCGTCCTCATTCTTCTTTGAGGTAAACTTCTATAGGCAGACCATATAAAAGCATCAAGACCAGGAAATGATCTCCTAGACTTCTAACTATCGGACACCACGTTCTGATCACAATTGCACAGGATGAATTTTGGAGTATACTTATTAGGAACGTATTAAAAAGAAAATGACTACAATCTTTGCACTTCTCAAGAATCCATGAAAATCTTTGGGAAAAAACCGTTCAACACTCCATATATGGCCCGATGACAGCTCTCTTGCTTTTATAAAGATAAATTCACTGAATCATATGCAACTTATCATTCACGCTTATTTCCACTGCCCTGAGTTGATTCTGAGTAACAGCAACTCTAGAACACAGAGTAGAAGAGAAATCGAAAAACCAAGTTCAACACAGTGGTGTAAAATGTATATTGCCAATATGTTTTGAAAAAGTGGGGACACATAGGTTTGGGTGGACAGGTAATGGTTTGCTTGGGAAAAGATACAAAAGAAAAACAGTGTTTGCCTTTGGGGATAAAAACTGGGAAACTAGGTTCCTGAACCCTGGAATGAAACAGCTCTTGTTTGAGTTTCTTAAAATGTGTCATTAAGTATGTATTTTTCAATTAAAAAATATTTTTAACAATTAATCACTACTCACTAAAGCATGATTCATAATAGCCACAAAGTATAAACAACCCAGCATTTAACAATAGATGAATGGTTAAATAAAATTTGAGAGATACAAATATAGGTGATATAGATATATAGTGAAATATTATTCAGTCATAAAAAGAAATGAAGCCCAGATATGTGCTCTAAAGTGGAAAAATCTGTCAGTCATAAAAGGACAAATAAAACACAAAGTAGAAATGTTCTGTAGGGTCCTTCTTCCTGTTTTCTTTACAGACGTAGAGCACCAGGTCTTTTCTTCACAGAGCCACTTGACAGGTTAGAACTACAAATCTTTCTGACAGCAGCTAAGTACTTAAGTACTGCACCAAAAGGGATCCTTTTATTTCTCTCATCCTCTGGTGTCAAGCTGGTTCTGATTCATAGTCACCCACCATTGCTTTTCTGAGGCTGTAAATCTTTATAGGAAGAATCTATTCATCTTTCTCTGACAGAATGGCTGGTAAATTGAAACCACCAAATTTGGGGGCTCTCTGACATGTTATACACTTTGCCACCCTTCATTGTTGCTGTTAGATGAGTTCTGATCGACAACTCATTGCTTCCCCATGTATCACTGATCTTAACCTTGGCCAGTCCTGCACCATCCTCGTGATATCCAAAGTGCTCCACTTTACTGTGTCGATCTGTCTTGTCGAGTGAGGGCCTTCTTCTCTCTCTCTCTTATCCTTATCTACCTTTCCCAGAATGATGTATTTTAAATAGATTAGACTCTATTAACGTGTTCAAAATATGTGAGACAAAGTTTCACTGTTCTTGCCTTGAAGAGACACCCTGGCTGCATAAACATTGCATTAACAGTTACTATAAAATTCTAGATACAAATACTTTAACTGAATATATTATTTTCTACATGATCACCAATATCTTCTTGTATCTTTCTAACATTTCAAAATTAAATTAAAAGTTGTTTCTTAAACTACATTATAATAAATCAAAATATTTCTCTTGTAAGTAGAAGAATCTAAAAGAAGATTATTTTGTTTATGCCTTCTTTGCATCAATTTAGAATCTAAAAACTAGAATCTCTTCTGGAGCGTAAGCATCTACCCCTTACCTTTATTAAATAAGGACAACAAAATGAAAAGAAAAACCTTTTTTTGAACCCTACTGAGACAGCATCATGAGAGATATTAATATTTTTAAAAAACAGTTATTGTTAGAAAGTACCTTTTTTGGGTCACAAAATGAATCAACCACACATGAAAATAAAGAATCTCAATCAGAAAACCATGTTTGTGTCTATGGTTGTTTTGTTTTTTCTGTTTGTTTGTTTTTTTGTGTGTGTGTCTATGGTTTTTGTTAGTGTTACCACTGTAGCAGTAATTCTGACTCATTGAGACGTAGGGTGCTACCATTTCTCCCTGGCTGTTTATCACTGGGCTTCAGGTGGTCAGGTTACCACTGCTATTTTAAATCTCCTTTTGGAATTTCCCCACCACATTAATTTTTTCATCTCTTTCTCTAACCTGTATATATGACATGTAATTTTTTTTTTTTTTGCATTGCTTAGAATGGTCTCCTAGTTCTCAGTCCACTGGCTGTCTCTGGTTTTGCTTCATTCAGTTTCTAAGCCACACTCTGCCCAGCCAGGCAGAGTCCATCATCTTCCTCCCACAGCACTGCTGTGCACATTGCTAACTCTCCATCTTGTCTGAACTCTCTCCTAATCTTGATACCACATTTAATGAGCCAAGTCCTAGGTCAGGACCCTCAAAGACTTGCTGAGTCCTCTTCATAAGATGCTGGTCTACACTCTCTTCTGGGATAATCTCTAAGTTATTTATTTTTATTTGCAATTTTTTTCATTTCTTGTTTACTTCAGACATATTAGTGAGTGTTGGCCATGCACTGGTCATAGTATGTGAGTGTTAACTAAAATGTCAGTGGTTCAAACTCTGAAAGATTTACAGTCTTGGAAGCCCTATGGAACAGTTCTTATCTGCCTTATAGAACTCTGACAAACTGGACCTGACTCAGCAGTGGGTCTGAGTCTTAATCACGTACAGTATCCGTCTGCTTCTACTAGTAGTTTCATTTGCATTCACATGGCTAAGTTTTGTCCCTAAGCCAATCCCGTAAGTTCATTTTCATGTCTTGACATTTTTGGTCGTTATGATTCCCCTGACACTTAGTGGTGTTGTTTTTAGCTACCATGGAGTGTGCCAACTCATGAAGACACCATTCGTAATAGAAGCAATGCTCTCCAATTCTGTGTCCTCCTCCATTTGGACCAGTCAGACAATTGTGATCCACAGGGTTTTCCACAGGCTGATTTTTCAGAAACAAATCACCAGGCTTCTCTTTCTGGGCATGAGTAGGGACCGTAAGTGAAAACTTTATCAGACCCAATATTGTTTGATATCATGTTGGACAATGAGCCCTCAGGTTGGAAGACACTGTCAACACACTTGATTATATCAGTGGACTCCAAAGATGAACAAACAAGAAGAATAAGCACAAAAAGAGAGCATGACTAGGTAAAGTTTTGTTCTGTTTTACACTGAATTGCCATAAGGTCGAAGGAAATCAATGCCAACCAACAATAAACACTCATGAAATATTTGTGCAACAATGTGATGAGTAACATCCCATAAATTTCCAATAAACTAGAAAATAAGACTAGAAACGAAAAAGTATGCACAACACTAAGCAACAAACACAGGAGACTTCCAAGGTACAAAACATTCATTTCGCATAACGTTGCTCCCGGGAATCATGGTTCATATTTATTTAGTTTAGTGAGTAGTACCTGGAGACTTAAGAGTTTGTGAGTTGCAACAACATGAGATGCAACTACCGGTAGTGGAAGAAGAAGTAGTAGTAATAATAGTAGTCGTCGTAGTAAGTAGGAGAGGAGGAAGAGGAGGAGGAGAAGGAGGAAGAGGAAGAGGAAGAGGAAGAAGAGGAGGAGGAGGAGGAGGAGGAGGAGGAGGAGGTAACATAACACTCAGAGAATAAATAAGTCTCCTTGAACCATGATCTCATCTTCCATGATACTAGATGCTACCTACCTACAATTATTAGTATTCTGATTGTTGTTGTTGTTAAGTGCCGTAGAGTCGCAGGTGACTCATAGCGACCCTATGAAGGAGAGTCCTTAACTCTTGGGTGTCTGTCGTCCTCTCTCCAGGAGCATAGGGTTTCCGGAGGCAAGCTATTATGGAAGTGAATGCCACTCCTCCTTCCACACTTGTTTTAATCGGGGAGCTCCACTCCACTCTCAGTCCACATTTGGTAACCAACCATTAACACATTTGACACATCCGTGTCACAGTGTTCAGCCTCACAGCAACCACAAGTGACCGCGGGACGGCAACTTGTACACCAGGGCTATACGACCTAGAGGAATGTCTGAACAAAAACAATGAAAGACAGACCCGAGGGCCGCGGATTGAAAGTCACCCACGTTCGGCTTGGTAGCGTCGCTTTCTGTCCACTGGGCCAGCTGATCTCTCTTTCTCTCTATGTTGATGTTATTGTTACTATTCTGATTAGGAGTTGCAATTGATATTTTTGGATAAATGGGAGAGAAATGTGGAACAGAACTCAGGAAGTAGTACTGGAGTAATGGTATTTTAATAAGTAATACTGTTCCAAACTGGAATAGTAGGGACCAGAGGATTCCCGGGACCAATGCCTTGAGATTAAGGTGCACAGCTGGAGTAGCTATAGCCATTTAAAATGAGGTGAGAGAGCATACATCACAGAATATGTGGTCATTAGAGCTAAGTTTACAAAGAATATTAAAGCATGAAAAATGTTCAATTGACAAAAAGTATTTAAAACCTTAAAATAATCTCCATTATTTAAATAAATTGGTAAGCATGTATAAAATAAAAAATGGGGTAAGAGCTGAAGGGAGTTCAGATAAAGAAATTCCTTTGATTTCACCTGACGGCATGCATAGGAATCAGATCGATTACATCTGTGGAAAAAAACCGCTGGAGAAGCTCAATATCAGCTGTGAAAACTAGGCCAGGAGCTGATTGTGCAACAGACCACCAACTACTCATATGCAAGTTCAAGCTGAAGCTGAGGAAAATTAAACTGAATCCACAGGA
>NW_006399905.1:1696350-1739434 GCF_000299155.1 Elephantulus edwardii | reverse complement strand
CAGAGTTTAGGGCTGTTGTACATAGGGTCGCTATGAGTCGCAAACGACTCGACGGCACATAACAACAACAACAACCCCAATTTTGGGAAACTGTTCCATTATTCTGGTACTCAGTTCTATATTTGGGTTCTAGTGTTATAGTGACCTAAGTTACAAAGGAAGGAGGTCTTTGGAAAAAAAACACATGTCAAAGTAGTAAAGGAATTTTCTTTCTTCTAAAAAGGTCACTACTAGTCCTATGAATGAGAAGTGGTTGACCACGGAGTCTGATGGTGGAGGAAACACTTTGGAAGAAATTATAGAAAGTTATTTTAAGACAGTTAATTTCTTTCTCTTACCCTTGCCTTTAACCTATCTAGAAAAACAAACAAAGAAAATCATAACCAAAAACTCACTGCCATCCAGTGGGCATCAACTCCCAGCTGACCTTCCACTAGGTCCCCAAGGTTATAAATCACATGAGAAGAGACTGCTCATCTTTTTCCCAGGCAGTTCCTGGTGAATTTGAGTTGCCAGAGAGGTGTAGTTTTTAACAACACACCTCCATAAGGTCTACCCTATCGGAGCTCCCTAATGTACAAACACTATGAGTTGGTTTAATACATCTTTAATTAAATTTTTCTGGATACTTAAAATAAATTCTAGTTTTAATTTATTTTAGTATTAACTTTATTAGTAAACATTTATTTCAGTAAGCAAAATATTTAGCCTTTTATCAAATCAAGAAATGTTTTGGTTTACTAATTCTTTTTCATGTGCTCAATCTTGACTAACTGTAAATCTTTTGGCAAGTGAAAACACTCTTCATGGTGAAATAGTGACACACACTTCTCTTGTGTGTAATATAAGTATCGTATGTGGTGCCTGATGCAACTATTTACTTCATCAATATCAACTCTACCCGTAATTTAAAAGTCACATGAATTAAAAAGATTAGTAATTTCAGCAGATAAAATGTGAATTCCATTCATTAACAGTGGCTGATTTTTAGCATCTATTGTTCTGGTCTACTATGACTCATATACATCTTAAGGATATATTCTCAAATTTGCAAGAGTCACCTCTGCTTTAGAAACAGGCACTGAGACCTAATGAGAAAGGACCTCTTTTCCACAGAAAGTCAGAACTTAATGATTTTTAAAAAGATAAGAAACTTTTTAATGAGGGCTCTACAATTAAGAGTCAAAGTTACAATATTAATGTTAGCTGCCACTGAGCTCAACAGCTCCTGGTGACCCCACACACAATGGAAGAGGACATGGCCTGACCTATCTCATCACTATGACTGGCTTGGAGAGGACCACTGCAATGCACAAGGTTATGTGATGGGTGATCTTTGGAAGAAGCCAAGCCCCACTTCCCTAGTCTGTCAGCATCATGACAGAAATGTAACAAGCGTGAGCCTCCCAAGCAAAAGCTGAGAAATCTGTTGTGGAATCACCAGTGCTCTCATTCAGTATTCAGATCTATTTATAATCTAGAATTTACGTTTACTTATAATTTGCCTATTGTCAAATTTGTTTATAAAAGTTCTATGACAGAAACACAATTTAAAAGTAAACAGTTAAACAAACAAACAAACATGCAAGTGTCAAAAGTAATTTGAAATAAAGAGAAGTCCAAGGCTGTTGATGGTTCATTTATACGCCAACTTGGCTAGGCTATGATTCCAGAAGAATGGACAGGTATTTGACTGGTAGTTGCTAACAAAAGAAAATGAATGAACTTCTATGATATGATCTGATAAACAGATGCTTGAACCATAGTCTACATAAGAATATAAATGGATATAATTTGACACAATTTGAATATAAAATGACACAATTTGTTCTCTATTCTCTCTCTTTCTTGATCTTCTATTCTTCCCATTGGATCTGGGGATACATGCCTTCAGAAATCTACCTGCAAATTTTGAACTTGAGTCAATCTTCCCAAACACATACACACGGTTGGCATTGCTCTTTTAAGGAATTCAAACTAACATAAAGGTACAAGGCTTAATTATTAAAATTATATTTACAATTTCACTTAGAAGATGGTGAAAATGAATGTGGTTCTTTTAAAAGAAAGCACACAGTTCACGTGAAATTAATCTGTTTTTGTTATTAAACATTTTCCATATTGATTGTATATAACTTGAGTAAAATGATGACCAAGGGTTTCAACTTTCACTTTTTAAATCATGATGTCAACTCAAAACAGCATGACCATAGCTGACTCTCTGGTGGGTTTTTAGAGGTTATGAATCACACAGGAGGAGACTGCCTATCTTTCCTGGAGTAGCTGATGGCTTCAAATCATTTGCCGTTTGCATGGCAGCATACTACTTATCCATTAGGTAACCAGAGCTTCCTGAACCACGAAGTAGTTATATTTTAACATAGAGACTCAAAGAGAATGTGATGCCAAATTTATCTCAAATAAAACAAAACCCTACAAGAGACAACTTGGTTTGATCTACTATCAGCCATCTGCCCCAAACATATGTTTAATGTGTATGTTGTTGTTAAGTGTCGTCGAGTTATAGGCGACTCATAGTGACCCTATGAATGAAAGTCCTCGACGGTTGCGTGACTTTTATCCTTTCTCCATGTTTGTAGGGTTTTCCGAGGCAAGCTATTTATGGAAGTGGATGCCACTCCTGCTTCCAATTAATGTGTATAGTCTTTTTCAAATATGAGTTCCAATAAGATGTCTCAAATCAGTATTAGTGAGAACAGGAGTATGTATCTGAATCAACAATTTTATTTAAGTACTTTTTAAGTGGAATATTAAGTTGTTATTTAAGAAAAGTCATAGTATTTTACAGATACATGCAAGAAAGTTGAAACTGTATTATTAAAAATAGTCAAGGGATGTGACTTGAATTTTTTTTTCACATAACCATCTTCTTAAGTAGTCAGATTACCCAAAGCAAAAACTTCAATTTCACAAAATATTAAAAAAAAAGAAATTTTTCTTAAGATTACTGAAAAATACAAGCTTTACACACTGGATTATTGAGATATGAAATAAATATACACAACTGAATGTTTGTTGCTGAAAACATCCTAATATTAAACAAGAAATTCATTATTTAAGCTATCACATACTTTATACACATAATAGGTAGTTACTGTGCTCTAAATACACAATTTTGTTAACATGATTAATACAAAATTAGACAACAGGGAGTATACTGATCTTAAAGTATTTCTGTATACTAAAAACAATACTTTATATTAATGTTAACCAAAAAACCACAAAATCCTTATAAAACATTAAGAACCCATTAATCTTATATAGCACATGTATTAGCAGTTAGTTAATAGCACTACAAATCCATAAGAGTGGAAATCTACAAATATTCACATATGGTTTATAATTTTTGTTCCAAAAAAACACTGCACCATATTTAAAAACAATTATAAGAAAACATTATAAAAGATACTAGTCCCTAAATATGCCGTCTATTTTTTTATTGCCTTCCCCCAATAGTAATTGATTTCTGTGAAGACTCACTAGGAAAACAGAAGTAGCTTCATAGTGTTAACAGAAATCCTCCTTCTACAGACACAGAATACAGTATCTATTAATGAAGGAAAGGAAGGAGAGAAGGATAGAAAAAGGGAGGAAGACACCATTTCTCCACTGTAAATACTTCATAATGTAGCAAACATATTTCAATGAGAATGGTCATCCAGTGACCACTGCTCAGAAATCTGAAGAGATAAATGCTACTTACATATTCCTTCCCTACCTCACATCCTTTCCAAGTTTTGAGGGGAAATTTTCCCTGTTTCCTGATTGACACTCTGACTCACTTCCATCTAGATGGAACCAGCTCGTAGATGACCATCTAGTGGGTTTACAGAGGCTGTAAATCATAGCACTTGAGACTACTTAACTTTCTTCCTCAAAGCAGCTGATGGGTTTGAACCACCAGCCTTTGTATTGGGAGCACAACTCCTCATCTATTAGACCACAAGCACTCCCTCTATTCTGGGGGCCTGCCAGTCCTTTTCATATACATACATGGACTAAATTATAGAGGGCTGAGGGATACACATTTGTAACTTGGTAAAAAAGGTCATTACACCTCAGCACAGACTTATGGTAACAATGATAACCCACAAAGTTTGAGTGAAGATATTAAAACTTCCAAGACAAACTTTCATGAAAAATCTAGGCTAATGTTCATGAAGTAACACTTTTCAGAACAAGTTTTAGGATTGAACTGTCACATTTTTAATAATTGCTGTGGTTGTTGATTGCCGCTGAGTTGAGCACGATTCATGAACAAAAGATCTGAAGCCTTTCTATAACTATTGTCATTTCTCAAAGTTCATAAGAGTTTCCAAAGGCATGTTGTCTAGGAAGTGGACGCCACTGCTGCTTCCAATTCCTTTTTATAATTACCAAGAGCAAAAACCTTGTTCACAGCGTTTAATGGTGGCAAACAGTGGTGCAGTACTATCACTTTCCATCCAACTGACAGATAGCTCTTTTTTAAAAGATTATATTAATATTTAATATTGGTTTGCATACAAAATTGGTGTACACCGTGTTTCGTTTATATATATGTTGTCTCACACATTCTTCTATTCACATTGTGTTTCATACAATTGTTCCCATACATTGTGTTTTATAAAATCAATCACCATTGATGCATGCCCACCATTACCCTGCCTTTTCAGGTCCTCACTGGATCTTTCCTAATTCCTTCATTCTGTCCCTCTGCCCACCAAACTCAGAGACCTGCTGATTTCCCCCATCTCCTCCCTCACCGTCCTACCCGCCACGTCCCTTAGGAGAAGGTTCTTCTCATGAACCAGAATTCAGATAATACTCTTTGTTCACATATTTAAATGGAGGTACCCCAGTGCTGTGAGGCGAATTCCAGCTCATGGGGACCCTCTCAATCACAGCTTAATTGTTCCACTGGTGTAAATCTTCATGGAAGCAGACTGTAACAACTCTGTTCTGCGTGGGACCGAACTGCCAATCTCTGGATTAGCAGTTAAGTATTTTAACCATTGTGCTACCACGTCTCTTAGAAATAAAGGGGTGATTTCTTAAATTTCATGTTTATTCCTTTACATCATTGATAAATGCAGTGTTGATACATTCCTTTTGGAGATACAAGTACTTTGCATTTTTTCATATTAAGCACTTCATAATAATGATGAAACTTACTTACTTCAAGCATATACATGTATTGCTCTAATAGGTTTAGTAATTTTTCTTTTCGATTTAAAATTTAACATCAACAGAACATCACAAGTGAGTAATTGTTATCCTTTTCTCAAGTTTAATTTTTGCTTCAAATCCATATACTCTTGAGTAGGTGCAGTATTTGTGACACAGCCACTGTGATTTTCAATTAAGTTCATTCAGGTGTTCCAAAATATCATTTAGGTAAGCTCCTGCATCCTGTCAGTAACTCCTTCAACAAAACAGTGACACAGTGTAACATTCACACACACACACACACACACACACACACACACACGTTAGCTAATTAACACTCAGAAAGTGTTTTGTAGGTAGCTTGTGTAATTGATAAAGAGACCTGGTGGCATGGGTGGTTGTGTGTTGTACTGCTGACACAAAGGCCGGCAGTTTCAGTACACCAGCTCTTCTGTGGGAGAAACAGAGGTAATCTTCTCTTGCTAAGATTTTAAAGCCTTTGAAACCCAATGGAAGGCATAGTATCAATAGAGATGGAATTAACATATATCATAAATTTTTATATATGAGAGTTTTTATGGATCTAAGACTCACATTTACAAAAAAACTCTGATGGAAAGCCCTTCTCTCTACATGCTGTTTGTTGTTACGTGCCACTGAGTTGAGTATGACCCACAGCTATCCTAGGAAGAGAAGATCTGAACCTTGTCCTGTCCTGCACTGTCCTCACACTTCCTAACACACTAGAGCCCACTGCAGCAGACACCGTATCAATCCACCTGGTTGAGGATCTTCTCTTTCACTGATCCTCTATCTTTTCAAGCACGATGTCCCTTTCCCAGAAAGATTCTGTGGCCTCAAGCCATGAGGGACACAGAATTAGCCTCATGTAGTGATTGCTTCACAATGTCATTTGTTTTATTCATTTATCTCTTGAGATATGTAATTCACAGAAAGTTGTTTTGTATTTCCAATTCAGAAAAAAATAATTTGCTTTTAAGTATTTTCCTTGAAAGGAGTCTTTCTAACTACTGCTGTCAACCACTAGCACATTTATTAATGGCATTGATATAGCTTTCAATATGCAATGACAACTTTTTTTGTTTTTATAATCTTCTTGATTAGTGCTATCGCTAGGATGTGTGATAGTTTATCAACACTTGTCTTTACAATATTATTTAAAGTGGATTTTCAACAAAGTATTATAACAGAATATGCAAAAACCTTAATAACAACAACATAGAGAGCTCTGTTGGCCTAGTGGATAGAAAGTTATGCTACCAAGCTAAAGGTGGGTGATTTTAATCCGCGGCCCTCAGGCCTGGTTTTAATTGTTTTTGGTCAAACATTCTTCTAAGTGGTATAGCACTGGTCTGTCCATTTGCTGTACAGAGGCAACTTGTGGTTGCGGTGAAGCTGAACACTGACACTGATGTGCCAAATGTGATAATGGTTACCCATGGTGGACAGTGTTTGGTGGAGCTTCCTGATTAAAACAAGCTTGGAACAAGCAATGACATTCACTTCCGAAATAGCTCACCTCCAAAAACTCCATGAACGTGGAGAAATGATGAAAGTTATACAAGTGTTCAGGTCTTTCATTCATAGGGTCGCTATGAGTTGTCTACCACTCGACAGCACTTAACAACAACAATAACATGTAAAAATCTTAAATTGGAGAACAAAAAAGGGAAGAATTTGACTGGCATTTCTCAAGCTTAAAGAACTTCAAGCCTTTAGTTGCAACCCTGAGAGACACTATGGGTAAAATACTGAATTGTCCAGGAATCATCAAAAGAAGTTGGAGAGTATATGGAGAGCTACTGTACCAAAAAGAATAGGTTGACACTCAAATATTTCAGAAAGTACTTTATGATCAAGATCCAATGTTAATGACAGAAGTTACTATTTGGATTGTGTTTATCATTATCAAAAGCATGTGGTAGTGACGAGTACTCTGTGACCCTTTCACTTAATAAAGGACATGGATTTTTTAAAAAGTGGCTTTTCATATTTCTCCTGCTCCACTGGCTTCTACTTGTTAAGAATGGAATTATGCTCCTCTTAAAAATGGGTCATTTTAATCTCCAACCCTAATAGTACAATGGTTAAGCATTCAACTGTTAACCAAAAAGTCAGTGGTTCAAATCTATCAGTGTCTCTATGAAAAATGTGACTGCTTTCATAAAGATCTGTAATCCCCATGAGGCAGTTCTACTCTGTCCTACAGTGTTGGTGCGAGTCAAAATTCACTTGATGGCAAGAGTTTGCAGTATATGTGTGTGTCTTTTAAGTTTTAAAAATGAGGAACCTGAAATAGGAGTATTCTCTACTATTAGAAATAGAAGATAATATGTATATATACTTCGGAGAATTAAAAAAGTTTAAAAAATGAACAAGTAATAATGAATGAATTATAAAATTAGTCAATCTTCATAGAAAAATTTTTCATATGAAATACATGCTGGCATTAAAATCATGATCAGAGTAACTAGAGAATTTAACAGTAATTTTGGAAAGGATGTTAGCTTTGTGAACAAGTTCTTGGTCAGACAGACCCAGAGAGATACTGTGGAGGAGGATTTCCCCCAAATATGTCATACTCAAGAAAACATACAAACAAAATTTAAATTTCAAGAAGTTTTTGAGAGAGAGTCATTAAGAGTTTTGTATAAGAATATTCCACTATAGTTTTAAAGGTCAGCAGTGTATTTGCTCATTTTATTATAGAAATGTACTCACAATTTTATCATTATAAAAATTCTAATCTCCTTCCAGAGTGGTTGGACCATTTTACAATCCAATAACAATGTATAAGACTTTGTATCTCTCCACATCCTCTTCAACATTTACTACTTGCTGTCCTGTTAAAACTTTGCTACTACTGCAAGAGTGAGATGGTACCTCATTGTGGTATTGATTTGCATCTCTCTTATTGCCAGTGATTTTGAGCATTTCTTCATCTGTCTGTTAGCCATCCAAGTATCATCCTCTGTGAAAATTCTTTGCATGTCTTTTGCCCTTTCTGTAATTTTGTGATCAGTGTTTTTCTTGTGTAGGCTCTGTAGTATTCTGTAAACTTTTGATATGATACCGTTGTCTGAAAGGCTCAACATGGAAATTCTTTATGACCCAGCTATTCCACTGATTGGAATATATTCTGAGAAAATGAAAACTGAGGCACAAACTGAGACTTGCACACCAATGTTCATAGCAGCATTATTCACCACTGCAAAAGCATGGAAGCAGCACAAATGTCCAACCACAATTAAATAGATTGATAAAATTATGGTACAATCACACAATGGAATATTATACAATACACAGGAGCAATTATTTTGTAAATTGCTATTTAATTTGGGAGGGATTGGAGAGCATTATCCTAAGTGAATGAACTCAGTTCCGTAAGGACAAATATTGTGTAAGATCTTTTTTGTAGAATGAGTATGAGGATCTGAGGGAGCAAGCAGAATGGGAGCAGAGGGGTGAGGATGGGGTGGGGGTGGGGTGAAGGGGACTTCAATAATCATAGGGTCGCACAATTTGATCAGTGCAGGGAGACGGGGATGAATGAAATGGGAAAGATCTGGTGTGTAAAACAACGTATAGGAACTTTGTAAAGAAACTGTTATAACATAAAATATAAAAAAAAAACAAGGTGAAAAAATAAAAAGCAGAAAGCCAAATATTTCTTATTTTCTTAGTTGCAAACCAAATTAAAATATTTTCATTTGGATTTACCATAAATTATGCAAGATCTGTAGAATAAAAGCAGCTGAGGGGATAAAAAGGAATTCTTCTCTCCTCCGCACCCCCTTTCTGCCCCCATGTATCTGTATCATTCTAGCTGGAAAAGGCTGGGCTAATTCTTGGACATTGATAAGACAACAAGTTTTAAGTGGCCACCCCCAAAGTCCTGTCACTGAATTGATTCTGACTTATGCTGATGAAATTAACTATACATCTTTATGGGAGTACATTAATTATCCTTGGAGGCAAAGATGGCAAAATTTCCTGTCATATACTTTGGTGTATTGCTGGGAGAGGATATTTCCTGGAGAGGGATCTCATGCTTGGAAAGGAGAAGGGTCAGTAAAAGAGAGGAAGACCCTCAACACGATGGATTGACACAGTGGCTGCAGCATTGAACTCCAGAGAGTCAGAGATGATGAGGTGGCACAGGACAGGACGGGATTTAGGTTTCTTGTTCATTGGGTCATCATGAGTCGTACTGGACTAGACAGCACCCAACAACAACACTGTCCATTTTTCTCCTATGGATTTGCTGGTAAATTCTAAGTACTGACTTTCCGTTAACATCACAATACATGCCACCAAAGTGTCTTGTAAGTCTCAGGTCAACATTAGAAATATTCATCAATATTTTCTGATTCCTTCTCTTTCCTAAACATTCAGAAAGACTTCTCATCTCTTATGACTTTAGAAATGGCCACATTGCTTTCCTTGGCTGAAAATTCTCTAGATGTTAAAATGATACATTTTTGCAAACCTATTTAAAAACTGATGGCCTCTTTTCTTACATCAAAGATGGAGAAAATACAAGATTAAAGCTGTTCGGGTAAAAGAGCCATCTCATGGAAGAGAGACATCCTGAGATCATTTACATGCATTGAAGAGACACAGCAGGACTAACTGAGAAGTATTTTCTTCTTGGGCTAAGCACTGAAGACTGGCAGTAACTGTTATGGAAACATGTCATGTCTGGTAACAAATCAACACATATGACTGAAGATTCTCTCAATGCAGTAAAACTAGTCATGTAAAGACTATAAAAAGAACATGAAAGAGAATCAAACTATTGTAACTTAAATTTAAAAAGCAAACATTTTAATCTTAAAAGTCTTGTTATATCCCTATTAAAAAATATTTATTGTAATGTTACCCCCCCCCAAAAAAAAAGCTATGATATTTACTAGAGAAGCTGCGTCATTCCCAGGGGGGAAAAAATCATGTACTATTTAGCTAGTATCTATCTACAAATTGCCACAAACAAAAGATAGGAAAAAGAGTTATGATATGAATGAAGTCTTTGATAAGGAATTAGAATAATAAAGTATAAACTGCAATCGGAATGATGTATGAGAATAATTTGGACATCAAAAATAGGAAATTGAAATTTTCAATGGTCCAATAATGCTTTGCATACAATTTTATATAATATACTCCTGGAAAGGCTTGGACATTATTATCTTCTCTCTAGTATGAATGCTAATATCTCAGAAAACTTTTAAACTGCTCTTCACGTCATTGAGATTCTTTCTCCAGGCATCTCTATGCCATGAAATTCAATGAAAACTTGTTCTTTTGACAAGATCCAGCTAAAAATACATAAAATGATCAGTGTTCAGGCTGAATTACTTTTTTTATTTTTTTGCAGAATGTGCACATTAACAAATTACAGTCAAGTCTCACTAGCTCTAATTAAATTATCTGACAGAGCATGAGTTCTGCAGAAGTTCCTTTCCCTAACTGTAGCTTATTAGTTACTGAAATCTGATCCAATTTAGGTTGGCTCCATTTTCTTCAGGCTTCCGATGTCAACAAAAGAGGAATCCCAATTTATACTTTTCATGACATGGTTTTGTTAATTTTGAAAGATGATGGAGATTTGTCATAAACGTCTCTGAGATCAAAGTTGTAACAACAAAGCAAATACTACTATTAAGTAAGCCTATAGTGTCAATCAGTTTCATAATGGGGCTCATAGTGTGCCAGCAAGTGAATGTCTGCTCAGAGGAACTGATCACCTTTATAAACTTAAAAACATGGAGAACATGGAGAGTCCGATATATGACATTAACATCAAGCAAAGTCCATTCGAGTAGTAAACTGAAAACTACTGTGATGATAAAAGGGTGATAAAGCACTTAAAATATTTAAAATTACTTACTTCTTTATTAACTATTTGAGGCTCCACCTCACACACTTTGGGCACATGACCCGGAGGTCCTTGGAGAAGGACATCATACTTGGAAGGGTGGGCAGACAGTGCAGGAGAGGAAGACCCTGGATGAGATGGATTGATACAGTAACTGGGGCAGTGGGGCTGGTATCTCAGAATCAGTGAGACAGACTTCAGAGTTGTGAGGCAGGCTTCAGAGTTGTTCTACAAAGGGTCACTATGGGTCACAGGTGACTCAATAGCACATTAACAACAAGAACAACAACATTTGCTATTAGGAACAAAAGATCTAAGTTATATATGGAGAAAGAAAAACCTAGATAAAATGGTTCTTGAAACCTTACCATGAAAACATAGAAATCAACGTTTAAAAGATGAATTTCCAATTGTCTCTGCCAATTCTACAAAAGATCTAGTAGAGCTTTCAGGGGAAAGAGATTTTCTTTTTCTTACGTTATTTTTTTAAAAAATTTATTAATTTTAATGAAAGTTTACAAAGACTTAGGGTTTCCAATCATTCATTATTGCACTTTTCTCCCTGCCCACCCCTGCCCCTAATTCCCTCTTCTTGAAAAGTTAAGAGAAAACTCTTTCATTGCTATGCAGTCCCTCCCCTCAAGTCCACTCCACTGTGCAGCCTTCATTCTGGACTCCTGTCATGACAATAATACCCAATCATATATCCCTTTTAAACAGTTCTCTCTCTCATCTATTTCAATGCCATATACATCATCCCCCCCTTCTCTGTCTTTCCACAAACCTGATTTCAGTCCCATTTTACAACAGTGGCCCTATGCAATATTTGTCCTTTTGTGACTGAGATATTTCACTCAGCATAATGTCCTGCAGGGTCATCCATTTTGCATAATATTTCATTAATTCCTTGTTTTTCAATGTTGCATAGTATTCCATTGTGTGAATATACCGGAGTTTCTCTATCCATTAGTTTGCTGATGGGCACTTGGGTTGTTTCTAGCTCTTTGCTATTGCAAACAAAGCCACAATAAACATGGGTATGCAAGGAGAAAGAATTTTGTAATGGCACCCACCCACTGCTGTTGCATTGATTCTGATTCCTGCTGAATCTTCCATTGGGTTTTTGAAGCTTTAGCCTGTAACTGGAGCAGCCTGTCCATCTGTAGCCTGTGGAGCAGCTAGGAGATCTGAACTACCAACCTTTGGTTAGCAGCTCAACACATAACCCACTATTGTACTGGTACTAAAATGTATTGTATAGTAAGTTTGGACTTTCCAAAAAGAAGTAAACTATGAAAATGTTACAGAAACATTGCAAATATCTGCAATATTACACATACAATTTCTCCACTGCTTAAATCTTCTGAGAATGAATACCACGTACTAAGAATTTTATACAGAAATCTATTAAAAAATGTCATCAGTGTTACTATTTCTTTCACAAAGTCAATGAAAGAATTCAAAGCAATTCTATAAAGTCCCTATGCTGCTAATGAAATGGAAGTAATAAAAATAATGAACAAAATCTAATATAAATTAAAACATTATTATTTGGGAAAAATTCACAGCTTCCCACTCTATCATTTTATGATAATCTCAACCTGTTGCTTTTCAATGTTTTGAAGCATTGCATCAATCTAGATAGATGTTCTAGCAGTATAATGGCATTCATTGTTGTCGGTGTGTGATTGCCTTCGAGTCGAGCATGAGTCACAGCAACCCCACGCACAAAAGGCCTGAAGTCTTTATATAACTATCAACATTTATCAAAGTTCACGGAGTTTCCGGAGGCATGCTCTTTAGGAAGTGGATGCCACTCCTGCTTGAATTATACCACTAGAGCTCCCTATTTATGTACGGAAATGATATTTTATGCCTAAGGTGCCCTCATGGCCTAGTGGGTAGGGAGCTGCACTGCCAATCTAAAGGCAGTCAGTTGGAATCCCCCAGCAGCCTGCAGGATAAAGATTGGCAATTCCTCCTACATGATTTATAGCCTCCAAAAACCCACTGAATGGTCAGCTGCGAGTCAGTTCTGCAAGTCAGGTCAAATCTGAGGATTTGTTTTGTGCTTTTATTTCCAATTTTACGCTTACAATTTTTTAAAAATACCATCTCATACTAGAGTTGTTTAAAAATGCTGTTCTTGTTTTAAGCAAAGCAAGAAGAGACAGACAAAACCAATCCTCTTTAGAAGTGGTCTGTCCTTTTTAATTGTCCAAGATGAACGTAGATGTCCGCGAAGACGTCAGCTCAGGAATTTGAATAGATTAATAAAAATCTGCTGCTTCAACGGACAATGAAAAGCCTGATTCTTGCTAATGGGTTGACATTTCCTCTTGGAGAAATGATTACATTTCTATTTCACCATTCTCATTAATTATAGCAAATTATGGCCTTCTCATGGACGCTCCACACCATGATTTATCCGGGAAACATCTCGGGTGCATAAATGCTTTGTCCAAGTGAATTAACCCCCTCGTCCATCCCTCCCTGAAAGCCACCATGGCACTCTTTGTCCAGCTATCCAGTATACTTATGGAGGGCAAAGGGAGCTTTAACTGTAGACAAATGAAGATTCTGTATATTTAATTTGCCTCCTTGGAAATCCACAGGCATGTACTACAGGATTTTTCATTACATTAGCCAAGATGATGTCAAGGCAAGTATCCTGAGTATATATCATTAGCTTCCAACTTACCATTTCCTAATCTGTATGTATTAGCTATAATAAATTGAGTTAGGCTAAAATAATATCCTTGTTCTGTCCTGATAAGTAGATGCAATAAGCAGACTGTTCTAAATTACATCCTTTTGTCCAAATATCCAAGAGATACTCATGGTTTGGGAAAATATCTTTAAAATACTATTGAAAAAAAACCAAACAAACCCAAAACACAAAAACCCTGGTAACAGATGTTTAATTTCTAAGAGATACAAATGAAGTAAAACAATAGATGTAAATAAATTAGGACAATAACAAAAAAGAAAACATGTAACGAAGCAATGGCTCTGAAAGATCTGTTAAACCTGTTCCTCTCCTCCAGTTCTAAAAATAAAAGATTTTTTTAAAGGGAGGGGGTGAATTTTGAGATATGAGAATAGCCTGGCAGAGAATAAAGCAGGTCCATGTTTTAGATGTATCACTTTGGCCTAAATGGAGTGATAACATTGAAGTATGTGGCTACTGTGGCTCATCAAGTCAGAACTTACTCTGAACTAACCTTTCAGCAGATCCTCAGAAGCTGTAATTGTCCAGGAGAAAATTATCCATCTTTCTCTCTCGGAGTAGCTGGCGGGTTCTAAGCTCCTGCCTCTCTGGGTTAGGAGTGTAACTCCTCATCACTTGGTCACCAAAACAAGAGATGGAACCCAGCTTGACAAGATAACCTTCTCTGTGGCCAGAATTGAACCTAAGGTATCATGCTTGTGGACAGGAAGAACTGCAGGCAGTGGGAAGTTCAGCTTATGCTGGTAAAAGAGTGAAGGTGTTAAGAAGCAGAGAGCAGCTTGTGTGATGGTCATCTTAAGTCAAAGAAAAGCATGAGACTAGGTTTGAGAAGAATTAATGTGTGAAGAAAAGAAAACCTCGTTGTAAGTCCGAACCCCCAAATCAATTCATAAAAAAAAATTTCATGTTGAGGACAGTCAACAATATAAACAACATGCAGCTAACATACACCAAATAAGATCAATTTCATTAACACGATTCCATCTCTTCTTATCCGGCCCTCCACTTCATCTCCATCTCTGCTAAATTCCTCAGTGTTTAATTTAGGACCTCGACTTCTCTCCACTTTCACCATAGGTAATTTCCAGAAGCTCTCAGGTCTTCAAAACTTCCTGTACAAGAAAGAATCTTGAATAGTAGTCTAAATTTTGACTGTCCCCCTGATACCTGGACTCCTACAGTCCTCCATCTGCATTCCATTCCCACTGGGATAATCAAAAGGCAACTCAAAAGGCAGAATAGGTGTCAAAGATAACAACCCTAACTCTTCCAACAAATTCTTCAACATACATTATTCAATCCTTCATCCAAAAGCATGAATGTCAAGTCCAGGGGTTGTGTTCAATCACTTTCTCACATCAAATGTAATCTACATATGAGTTTTCTCAGCTCTACATTTCAAATATATAGTCAGCAGAGTCAATTTTGATCACTTCTACTGTCACTATCTTTTATCATCAACTATTATCTGGACCGGACCATGGATATAGCTTATAAATGGGCTCCCCATTACACTTTTTAGGATACCTATCACATCAGAGAGTTGGACAATGACTAGGGATGACAGAAGGAGAACTGATGCCTTTGAGCTGTGGTGCTGGAGAAGAGTACTGAATGTACACTGGACTGCCAAGAAAACAAAGAGATTCAACCTGGAGAGGGTTAAACCAAGCTACTCCTTGGAGGCAAGGATTCTGGGGCTTCGTCTGACATACTCTGGGCATGTTGCAAGGAGGGACAGGTCCCTGGAGAGGGACATCATGCTTGGGAGGGTGGAAGGACAGCGCAAGAGGGAAAGGCCCTCTATGAGATGGATTGATTCAGTGACTGGGGTAATCGGGATGGGAGTGTCAGAGGCAATGCGATTGGCGCAGGACAGAGCAGGGCTTAGGGCTTTTGTACATAGGGTCGCTATGAGTCACAAACGACTTGACGGCACATAACAACAGAGTCCGTTTTGATCACTTCTACTGTCACTATCTTTTATCATCAACTATTATCTGGACCGGACTACGGATATAGCTTATAAATGGGCTCCCAGTTACAATTTTTAGGGTACCTATCACATCTGAATCAACAACAACCTTACTACCCTTACTACCAGCAGTCAAGAAATCAAACGACATACTGAACTGGAAAAGTCTGCCGTCAGAGACCTCTTATAGAACTAAGGAGCAATGGTGTTAGTTTTAAGACAAACATGCACCTGATTTAAGCTATGATCTTTTTAATCACTCCAACCCACCTAAATTTAACAACCGTCTCAGGAACAGGCTTGAGGCCTTGCACACTAATAAACAAAGACCAGATGAGTTGTGGGAGGATATCAAGAATATTATCCATGAAGAATGCAAAATGTCATTACAAAGACAGAGGAGGAAGAAAATATCCACACAGATGTCAAAAGAGACTCTGAATATTGCATTAGAGCACCAAGAAGCCAAAACAAGAAATAAGGACGTTTACGAGATAAACAGAAGATTTCAAATGGAAGCTCAGGAAGATCAAGCAAAGTATTATAATAAAACGTGCAAAGAGCTGGAGTCAGAAAAACAAGAGAGACGAACTCACTTGGTATTTCTTCAGCAGAAGGAACTGATGAACAAATTGAAGCCTCAAGTTGCAATGTTTAAGGATGCTATAAGCAGATTTTTAAATGATTCAGGCAGGATTAAAAGAAGATGGAAGGAGGATACAGAGTCACCCTACCGAAAAGAATAAATAGGCTGACACAAAAGAATTTCATAACACAAGGTATGATCAAGAGATAATGCTGATGAAGCAGAAGTATCAGTTGACATATTTCAACAAACCGATGTTACTCTGGACATGTTCAACAAGTTGTGCCAAGAAATCTGGAGGAAACTCCCTGGTCAACTGATAGGTAAAGATTCATGTTTATTCCCATTGCAAAAAATGGTGACCCTATAGAGTGTGGAAGTTTTCAAATAATGTCACCAATATCACATGCAAACAGATGAACATTACATTAACAGAGAACTACCAGAAATACAAGCAGGTTTTAGAAGAACTTATGTCACTAGAGACATTATAGCCAATGTCAGATAGATTTTGGCTGAGAGCAAAGAGTACCAGAGGAGTGTCTATCTGTGTCTCATTGACTATACAAAAACATTTGACTGTCTGGATCACAATAAATTGTAGTTAACCTTGAGAAGAATGGGAATCCCAGAACACTTGATTGTGCTTATGTGAAACCTATACTTGGACCAGGTAGCAGTTCTCAGAACAGAACAGGGAAATCCTGCATGGTTCAAAATCCAGAATGCTGTGCATCAGAGATGAATCTTGTCTCCATACCTTTTCAAACTATATGTAGAACATATCATTTGGGAGGCTCAACTTTATAAGGAACAATGTGGCATCAGAATTGGAAAAAGACTCATCAGCAACGTGAGTTAACTCAGAGGCACAACCCTGCTTGCTGAAACTGAGGAGGATGTGAAGCTCTTGCTGCAGAAGATCAAGGATTGCAGTCTTCAATATGGATTGAAGCTCAACACTGGGCCAACTGGCAGCACCATGACAGATGGAGAAAAGACTGAGGTTGTTAATAATTTCAGCTTGCTCAGCTCTACAGTCAACACTCTTGGTATTAGGAAATCCATTGTCAGAGACCTCTCGAGAGTGCTAAAGAGGAATGAGGTCAGTCTAGAGGCTAAATTGGTCCTGATTCAGGCAATCATCTTTGCTACTACTTGCTATGCTTTAGAGAACTGGATAATGATCAAAGATAACACAAGAATTGATGTCTTTTAGTTATGGTGCTGGGGAAGAGTACTGAACATATTGGCTGAGGATAGGGCAGGGTTCAGAGCTATTGTAACAGGGTCACTATGAGTCACAGGAAATTTGATGACACAGACCAACAACAGCATGGCAATATGCAGCAAGAGCTGGACAATCAAAAAAGATGAAAGAAGAATTGCTTGCTTTGAGCTGTGGTATTGGAAAAGCATACTGAATATCCTATGAACTGTAAAAAAGACAAGTACATCTTAAAGAAAGTGCAACCAGAGTGTTCTTTACAAGCAAGCAAGGCAAAACGTCATCTCACCTACTTTGGGCCTGTTACGAGAGGTCACTCCTTCGAAAGAGACATCATCCTTGAAAAAGAAGAGGGTAAGCTATGGAGGTGAAGATCTCATTGAGATAGACTGACAGAGGGACTGTAGCTCTGGGCTCAAGTATGACGGAGATGATGAAGATGGCACAGGATAGGACAGGCTTAGACCTGTTGTTCATAGAGTCGCTATGAGTTTTACTTGACAATGACACCTAATATCAACAACATGTCATTTAAGAAAGAATGAAGCATGCTTAAAGACTTCCGATCCTTTGTAGAAAACAATACAGTGCGTGCAAGGTCCTAGATGACCTTGGGCCAATGAGGACAACCCCTTCCTTCTGTCTTCTCCAAGGACACTGGACAATTACACAGACTTTCTTGCATTTCCTGTGACAATCCAAATGAGATCCTTCCTCAAGTCCCTTCCTATGTATGTGACATATTACACCATCTCTCAAAGGGGACAAGAGAGAGTTACAGGAGGGAGAGAGTAACAAAACCTGGCAAACTTGGCAGAAGATTAAATCAGTTCCCCGTAATTATGTTCATTTGTGTCATTTATAGCCTTGTGGTGAAAATGACGGTTTGCTTAATATTTCCAAGTTTATTCTTTTTATTTCTGTGACACTCTATTATTCTATGGATAATTAGAGGTGACTTTCCTGTAGTCAACCAGGTAATATACAAAAGGAAGATGAGACCTTCTTTTATTTTGTTCATTGACTGGTCTAAGACAGAATATTATGAATCAAGAAATGTAGCATCGTATGCACTGTGATTCAAGCTACGCAGATGAAGATGCTAGAAACAGTGTTTTGACATTTGCATGCAATCTAGTGAGTGGGTTAAAGCTCTTGGCATGTAGCCATACCCAAAATGTCACTGATTCCCTAACGTCAGTACTCTAACTCAAAACCACATGGCCTGCCAAGTAACTGTGAGTACATATGTAGAAAGCAAACAACAACAAATTCTGGTTGTTGAGTCAGTATCATCCACTCACGCGTTAAGTATCCTCCAAACTGGGGACTAGTAAGAGACACATAACCAAACTCTGGGGCTCAACATCTCAATCACCATTTATAAGCTTGCTTCAATGACAAAACTGTGCAGGATGACTCAACACGAACCAAGAATGGTGATTATTCCCATAGCCTTAGAATCAACACTTAAAACTCACTGCCATGGAATTGGAACTAATTGATACCCGACCTTCCCTTAAGTATTCAAGCCTGTAAATCCCACAGGAGGAGGCTAACCATCTTTCTCCCACAGTGTCTGGTGGATTTGAATGGTCTAAGAGGCATGGCCTTTGAGTTAACAGTGTACCTTCCTATGCACTATGTGACCAGAGCTACCGTTAAGAATCAAAGAGCACCAGTTAATATTTCATTTATTTACTTGTCTGTTTGTATGTATGTGTGACTCTATCCATATATCTATAAATAAAAGGGGCTAATTTAGCACTGTACACAGAACAGAATGTGTATTCTAGAGTGTTATTACCATTAACAGCACTGTTTCTACATTAATAGTTTAACACTTTAAAATGCTTACGGTAGAAAAGCTTATTTGATTATCACCTTTACCACCCATGGCCCTCAAGTCTGCCTCACAGTGGTCCGTGAGGACAGAGGAGAGCTGACTTCTCCTCGGGAGAAGCTGGTATTGACTTCTGGATTAGCAGAAGAGTGCTTCAACCACTGTGCCACAAAAGATCCTGTATCATCCACAGTGATCCAAAACTTTAATGACTCTTCTTCTTTTCCTTCTCCTAACCACTGCCTCCCGTAATTACAGGGTGCTGTGGTTAGGTGTCACTGAACTGACCCCAAATCACAGCAATCCAATAGACAAGAGATGTAAACCTTGTCCTATCCTGAAACAGCCTCATAGTCTCCACCATTTTCAAGCCACATTTCCAGTCACTGTGTCACCACATCTCGTTGATGGTCTTCCTCTCTTTACCTAGCATCCACCTTCCCAGCATGGTGTCTCTTTTCCCAAGACCTGCTCCCATCTAACAAGAGGTCCACAGTACAAGAAAGGAGGTCTCACCCACACTGGTTGCTTTTCTTCCAACACATCTGTTTATTCTTTTAAGTCACCTGAGTAATTAAAACAGAAAGATCTCAGATCCAGTCTGATTTACAGCCTTGGAAACCCGATGATCAGGTGACGCATGAATCTGTTCTGATTTCATGGCAATAAGTATGTGAGAACAGCATAAATCTTTATGGAAGAAGACTGTTTCTCTCTCAGAGTATCTGGTGGACTTGACCTGGTTACCACTGAGTTTGCAGTCCAACACACAACAACACCACCAGGACTCCTCAAGCCTTGTTTGTTGTTGCTAAGTGCCATCAAGTCAATGTAAGGGACACCTAATGAATGACCCTATGAACAACAGATCTAATCCTTGGCCTATCCTGTGCTATCCTCTTCTCTGTCTTGCTCAAGCCCACTGCAGTAGGCACTAAGTCTATCTAGGGTGAGAGTCTTTCTTTTGCTGACTATCTTTCCCAGCATGCTGCCTCTCTCCAAGGACTGGTCCTCCTGAAAATATTCCTGAACACAGACAGACAAAGGTGTACCGTCCTGCCGCTAAGGAGCACTCTGGTTGTACTTCCTTGAAGATAGATTTGTCTGTTATTTTGGTCATTCACAGGATATTCAATACTCTTTGCCAACACCATAATTCAAAGAAATTGTTCTTCTGTCATCCTTATTTATGGTCCAACATTCAGATGCACAAGAAACAAGTGAAAATCCCATGGTCTGGATCAGGCACGCTTCAAACTATAAACTGACATCTTATTAGTCAGTTTGTCACATTGTGGTGGCTTATACTTTGCTGTGATGCTAAAAGCCAACAGTATTCCAAACATTAACAGGGTCACTCACAGTGGACAGTTTTCAGTAGAGCTTTGAGACCAAGCCCGACTAAGAAGCAGGACTGGCCATGCACTTCTAACATACAGACCTTCAAACACTCTGCGGACAAGGGAAGGACACTGTCAGACATAGTGGTGAAAGATGATCTCCTCAGGTGGGAAGGCATTCAAAATGTGACCAGAAAAGAGCTGTCTTCTCAAAGGAGACTCTACTGCAAAGGCCCAGCTGGGATTAAAGCTTTCACCCAATGAAGGAACTTCATTTGCTGATATGGCAAAACTCAAAATGATGACAAACAGCTGCAAATATCCATTAATTAACACAGAATCCATTAATTAACACAGAAAGAACCAAGTATGAATCTAGGACAATTTTAAGTTGTAAAAAATGAAATGGAATGCATACAGATGGCCACGCTAGGCATTCGTGAGCTGAAATGGACCATGATTGGTTATTTTGAATCAGAAAGTCACATGATTCTTAACCATAGTTTATTCTATTAATTTTAAGAAGATTTTTAGAGGCACTGTGTAAAACAAATGATCCAAAAAACAAACAATGTTGTATGCAAGATGTGATTATAAAGAAATGGAATTGATTCCACAAGTCACACAGAAAAAAATGAATCAGATTCATTACATCAAAGTCACACTTCATACAAATTATAATGGAAACAACAAGGGCAATAAATATGCACTTTAATCTTCAGTACATTATAGAGGTAACCTTACTATCTAATGAGATGAATTATTAATAAATGCTAAGGGAGACTATAAAAAAGCTTGTATAAATGCCAACTCTAATCTCATGTATTTTACAAGTAATCTTCAATAAGCCTTTTTCATTTTCTACTCAATTGAACCACACCCTTAAGTCATCTGAAATGATGTACTTTTTTATTCACACTGGAAGAAACAGTATTCATAATCAGATTAAAAAAATAATTCTGGTCCTGTTTGATACAATAAAATTAAAAAACACTAGGTGACAGTTTAGTAAACTTAGTCTAGCATGTAGTTTGGATATCAATACAATTCTCTTAAACAACTGTGAATCTCTAAGAGTTGAAGAGACAACTGTGATAAGAGGATGTCTTACTAAATAACTGTCGATAAAAATCCCTTACAGCACTAAAATACATACATACATATGAAATAGATGTTGTTTTTGTTGTTAGGTGCTCTTGAGTCTACTAAGACAGTGACCTTTGAAAACACATCTGAAACTTGCCCTACAAGCGTCTGGCTATGCCATCACTGAAGGCTGTAAAGCAGAAGTTTTGTTGATGTTTGCTAAGCAGGTTTTAAAAAATATGCAGGGGCTTTTTTCTTGCATACAAACAAACAAGCAATAATCTGTCCATAAATAAAACTGCTTTAAATGAACCTTTCTCTAATATTTAAATAGCCATAAATCTCAAGGCAAAATTAAATTCAACCATCATATTCCAGGTAATTAGAGATGAAAGAGTAGAAATCGCATCAATGATAAAAATCTCCGCCACGTTTCAATTGTCACTTTCTCTTTCAGTAGGTTAAAAAAAAATTAGCACAGCATTAAGAAATTGTAATTTACAATTTCAGTGCTTTTCTCATGCCTAAAGATTGATTATATGTTATCATAGGAAAGCTAAAGAAATTCAAGCTATTTCATTACAATTCTGCCTAGCACAGACCAGTCACCTTCTTTGCAAGAAACAGCCTTTAGTCATTTCAACACTGAGGTGTCACAATAAGTAGAAATCCTTGAAGATCAAATGACACTACCAGCATTTCATGCTTCAAATTCTGATTTCCATCTCCTTGAAAAAAGAAAAGATGTCAATGTGAATATGTAAAACTACAACTTCTTTAGAACATGCTTGTTTCAAAGAGTTCTTTAGAATTGTTTAGTTAGTATGAATACTGAATAGTTACTGTGGAAAATGAAATCATACATTTTAGACAACTAAGAATATAATCCATTATTCTCCTTAAATTTATAATTTTGAAGGAGTAAAACTCTTCAGGAGAGATATACTGAAGGTCTAGAAAGCTCTTTGGGAGATAAATGGAAAGGAAAAAAGTATGACTCTACGTCAGTTTTTATAATAAAAGATCTGTTACGTCTTCTGTTTTCTTACTGTAATAGTTATCCATAAACATTTTATTGGGTTCTAATGAATAATATTCTTTATATCTCAGGTTCAAATTCATTTATTAAATGTCAACAGCCTACTATCTATTCATTTACTATGTTTTACAATTGTTTCATGGGTAACAGTTTAGATTTTAAAATAAGCAAATATGAAATATATTGGTTTTTCCTGGAGTTTTCAAATCCCTTGATGTTTAGCAAATTTTTACAAAATTACTAAGGTTCATTTTTCAGATGTGCAAGATTCCTTTATGCTAACATCAACCTCTAATTTAAAGATGATTCATATTCAAGTGCTCTATGAAAACGGAATTCTCGGAACTAAAAATAATAAAAAAACTACGTAACTGTTCATTTTTGTAGCTCTCAAATACTCGGGTTTCTTATGCCTTTCCTGAAAGTCTTACCACGAGGTAGGTGCTGTAAAGAGCAGATGGAGACATGAAAGTTAACAGGATGAACAATCCACATAAGGATATTTCGCCTTCGCTGTAAATTTCTCTCGCGATGCAATTAACTGAGGATCTCCATAGCAGGACTTAGCCCAAACATTTAAAAAACAAAAAGTGATGTTTAACAACATGATTAAAGATCACTAATGTGTAAAATTTGCCATATATTATAATTTTGTATATTAAATCCCAATTTACCTTTGGTATTCCAAAACATGCATGCTATCTAAATAAGGAAGTGTACACAGTTTGCACAGAAGCATCACCTACTCCTTACGATCCAATATGTCAATCCCAACTCACAGTGACCCTGTAACACACAGCGGTACTGTCCCAAGCATGTCCAGGGAGCATGTCTTTATGGAGCAGCCTGCGTCATCTTCTTCCTTGACTGGCTGATTGGTTGACGAATTTTAGTTAGCAGCTCAACTCTTAAGTCACTGGACCACCAGAAACAATCAACGGTACACTTTGTTGGAAATACAGACATAACAACCTTCTAAGCCTACAACATTCTCAACTAAAGAAGCAAAAAGAAAGACCATTTTGAACACCATGTGTTCTTAAATGCTCTTTCTTCTGTAGAATACATTTGTACAGAATTCTGCTTTGCAATTTGATTTCTGAGTAAGGGAAAGTCCAATAATTACTGCATGCATTGCTTAAAATAGAAACCTGATCTGTTTCATTTTCTGCTTCTTTGTTTCCAGGTTAACTAAATCACTATTAGAAAGAATTCTGTGACCTGAAAAAGGAAACACACAACCCTGCCTGGGCCTTTAATTTCCCCGTGAAGACACACATATCTGTTTAATAAAAACATGCCAGATAGTTTCCATTTTCCAAAATTCCTTCTGCTTAGTGAACAAGTCGTAATAGGTATGTTCAAATGAAAACAGGGATAAAGTTCTTTCGAGCTGACGGAAATGCCTATGCAGCTTTTCAGATCTAGAAGACTGTCTGTCAGCAAAACACAGATTGGGTAGCTCAAACAGAGCCCACATTACATCTGACTCACTGATCCCTTTCAAATTCTTGCCCCCCAACCACGGAGCAAAACAAAACCTTCCTGAGCTGTGCGAGTCCTTTTGTCTGCTCTGCAAAACAAAACACAATGCAAGACTGAACTCTTAGGGGGTAAAACAGCATTTCTATCAGGCCCAACTTCTCCCTTCTGGTTAACTTCCATGCAAGTTCTAGCTTGTTTTTTGAAGGTGTTTGTTGTTTGGTGCTTTGAGTGGTTTGTTTTTTTTTCCCAGGTAGTCATTATCGATCACTTGTTATTTAGCAATTTGTTAAACACAAATATCTGTAGCTCTCTTAGTTTTCTCAGACAAAGCGACTTGGATGAAAAGTCAATAATAAATGTACTTTATGTAGCCTAAAGCTCTCTGAGTGCTTATAAGATAATTAAGATTGGCAAGGAGGGCTGGCTTTGTACTCTGCCTTGGCTTTGGATCCAAGCTTAAACATGAAAAAGAGTTGATCAGAGAGTATTTGTTAAAATACATGTCATAATTAAAGAAATGAGTTCCATGCAAAATCAAAGATGCTCCAAGGGAAACCTACACTAAGAATAATTTTGCTAATGGGTAGACAGAAACAAGGGTGCTGAACAGCGTTCTTTCTCCTCAGATTTGTATACACGTACCATGAAAGTTTCTAAGGTTTCAAAAAGATAGGAAAAGTAAAACAAATTTGATGGTGGCCTGTAAGATTGTTGTCTTGTCCAGACATAAGCTCGTTTCATCAACTCACTTTTCAGTTTGTATCATAGGCTAAATTGTCTGGTGCAGCCTTAGGATATGTGGGAAAGCGAGATCACTATTTAAGAACAAAGCTGGACTCAGAAGAGTCCGGGGAGGTAGGAGTAGAAAGGCAAAGAGTTCCAGTGAATAGTAACACAGAGCTTAGCAAGGAAGGTTAATGACACGTTCAAAGTTAGCCATTCAGTTAAGTAAAGAATTCAAACTGGCTTTTAGTGGACAAGTCACCTGTAAATTTCATATGGGTAAACCTCAGATGACTTCAAAGGCTAGCTCAGAGCGGGAAAAGACAGATGCTGAAGGGTTTGAGAGCAGAGGAAGCGAAAGTAAAATCCAAGTAGTGTTTGGGACAAGCGACCCAATTTTAAGCATTCAGGTCAGAATTACGAATCAAAAGTCCAAAGCACCAACAAGGAGGTGTGAAAATTAACTGAGGAAGTTAAGTCCGAATGAAGGCTCAAGGCAGGTATCCAAAAGGAGAAACTGATGTAAAAAGGTAGAGAAGGAAGAATCTGGAGGAATCCATAACTTACTAGATGTGACGGTGAGCAATCTTAACGACGACAAGTAAGATGTCAAAAGGGATCCCGATGTTTTGAGTCTAACTGAAGGGCAGAAAAATTCATGAAAATGGGTTAAGAAGAGGAAACAGTTGTACGGAAGACTGTTTTTCAGAGCAGCCGATTTAACAACATTTATAGATATTGTGTATCTTCAGAGCAGCTGATATAATTTAGCATGTAAAGATGCTGTCTATCTTCTGAGTGTTCCATGTTCGATAGAGAAGAATTCATAAATACATCCTTCACAGTCTTCACCAGGAGAAGCTCCTACTTCAATTACAGACACAGACACACAAATCACTTGCCTTCGCAAAGTCATCAGAATGGGGCAAAAACTCGCAGGGACAAAGTCATATCTAATTGAAATGTTTCTGCTGAGATGACTTGGTTTTGCTCCCTTCTTGACAGAAAACATGATAGCCATCCTCCTGCAGACATCTTCCCCCAAAATGTACAAAATCCTGACTGAAAACCTTATGTTTCTTCCCTCCTTATCAGCTCCTTAACACATGATTCTTTGAGAATTTATCCTACACTATGTTGTCATTAGCTACTACCTTTTTCAAATGGGAAACCTCTCAAAATTTCGAGAGCGTCCAACTGCTTACAAATTATTGCCACCCTAGTACCTGAATGTGGAGGGAGGAGTGCCATCCACTTCCATAACAGCTTGCCTCCGGAAACCCTATGAACCTGGAGAGAGGATGAAAGGCACCCAAGCATCGAGGACTCTCCTTCATAGGGTCGCTATGAGTCACCTGCGACTCAACAGCAACAACAGCACTTGAACACCTATCAAATGCAAAATACTCCTGAGGTTTTTGAGGTGCTCTGTGTGTGTGTGTGTGTGTGTGTGAACTCCTACGCCGACTATTAATTTCTCATGAACTTAAATAACTTGGGATAAGTCCATGCAAGTCTCTAATATAGTCTAAAGGAAACAGGGCTCTAAGGATTGCCCTTGAGGCTCCTAGACCTGTGTCTCCTGACTCCTTTGACCATGAGTCCTTCATTAACTGTCCTTTTCATGCATTTGGAGTTATATTCTGGAATGCTCATTAGCCACCCTGACTGCCTAGATTCTTATTAAAAAGTCACATTTCTCATAGCTGAATATCCAGCGATATGAATCCAGCGTGCGTGCTCAAACATGCTGACGCAGTGATTCTTTCTGCTTTGTTAGATGTTCCAGGGCTCCTTCAAAACTGCCCCTGGATGTTAAGCACAAGCAAACTCATTCCGAGCACAAGCTATTGAGTCAGAACGCATTCACAGCTGACCCTTTACTGGGTTTCCAAGGCCATAAGTCTCATGACAGGATTGTGCTCATCTGTGTCCCTCTGCGTCACTGGGAGAGTCGAACCATCAGAGAAGCATGTTCTTTGGGTTAGCAGAGCGACTCTCTACACTGTAGGGCACCAGGGCTCCCTGTTCCTGCAGCCTGGTACTGCTAACTCTGTAATTCTGTGTTCATGATCCCATCTGATCCTCGCAACCCTCCCCTGAAGTGGGCAGGAACTCCTATTTCCCTGTTCTAAATGAATTAGTTATGGCTCAAGGAGATTAAGTAACTTGCCCCAGGTCCCCCAGCTGTCAACCAGAACAAACAGCCATTATTAGAAACCAAATGAACTACAAATAAAGATAGGTTTCTAGTTCACATCTAGTTTATAGCTTGTTATAATTACCTATTTTCTGCTCTACTAGTGCCAAGTCAGGATTTCACAGTCTGTGTCATATGTTTTCTTGTCAAGTCAATTTCCTCTCACCATTTATTTTAAAAAGATAATTTTCTTCCAAACCCACTATTTCTAGGGCTAAGTCAACCTACACAAGTCAGAGTCCTATGCAGCTGGTGAAGCAGATTTTGTTATTTTACCATATTGTAAGCATGCTGGTGGCCTAGTGGGTAGAGAGTTATGCTACCAACTCAAAGAATTTTGAGTCCACCAGCTACTCTGGGGAACAAAGCTGGGTGATCTCCTCCCATGTGATATACATGTTATGAAAAGCCGGTGAAGGATCAGCTAGGAGTCTGTTTCAACTTGACATTAACGAGTAAGTGAGTGAGTGAATCAATGAATGAGTGAGTGATTGAGTGGGTGGGTGAGTACAAACACAGAGAAAGAACTTTACATCAATCAATACTAAGAAAAGGTTCCAAAAAAGGGGTGGTAGTTTTATAATTCACGTTGGTTAATCTAGTATGTATCCCATGCTTTAACACTGATAATAATTGATGGATCAGGTAAAAAAGAACTAGAAGCAAGTCTTTTTGGCTTAATTGATCACTAATGAAACTGCAAATACTTTTTATGTTACTATGTTTAAATGTATAGGGTCGCTATGAGTCGCAAGCGACTCAATGGCACATAACAACAACAACATGTTTAAATGACGCTCCATTTAAACAAATATAAAATATTTGTCTCTCACTGTCATTCAGTCAGAAATGACTGGACCTACCGTGGCATTTTCAAATTCTGTGAACGCACACAGGAGGAGACTTCCGACTCTTTCCTGCAGAGCAGCTGGTGGACCTGAACTGCCTGTGGGTTGTCTGAGCGACACCTTACCAACAATTTGTTCAGTGACAGTGAACAACGTTAACTAGAGGTTGACAAAGTATTTATGTATAGTGCTATGGAGTTAAAGATCAAAGTCGAGTGCATGGCCCGCTGTGGTCTTCATTGCTGGATTTGCTTCCTAACTAAACACATCAAGCACTTTAGTCAGTTTTATAGTTGGAGCAAGATAACATTAGTATTTTATAGTTGAAAGTCCAGTGTCAATATGTCTTCACCTTGGTAGATGGCAATATGTAACTTCTGATATTGCTATATTCTCTTTTTGTTATGCATCTGAGAGCTGGACAATGAATAAGGATGACAGAAGAATTGATGTTTTTGAGCTATGGTGTTGGAGAAGAGCACTGAATATCCCATGCAGCCGGACTGCTCTTTGATTTCAAGTATGGGCATGTTGCTAAGAGGAGCTTATGGAGAGGGACATGATGCTCAGAGCAACAGAGGGTTAGCGAAGAAAGGAAGACTCCTGACCAGGTGGACTGACACAGTGACTGCTGCAATGGGCTTTAATATGTTAGAAAGTTGAGGATGGCACAGAATAAGACAGAGCTGACCTGGTGTTCATCGAGGGTCGCTATAAGTCATACTCTACTCGAGGGCAACTAACAAAAACAATAATAACGATACTGCAGTACACCAAGAACCCGGTGGCATTTACGCCAGCTGGTTTTGGCCCACCAAGTCGGCAAAGTGAATTAATTCGCTTGGAGATTGCTCTGAGGACCAGACAGTGTTAATATTCTCTGGTCAGCACCTTGATAAAAATAAAAGTGCTTTCTGAATCTGTATTTAATGCAAAAAACTATTGGGTTTACTGTGTTAATCGAGTGTCAGCAGCAAATGCTGGAAAAGAGTCAAAAGCAGAAAGCAGAGAGAAGAGTAAAAAGTGAATGCTGAATCAACACAGTGCAGCTGAGCTTCGAGGCAGAAATCGTACAGTGCCTACCAAGCACAGCACTGGTGGACTCAAGAAACCGACACTGCTGAGTCCAGTCCTGGCCCAGTAAAAGGCCTATACACAAAGGGCACTAACTCATTATTCTCACTGGAAGCTCCCTGACCCATTGATTACAGCAGGTACACTACATATACTATCTCTCTTACTCTTAAACACAACTCTAAAAGGTCGATGTTACTTTTGAGTTGGGGGGAAAAAATCCTGAGTCACAGGAGATACAGATCCAGGCTCAAGGCCACACAGTGAAGAACTAATGTTTGAACAAAGTGCACCTAAAGCCTGGGATGCTTTTTCCAAAATGCTGAACTGCCTTCCACCGCCTGGCAGAGAGGTTCACAGCAAGTACATGGCCAGAGGCTGGAAAAAAGAAAAAGAACTAGGACTGAGTATTAAATCTTCATGAATGAAAACATCTTTTTTTCTTAGGCAACCAAACTCATTCCCTCTGCGTTGATTTCAACTCATGGTGACCCTCCGGGATAGAGCACAACTGTCCTATTGGTTGGTTTGCTGAAGCTCTAAACGTTCACAGAAGCAGACAGCTTCAACTTTCTCCTGTGGAGCAGCTGGTGGGTTCAACACTGCTGACCTTTTGGTTAGCAGCCCAACACTTAATCCACTACGCCACCAGGGCACCTTTCTGTAGGCGGCACATTATTCATTTATTAAAAAATTAAACACATTATCTTAGGCTATACAGTCTTGAAGCACCTGATTTCCATTTGATGTGGATACAAAATTGTTTTATCGAGGTGAAATTCTGTCCATTTTACAGTAAAATAAGGTACTAACAGGCATTTGGACATCATAAATATATTTTACTCTTCCAAAGCAATTCAGGATTCATTTAATCACATCAGGTTTTATCTGAAAGAAGAAGAATGGATTTCTACTGAGTGCTTTTGATTTTAATCAAAGTCTGAATCGGACTGGAGTCTCACCAGGCGATGAGAAAAGATGGACAGTCAGCAGGCGATGCGTGTTTTCAATGGGGAAGTGTCCATGACAACAGGAAAAAAATGCCATTGCAGTGCAAGCAATGCTGTTAGCAAACTCAAAGAGATTAGGAGGAGAATTACCCTTGCGATCAATCTGCCTCCTTTCCTTCTTGTGCATGTGTCTGTCTTAACAGATATAAGCAGTATTGCAGGAAGCATGGTCCTGCCTTACCACCCTCACTTTAATAGACTTGTTCTTAAACTCAGAGAGGGCTGTTCTCAGCACGCTCCCATCTTTCAGTAGTACTAGCCTTTATTTTCTTGCATCCATAAACTCATAAAGTTACACCTAATAACATTAAATTAATGAAGGAAACCACTGAATTATATATAAAACTATAATTCAAAGTATTCTTTTATTTACATATAGCTACACATAAAATCAGATTTCAAAGTTTTCTCAACGGATCTAGATATAAAATTGTATTACTCTCATATTTAAAATTATATTTCATAGTTTATTTGTAAATGTACATATACAGATGTTAAAAAAATTGGAAGCAGAAGTGGCATCCACTTCCTAAACATCCCTCTGGAAACTATGAACTGTGATAAATGCCGACAGTTGCAGAGGGGCTTCAGGCCTTTTGTTCACAGGGTCGCTATGAGTAGTGCTAGACTCGAAGACAATCAACAATCAACCACAATGTTAAAAAATGAATAGGCTGAAAAGCATGCCTATGAAATATTTCTAAATACCTTCAGGATTTTACAGTGTCTTGATTTCATTTAAATATAATTTATTTCTAGTTTACCTGTAAATGATATTTTTTAAGAAAAATTAAGTCTCTTGTCATCTCGACTCAGAAAGAGCTGTATACTAGGTGGGTAACTATAATCATAAGAAGCATCAAATATGAAAGCCGGAGCTGATCATGTTATCAAGTACCATCAAGTTGGAACCGACCCATTGCTCACCCTCCAGTGGGTTTTCAGAGGCATTGAACTGCATAGGAAAGGCTGCCCATCTTTCCTCTGCAGAGCAGCTGGTGAATTCAAAGCACGTGCCTTCATGTTGTCAGTGCAGCTCCTTATCATTAGGCCACCAGAGTTCCTACTAAGAAACACTCTCTAGCCAGCAAGGAAAGATGCTGCCAACTCAAAGGCAGGTGGTTCAAGTCCACCAGCTGCCCAGAGGGAGAAAGATGGGCAGTCTTCTCACATGTGATTTACAGCCTCTGAAAACCTGGTGGAGGGCCAGCTATGAGTCAGGTTCTGACAAAAACAACCGTAACAATAAATATGTGTTTCTTTTACCAATCAACTGTACCCTTAAAATCTTTTAACAAGGCAAATAAAAGACATTTAATGTTGTTGCTGTTGTTGTTTAGAGGTTCTCTGATAATGCCACGCCTTGATAAACCTGTCTCAAATGACATCACCTTCTCAGCTCTGATCTACAAGTACTGAACAAAATAAGACCAAAACCAAAACAAAACAAAACAAAAAACCCACATAAAACTCTCATATTTGTGAAAAATTAAGGTAATATTTGTATCACTAATACAAGTTACTACAGGAAATTAAGGACTTAGAAGTACAGTTTTAATCTTCATTCTGTTTGAAGTCTGTGCAATGAATGAGTTTCATCATTTTCCAATAACAATAAAGCTGAGTAAGTATTTTGTTCAGGAAACTAGGCCTGACTCAGAGATGGAAGGAACCAGCCTATTGAGAACTGCTAGTGTCTGAAATACAGGTTCAATCAGAAGATGCTGACGGAGACAGGGGATTGTAAAAAAACCTTAAAATTCTTTACCAGTTGAAGGCACAAAGTTTTAAATACACCTCATTTCCCTTCAATATTCACAGCTTTTACTATAAAGTAAATATACTGCCAGCATAATTATTATGATAATTATCTTTAAACATATCATACTCACTTAAAGTTAACAAATGAACTGAAAGTGGAAGAAATGGGGTTGGTCTTTTTGTTTGTTTGGTTTTGGGTTTTTTTTCATTCTTTGAGGTCAAAAGTTGGATTAGAATTCTGAAGGTGCTAGAAATGCCTTCACAAGTTAATGGTCACAGCTGACTGGTTCGAGAGTGAACAGCAAACCTGGGGCTCTGCCACTCAGCTGTTTCCCAGCCTCTTGGAATTGTGAACAGAGACACAGACGCGAGCTGTTGAATAGCTGGGTCAATTTGCCAGCTGTACAGTGGAAGGGAACTTCCTCAAATTGCTTCAGTTCTTGGTCGTTAACCTCTTACTTTGTTTCAGCAATATTTCCTGGAATTTTTCCAATCAGCAATCTCTTTGCTTCTTAAATTGCTTTCTGGTAACTCCAACTAAAAGAATATTAAAATTACACCCCCTTCCATAGGCCTATTTTATATATTGCATTTTAATTAATCTCCTTTCCTCTAAATCACTGTTAAAAACTTTCAGTGTTCTCTACTACTGAGAAAAGAAAATTTTCCAATATTCTATTATTCACCTTATGACATATACATGGGTTTTTAAATCGAGGTCTATCTAGTTATTGTCATGCAAATAGAATATCCTGTTATTTTTTCTTACCTAAGCCACTGCTAAAAATGATAATAAAAATATAATAAAGATAATTCTAGTGATAGCTTGGCTTGACAATTATTAGACATGAAAATTTGTACCAACTTTCGAAACTGTCTAAACATGGAGAGCTCTGCAGACCATGTCTGCAGTCTGTTGCTTTGCTAATCTGAAGGCCACACATCTCTGCTGGTTCAATCCACTAGTGTCTTCAAGGGAGAAAGATTTGAGCAATCTCCTCCTGTCTGACTCAGAGCCCAGAAAGCCTGAAGTGGGGGTGGCTGCGGGGGGGCGGGGGGTGTCAGCTATGAGTTGGCAGCCACTTGACAGGAACCGAACTTTAACAACTCAAGATTACGGTGATGATAACAATATCATGCTCTCAGGGTTATAATGAAGACTTTAAAACCAAATATACTAAATAGGTACACCACCTAGCACCTGGATCATAAGAATGTTTTGATAAAAGACAGCCATTTGGATTACACACAGATATAAAACTATACTTCTAGCTCAGAATTCTGCTTGAGAGTTATGCTGCTGACCCAAAGGCACGCAGTTCGAATTCACCAGTCACTCCGAGGGAGAAAGATGGACAATCTCCTCTCTCATGATCTGCTGTATAATAATAATACAACAACAATCGATGAGACTTAAACTTTTTTTTAAACTTCCAATAAGAGTGACCAACACAGTGCCTGTAACACTGGGCTCAAGCATGTGGGCGATCATGAGGCTGACATAGGAGGGGGCCAAGTTCACAGCTTTTTTTTACACGGTCGCTATGAGCCATAGTTGACTCACTGGTGCATAACATCAACAGGGTTTCTGGAATATACCACACTGGTTCAGACTTCCGCAGGCCTGTTCAGACTAGTCCACTGAGGGGAACACCTACGTGACACCCTGGCAAGTGGCTACTCCTACTGTGGAGGCTACTCCTCTTTGGACCCTCTGTGGAAGGTCATTTATTTTATGAAAGGTCAACATAAATAAATGGCCATTCCCTGCTTTGGTGCTCCAACTGTACCCATTTGAATTCTGGCATCAAAGCACCGACACCTGTAGTTTTCAGGTATTTTGCACATTTTCCCAATGGAAGCACATAGGCATCTCACTGCTTTTGGAGTTAATACATAAACACACTCTCAGAGCTGATTCTTCAATGAGTTTCTGAGGTTGCAGTTCTCTTGAGAGGAGATTTTCCGACTTTCTCCAGGTCTGGCACATATGACAAGCCTTTAAGACAAACTTTTTGGGTAAATGAGGATAAGTGATAGAAAAAAAAGATGAATTAAGAAATTCAGGAACACAAATAAAAGTTTAGAATTTGTTCTAGATCTGCATACACAAAGCTCAGTGTTTTCACAAGACCCACAATGATGCCAAACACACTAACTTCTCATAACTGCAATTTTACCTCTAAGAAAACATCTTTAGTACAACTTCCTTGAAGTTGTCAAGTATGTGGCAAAACTAGCAACTCATTCCAAACAGAGCTGGGTCAAGTGTTCTCCGTTATGACTGTTGTCATTCAAAAGGCAATCTGGGAGCCTGAAATGCTTCGCAGTCTAATTCAAACATGGTACATAACAACTTTGTGTTATAACCAGAAAATGGATGTTGTTGTTGTTATGTGCCGTCGAGTTGCCTGCGACTCATAGCGACCCTATGTACAACAGCCCTAAACTCCGCTCTGTCCTGTGCCAATCGCACTGTCTCTGACACTCCCATCCCAATTATCCCAGTCACTGAATCAATCCATCTCATAGAGGGCCTTCCTCTCTTGTGCCGTCCCTCCACCCTCCCAAGCATGATGTCCCTCTCTAAGGACCGGTCTCTCCTCACAACATGTCCAAAGTAAGTTAGACGGAGCCTCAGAATCCTTGCCTCCAAAGAGCCACCCGGTTTAACCCTCTCCAGGACAAATCTGTTTGTTTTCCTAGCAGTCCATGGTATTCTCAATACTCTTCTCCAGCACCACAGCTCAAAGGCATCAGTTCTCCTTCTATCCTCCTTGGTCATTGTCCAACTCTCTGATGCATAACAGGTGATTGCGAAGACCATGGCCTGCATCAGATGCACCTTAGTCTCCAGAGAGACACCACTGCTCTTCAGCACTTTGGAGAGGTCCCTAACAGCAGACTTTCCCATGACAATGCGCCTTTTAATTTCCTGGCTGCTGGTGCCAAGACTGTTGACTATGGAGCCAAGCAAACTAAAGCTGTGTACAATCTCAATCTCTTCACCATCCATCCTGATGCTGCCAATTGGTCCAGTATAACCAGAAAATGAGACTACTGTGTGTAGTGATTTGTGATCATCTCTTTAATTACAGGGAAAGTTACGCAACTTTAATAACTTTGCACATACCTCCCCTAATATGTAATGGAACTCCTTCCTCCCCTAAGATAGCATAGATCCAAAATCGTAATTTAAAAGTAGGAAACAATAGTTACATGTGCAGGAAATTTGATGGCAGTGAGTTTTGTTTAGTTTTTATTATAAATACAACTCAGATAAAAGAAGCACTAATCAAATCGCTCACAAGTTTAACTAAGGCGCCGGCATGACCATGCCCCTCTCTGAAGATTCTAGGCAAGAAATCTTGTCACAATTTCCTGGTTTCTTATGTAAAGGAATTTTGAATCATAGAGGATAAAAATGCTCATGGAAAGTTTTTGTCAGCAAACTTGTCTTTAAAAAGTGTTTACAGCAATGTAAGAGTGACATTAGAACACATACATATGTGGATTAGAACATGAAAACTAATGTTTGTTGTTTTTTCTAAAAAATTATTCCAGACCACTCTAGCAAATTAATTAACTGAAAAACCAAACAACAAAATAAAATGATTCGTATATAAACCTAATTCATTAATCATAGGAAAATCTAGCATAACCAAATCAAATTCAGCAACTTCAGGACCCGATCTTAAAAAAAAAATGTTCTTAGAATTTATAATCAGCATTGTTATGTAAGATATTTTTTAGGAAAGACTGTTATAGACCTAAATAAAATTGATTTAATTTATCTTTCAAGATTCAGCCTAGTCAACTTTTTTAAAAGGAAGGGGGAAAAACAAGTGAATGAATGCTTATACACCCTTGTGGTGTGTGTGTGCCTTTGTATTTAAAGTTGGTTGTTACTATTATTTTAGAGGATCATTCTTCTAAATGGTGCAGCACTCTTTTGTCAATATGCTGTACTGTGGTGACCTGGGGTTGCTGTGATGCTGAACCTTGTGCCACTGGGGTGTCAAATGCCATAATGGTTACCCACGGTGGACAGTGTTTGGTGGAGCTCCCAGTTTAAGGCAGGTTTGGAAGCAGGAGTGGCATCCACTTCCCAAACAACATGCCTTTGGAAACTCTATTAACTTTGATAAATGTCAATAGTTATAGAAAGGCTTCAGGTCTTTTATTCATAGGGTCACTATGAGTCGTGCTCCACTCAAAGGCAAGCAACAACAACAAATATTCTACTACTAAAACAAATTAAAAATCTCAAACTCATTGCCTTGGAGCAAGAATCCAATCAGAGCTGCCCTTACAGAAAGTTTTTGAGTCTGTAAATTGCCCATCATTTTCCTTCGGAGCTGCTGGCGAATGTGAACCCCCCCCCCTCCCCGAGAGGTACCTTCTTTGTATTAGCCAAATAACTCCTTCTTCTAGCATAAATATCAGAATTCCCAATTCCATGTCCCGTAAATAATTTTTTTTACTTTCTAATGAAATTCACTCAGAGTAAAATACATAATTTTGCATTTAAGATTTTTACTTTTGGTGAACTGGAGTAATGAATAAAAATGACACCAGTCATAAGTGATTAAGCAGAATTTTTTTTTCTTCGAAAGTTGCTTTGAAGCAGGTAGACAAATACTACCTTGTGAAACTATGTGGAAAATTGGAAAGGGAAAACAAAAAATTTAAGGAGTTGGGCATTACTTGGAATACATGTTGGAATGGGATTCCTAGAAGGTTCCTTTGATACATCTTAAATATTCTAATGTCTGTGGTCTCCATGCTTCCAGTCATCAACATTGTATGATCCCTGCCACAAAGAAGGGGATTCTAAGCTATGAAAGCAGAAGTTTAATAAAAGCACCAAGAGATTGAAATACCTCAATGTTTATTAGAAGCCAAGAAGAAATGAGATAATGATGAAAGTTAGGCATCTATTATAAAGAGCTCTTCATATTCCTGGCTGAGCAACAAAACATACCAAAACCTTCATTTCACATTCTGAAATATTTAAAAACCATAGAGTAAGAAGACTAGATTGTCAAATATCCATCTGATAAAGACAGCAGTGTTGTAGGTTACCTTTTTAAAAATTAAGCAAACCGTTTCTCTTCTAAAGATACTGGACTTCAGTTCCACAGACAGCAACTGAAACACTCAAACTCATTACTGTAGAGTTGGACCTGACTGACAGCTGACCACTCAATGGGGTTTTGGGAGGCTATAAATCACATAGAAGGAGACTGCCCATCTTTCTCTCTTGGAGGTACTGGTGGATTCCAACCACGCAGACAAGAGGAAAGAAGGGGGTGGGGGAGGGGGAGTCTCTTCATCTGATTATTAAGGTTCTGATCTTACAATATGTTATAGTGATATGAACTGACTGTTGCTTTATAAAGAATAGGGTCTCGCCAAATTTCAATTATGGTCCCTTTTTCACTTCCACTAAGTATTCAACAAATAAAAAACAGTAGGGAGGGATCTAGAGAGGATAAAACTAGGCTGCTCCTTGGAGAAAAGGATTTTGAAGCTTTGTCTCACCTACTTTGGGCATGTGGTCAGGAGGGACCAGTCTTTGGAGAGGGACAACAGGCTTGGATGGGTGGAAGCACAGCACAGGAGAGAAAAACTCAGATAAGATGGACTGACACAGTAACTAGGATAATGGGAGTAGGTGTGTCAAGAGTCAGTGAGACTGGCTCAGGACAGGGCAGAGTTCAGAGCATTGTATACAGGGACACTATGAGTCACTGGCGACTCGATGGCACATGACAACAACAACATGGCGCGGAAGTAAAATTTTCTACTACATTTTTACTTCCTCTCTTTGCTTTTCACAGGAAATAATGGGCACTTATTTTACTACGTTCAGTGCATACACAGACAAAAACAATCTCAGAAAAATAGTACCTCACACAGATGATAAATAATGATTCTGGCTTATATAATAAAGAACTGCTGTATTTGAAAGGTAATGCGGGTCAAATGCCCCTGAAGTATACAAGCTTGATACCTAGAGGCTGATGTCAAAACTTTCCTTGGCATTTCCTCAAGATTACAAACAGTTGTTCATGATGTGACTTTCCCAGTCCCTAATCTATGTGAACGTGTTCCTACTGAATAAATCTGAGGCAGAAGAACCATGACACAAAGTTGGATGTAAGAGAAGAATGCTTGAACCCCCTCTCTGAATGCACTCCCTCGCCTTCACAACAGGCAAACCTTCCCAGCAAAAGCAACAGACAAAATTTTGGTTGAAAGAGACACAGCAGAGTGTGAAATAACAGTGCATGTCATCAGGTCCTCGGAGTTTTAATTTTCATCATTGGCTGCTGAAACACACTTCCACTTCTGTATTTAAAAAAAAGAAAGAAAGAAAAGAAAAAAAAAAGGAAATAAAACATACATCATCTGCATGCAGCACAGGGACAAACCTGATCAATCTACTTTCCACACTCGAGCAGGAAAACCATGGTGGCCTGAATGCATTTTAGGCTGTTTCATTCCTTGATTCTGACTGATATTCGACCGTACTGGGCATTCAGAGGAAGACACAGTGATTTTTTTTGCAAGATACTGTCAGTGTCATTTCATCTACTGGAAAAGTTTTCAACCAGAGGCTTTCTGATTGATCTGTCTGTGGTGCGTGTTGAGGTAAAAAGGAAAAGTTTGAAAAGATAAGCACTTAGAAGTGTTGAGTGGCAGATACAAATAGCAAGGTGAGTGGATTTCAAAAGCTGCTTCTCTGCTGCCTGCATGGGAACGTGCTACGGGCATGTCTTTCTCGCACCAAAACAACAGTCAATGGGTGCAATGCAGCTATGTCCAACTCACTTGTTACAATGCTAAACATGCTCTTGAAACTCCACTTTCTGTAAGAGATGAAAGTCTTCACACAGAGATGAAATGAACAGTACAAAAGCATACACTGTGGTGGGACTCAGAGGGAATTTAGAGCTGATAAAACAGGTGAAAAATACGCTAACAGGACTTGATTACTAATGATACCACAACAGCACTAATGTGCTTGAAATTCTTAGCATGCCCTGGTTCACCAGCAATGGCATCTTTACCATAATGAAGCAGAGGACAGACATATATTAACTTATCAATGAACACGTATGACAAGGGCAAATGCCATTAAATGTTAAAAAGCAAACACACATAAAACAACAACAACAAAAGAAATCTGTTACATCTAGCAATCCTACCCAGCGCTTACTATATGGACTTTCAATAGAATCTAACAGATTTCATAGCAAGAAACTGTGCTGCAATCCTGAAGGCACATGGTTCAAGTCCATTAGCTGTTCCATGGGAAAAGAATGGCCACTCTTCTCCTGTGCAATTAACTGTCTCTGAAAACACACTGGAGGGTCAGCTATGGGTAGGTTCCAAGTTGAGGGTATACTACTACAACAACAAGAAGAAGACTGACAAGGAAGATTCACGTCTAACAATTTTCCGATGAAAACCTGATAGGCCACAGAGAATAATGTCCAATGCAGTGCTAGAAGATGGGCTTCCTGGGTTGGAAAGGCCACCATGAGGTAAAACCAACATGATGGCCATTAGTTGAAGGTGACTTGATAGTAATTAACAGTAGCAGCAAGTAATAAAAAATAATTATTATGCTTAGTGAAGAGATTGAGATTGTTCACAGCTTCAGTTTGCTCGGCTCCACGGTCAACACTCTTGGCACCAGTAGCCAGGAAATCAAAAGATGTATTGCGATGGGAAAGTCTGCAGTTAGGGACCTCTCTAAAGTACTCAAGAGCAACGGTGTCTCTCTGGAGACTAAGGTCGGCCTGATACAGGCCATGGTTTTTGCAATCACTTGTTATGCATCAGAGAGTTAGACAATGACTAGGGAGGATAGAAGGAGAATTGACGCCTTTGAGCTGTGGTGCTGGAGAAGAGTACTGAATGTACCATGGACTGCCAAGAAAACAAATAGATTCATCCCAGAGAGGGTTAAACCAGGCTGCTTCTTGGAGGCAAGGATTCTGGGGCTTCGCCTGACATACTTTGGACATGTTGTAAGGAGAGACAGGTCTTTGGAGAGGGACATCATGCTGGGCAGAGTAGAGGGACAGCGCAGGAGGGGAAGACCCTTTATGAGGTGGATTGATTCAGTGACTGGGGTAATCGGGATGGGTGTGTCGGAGGCAGTGAGATTGGCACAGGATAGAGCAGGGTTTAGGGCTGTTGTACATAGGGTCGCTATGAATCGCAAGCGACTCGATGGTACATATCGACAACAACAACATTATGCTTATCTATTTGCTACTAAGGTCTTGAATAAGTGCCAATGGCTTGAGCCCAACTGCTACACTAAGAGTGGTATGAAGTCCCCCAGTAACACTGTGGAAGAAAATATATGGCTAGACACTTCCATTAAAATTACAGACAAGAAAATCCTACAGAAAAGTTCTTCCCCGCAATGCCTGGGATAGTTATGGGTTAGAACTGACAACAACAAACAATCATTTAAGAGTTCAAATCATTACACAATTAATATTAATGACCCTCTCTCCCTTCTTGCTACTGGCAGACTACATTATTGCATTATGTTGATGTTGGGCTTTGTCAAGAGTCCCCTGCTCTGGTCACTGGCATGTTAGTAGGTGTGTGACCAAGGCAAATGCTTAAAATGTGTTTGTACTATGGGGCTCGCTCTTTTGAAGAACACCATCCCCATGAGAAGAGATGTGTTTATTATATAAGGAAGATAAAGCAAATGTAAAGCTGAGGTAGGTTCAACATGCAGTTTAGTTTCAAGCCCAATCTAGCCCCACCCAACACACAGATGCAAGACGACGAACAATGACCACTGTTTTAAGTCACTAAATTATGGAATGTTTTGTGTATCACTGTGGTAACAGCTGAGACAGCAATAAGAATAATGATGTAAAACATCATCATAATAGCTATATATTTTATTTGCTTTATGGTAGAACAAAATATAGAATTCAGTATTGTTGAAAGACTACTGTATGGTTCTATAGTAGCAAACTTTTAGATTTAATTCTCCAAACATTCTACACAAACATCTGTGTTGTTGTTGATTGCTTTCAAGTAGAACACAACTCATAGCAACCTTATGAACAAAAGGCCTGAAGCCTTTCTAAAACTGTTGTGGTTTTTCAAAGTTTATAGAGTTACCAGACACATGTTGTTTAGGACAGTGGATGCCACAGATTATAGACATAATTTGAATACTTTAACATATAATATGTTGTTGTTGTTAGGTGTCATCAAGTCAAGTATGACTCATGGTGTCTTTATGAATACTACTCATGATGACTCTATGCACAAAAAGATCTGAAAGAGTCCTGTCCTGTGCCAACCTGACACTTGCTGACACACAAGAGTCCATTGCAGATATCACCTTGCCAATCCACCTGGTTGAGGGTCTTCCTCTCCTTCGTTGGCCCTCCACCCTTCCCAACATCATATCCCTCTACAAAGAATAGCACCTCCAAGCAATATGCCCAAAATACTTTAGGCAAAGCCTCTTAATTCTTCCCTCTAAAGAGCACTCTGGCTAAAAGTGCTCGAAGACATATCTATTTGTTTTCTTGGCCATCCATGGAATGTTCAGTGCTTTTTTCCAACTCCACAGCTCAAAGGCATCAATTCTTATTCTGTCATGGGTATTCACTGTTCAGGTCTCGGATACAGAGCTAGTAATAGGAAAGACCATGGCCTGAATCAGACGCACCTTAGTCCTCAAACTGATGTGTTTTGAATATACATAGTTGTTATACACACACACACACACACACACACACACACACACACACACACACACACATTATTTATGATGTACCTCTGTGTCAGAATTGACTGGTAGCTGACCCTCCAGTGGATTTTCCAAGGCTGTAAATTGCAAAAGAGGAGACTGCCTATCTTTCTCATGAGAAGCTGGTGGATTTGAACTATTTGCCTTTACCCAATGGACCATCAGAGCTTATATTATGTGTCTGTGTGTGTATTATATTACATTGTAATGTTTCAGGCCATACTATAAAAGGTACTTCTTACTCATTTGACTCCTGAAACAATTCTTCAAACAGTTCCTGTAACGTAAATGTTATTCCCATTTGCTAATATAATGTAAATATTACTCCCATTCACTCAAGAGGAAATCCAGGCTCACAGACATTAGGTGATGATTTTTATAGATTATTCTGTATTAAAGCTATTAGGCTGTGGTTCTGCTTCTCAAGGAGATGCTTCTTTAATACAATATATCAGTAATTTTTTTTCTATTTAAAAATGTTTAAAGGGGAACAAGGAGACTCCACGGAGGAGCTCTAATGTCTTTTTCACTTTTGTTGCTCTGTAGGGACTCATCTAGCACTGAAATAGCTCTCCCATTCCCACCCCCAGATGGTCCACTTGACAAGGCAACGCCTCTGGGGACGATGTAAGCTCTCTTCTTGCACAGGAGAAGTACAGCCTAGAAAATTCCTAAGACAGCCATGAGTTTTAACTCAAGAGGGTTCTTTTAAAAATAAAACAAAAACCAAATAAAAAAAAACCTTCCTTTCTCTGTATCGAGGATTAGTAAGACAATTCAGTCTTGATAAGGACTGCACATAAGAACACTTGCAGGCTTTTTTCCAAATGTACTTAACCCAAAAGTGGACATGAAAAGCAAGCACTTAATTATCAGTTTTCTTTTCTTAATTCTGATCCTTATGTATATTATTCTGCTTAAATTAAGTACTTATATTTTTAAGATTGCTTTCTTTGATGGAGCTTTTTAAAAATATCGACACAGGGTTTCAGTCCTCCCAACCACTATATTATTGTTACCATTTCCAGTGCTCATGGAGGCTATCATCAGACATTTTTCCTCGTACCTCAGGATTGTCAGATACCTCTTTATGTTACTGTTGTCTCTTAAAATTAGAGGGTCTGAGAAAGAGGAAGACCCTCAATGAGATGGACTGTCACTGAAAACTACCCCAGTAGGCTTGGACAGTGAGGTGTGCCAGGATAAAGCCAGGTTCTGATCTGTTGTTGTTCTTAGGGTCACTAGGATGGCACCTGCAAATAGATTTCTCTATTTTTTT
>NW_006399905.1:1680992-1696215 GCF_000299155.1 Elephantulus edwardii | reverse complement strand
ACCTCTGGAATTGTAGTTGCAGCTCCTTGCCACTAGGCCACAGATTTCTCTATTTTAAAGGACAGCTAACATGGCACGGAGCAAAAATCTGTCAAAACTTTAAAAATGCATTACAACCATAACAAACTAAAAGACGAATAGGAAACGAATAGGAATAGATGTGGTCTTGGGAAATAATAAGTGGAAATTATAATATATATATGATACACACACACACACACGTAACTCCTGCATAAGTAACAGGATGATGCCATTTCTACAGTCAATAATATTAGACTTGCAACTAAAAACATCAGGTCACCTTGGGAAAGCTAGTATATAACATGAAAGAAATTGACATATAAGGAGACATAGTGTAAATTATAGACTTCAGGAATAGGAGCATCAATATCAATATGCAGGCAAATTGCTAATCCAGGAATTAAAGGGTACAGAGGAGAAGCGTATAAGGACACTTTCTATACTTTCTACCCAAGGTTTCTGTAATCTGAAAACTAACAGTAAGTTTCAGTAAAAAAAGCGTGCTTATTTTCTTTCAGAAACATTATGTCATTATAATGCTAGCAGGATTAAGGACAATTTCATAGTACCACAGAGTACACCAATCCAGAACAGCCTATGTCTATTAAGGCCATTTTAATACTGAGCAACCCCGTGTGCTACAGAGTAGAACCACCTCACAGGGTTGACTAAGCTGTGATCTTTACACAAGGAGGTTACTGGGACTTTCTTTCATTAAGTCATCAGGTGGGGGTCTAACAAGGAAACTGACTGCCCTCATGTAGGAACTGGCTCATCACTAATATTCCAGCAGGTCCCCAAGGCTGTACACAGCACACAAAGAAACTGTCCATCTTTCTCCTACAGAGCAGCTCATGGATTTAATTCAGCAGAGGGGAGGCCTTTGTGTTAGCAGCACAACTACCTAAAGACTAGAGTTGGCCAGTAGGTGGGGCTTATCCTTTAGATAAGCAGTCAATCAATCGCAATTCACACCAACCAGGAATCTCACATCATGGAATACTCAATGTGTTATCAACGTTTCCATTTTAAATTATTTGATTAAGGAACCCAAATGAGGCCCATGTAAGTCAACACATTTTAATGGATCACTCAGAATTTTCTAATCCAAAGCAACAATTCTACATGTAGCCATATTCTCAATGTCTTTATTGAAGAGTGGGCCAGCACCCTGGATCTATCTGCAAGCTTGTCCCTCACTGTCCCAGATTTTAGGCACATTCACAAGTTGATGCTAACTCACAGGGATCCTCTTTGGGATTTCTGGAGCTGTTCCTCTTTCTCCTTTGGAAGTGCTGGGGACCTGAACTGCCAGGGACAACAGCCTTTGGGTTAGGGAGGCCATTATTCACTATGGACTGCATTAGACATTAGCTAAAAGATGGATTTATTTGAGAGTGTTTCATTATACTGCTTTCTTGAATTCTGTAATGTTTAAAGTTTTCCATAATAAAAAAAAACTGAGAAATTGAGATAATTCTAAACTGCTATACTGATTATGGATAAAATGGTTTGTTGCATTTTAAAGACGACTGCAGCATTTGCTGCTTTTGTTAGGTACTGTTCAACTACAACTCTTTGTGACTCTGTGAGCAACATAAAACTTGGCCTTGTGTATTATATCAATCATGTGTCTGCTCCTCCCTATTACCTTCATTATGATACACCACATCCGAAACTTCATGTTACTTTATTTATACAGCACACAACACGAACAATGATATAGATATTTCAGGTTGTATCACCAAATAAAAAGCTATGGTTCTAAATTTAAACACTATCACATCTAGAAAATTTCATGCATATATAAAATATCCAGTCAGTATCCCCATTTTCCCGATAGTATTGATATACAGAGATGTACTTACCTGTGGGCATTTTATACGCATTACAGAGTCATTTAAATTAAATGCCAATAATATACTATGACAGGTTTGGAAGCAGGATTGGCATCCACTTCCTAAACAACATGCCTCTGGAAACTCTATGAACTTTGATAAATGTCAATAGTTGTAGAGGGGCTTCAGGTCTTTTGTTCCTAGGTTCGCTGTGAGTCGTGCTCGACTCGAAGGAAAGCAACAATATCTAATTCAATTTATGGGTTCTCCAACTCTTTTTTCCACGTTTTTGGTTAAATAAATTGGATTCTTAGTCCAATGGTGTTTCCCCACAATCTAAATTTTGATGACTGTGATTCTGAAAGGACGCCACAATGGGTGCTCAAATGCTAACAGAAAAGGTTGGTGGTTCATAGAGATTCAAAACAGGTGCCTTCACAGAAGGAAAACCTGGCAATTCCGTTCCCGACAGACCACAGTCTGGAAATCACTGGGAGCAGTGTGATGCTGGCATGTGGGGTTGCAAGGCGTGGAAACCAACTCGCTGGCACCTGACAACATCGTCTCTGTAATGCCACGTTTAACATGCTCCTCTGCCCTCCCATTTCCTACAACCTGACAGCTCTACAAGCTCAAGCAGACTCACGCTCAGTTTTTTTGGCAAGACTAGTTCATAAATGATGTTGTGTATTCCCATCAGGAAGCACGTAATAGATTCTGTTAGTCATTGATGATCACTGCCTAGATCTACTGTTTCAATACAAGGTGCAAAGCGTTGAAGCCGTTTCAATTTGCCAGGTTCTGAGGGAGAACACGGAAATAGACTCCGCCTGTGAAGATTTTACAGCTTCGAAACCTAAGAGATGATCAACGTGAGCTGGAATCGACTTGGTAGTGGGGGATGTGTTTTTTTACTTTTCTCCTCCCACCTTTCCCTTCATTTATTACTTGGAATAATTCAGGAGAAATACCTTCAAGCTCTATATAATAAGACTCACTGAGTCCAAACCAGATCACAGCTGACCGTCCAGAGTTTCTCAGGTTGTAAATTGCATGGGAGGAGACTGTCCTTCATACTGTCGGGGAGCCTCTGATGCACCTGAACTGCCACAGGGACAGGGCCTTTGGGGAAGCAGCACAGCTCTCCAGACCACACCTCTAGAGCTTCCTTCACCCTCTAGAGGGTTTGTAATGCAATCTTTACAGAAAAAGCAAAGCAGACACTTGATTTCCCCCTTAATTTAAAAAGTATTCAAAGTGATCATCATGGTATTTCCCTCACTATAATTATTGTTGTTGTTGCCATTAAGTGTTGTCGAGTCAAGTATGATCTGTAGCGACCCTATAAACAAAAGACCTGAACCCTGTTCTATAACTACGATAATTTCTCTATGTTCATAGAGTTTCCAGAGGCATGTGGTTTAGGAAGAGGATGCCACTCCTACTTCCAAACCTGTATCAATCTGGGAGTTCCACTAAACACTATCCATGATGGGTAAGCATTATGGCATTTGACACACCAGTGGTTGAGCATTCAGCATCATAGCAACTCCAAGTTATCTCAGTACAGCAAACAGACAGACCACTGCTGCACCATTTAAAAGAATGTTCATTCCAAAATTATTAGCCTCGTCAAAAATCCAAGTTGCCCTCCAATGCTAATTTATTGCCTCTGAAAATCTGCTGGAGTTTCAGCTATGAGTGGGTTCTAAGCTTACGGTACAAAACAACAATAATTGCAGGGAGTTCTCTCTGGTGGAGTAGTCCCTAAGAGGTTGCACTACTAACCCAAAAGTGGTGCCTCTTTGGAAGTTCGAATCCACCAGAAGCCCCTTGGGACAAAGCTAGGCACAGTCTTCTCATGCTATTTACGTGCTCTGAAAACTCGCTGAAGGGTCAGCTATGAGTCAGTTCTGACTCAATGGCCACAGGACTGAGTTGAGTGAGTAATCTCTGATACATAAATAATATATGACAACTCTGAGCATTTTGTACACTTGTAGGAGACTTGAAATCAAAGAGAACTTTGAGGGTTCTTTCTCATCAGTATCAAACTAGACAGACCCTGGGACCACTTGCTGCCACTGATGGTCAACGTTTTCAGGTATTTTTAAAAAGATAAACCAAATATATATTTCAAATAACATATTTTGTGAGCATCTCAAATTCTTTCTGGCATAATAAAAATCTTGGTTCTCACTAACATTAACATATACTCATGTGCTGTATCTCAAAACACACACACCCCCATTCTGCATATGTATGTGTGGACCTAGCTTTAAGAGGCAATTCTAACACTATCATCAAATATGATACCGAGAAAATGTACAGGTTGTTGTTGTGTTGTTGTTGTCTTTAATCTTGGGATAAATCAGTCTTAAATTTACATCTTAATAGAATGTGAAATATCTCTTTCATGTGCAATTGGTTATGCCAACAACTGGGTATATAATGAATTTTATTAATATTTTGGGGGTATTATATACAACATACAATTTATTTTAAAATTGATGCAAAATATATGCCTATTACCAGATTTTAATCTACAAAACATTGTCCTCAGAAATATATCAGTAGTGTTTAAGCATACTTTTTCCTAACTGGATAGCACAGTCTGGCTCACAGAACTGCCCCGAATGGCTTTATCTCATTGGCTGTGAACTGTATGGTACAGAGGCCCAGAGGCCCAGGTCTAAGTCTTGAGGAGCTGCGGGTGGATTCAATCTGCCAGTTTCAGTTAGCATCTAAGTGCTTAATCACTATGCTACCAAAGTACCTTTTCAGCAGTATGGCACTTCTTTGTATGAGTGTTGCATAACTTATTAAGCCAGTTCCAGAGTGATAATAACTTGGTTGGTTCCAGTCTTTAGATACTACAGAGCTGCCAATACACAACCTTGTGTACATGACTTTTCATAACTTTTTTTTGTCAGCAATCCTGTCATATACTTTAAAGTCATTTATATATTCCTCCTTAGGTTAAAAAGTATCCAGAATTGTTCGAAAAGGGTGAGAAATCCAATGCATTCAGACAGAATTTTTCTATGCCTAAAATGAAAGGAACTAGCTACCTTTCTAGCAACAAAGACGTAACTTAATCAACCACAATTTATAATATGTTACCATATTCAACTTGAGCCAACAACAGATCCCCAGTTACTGCTTTTCTTCAATACCAACATAGATGAAAACCATTATTATTCCTAGGTTTGTTGTTATTATTATCAAATTGTTTCTACAACCGTTTCTCCTACTGTAAGTTAATGAAGCTTCATCTTGCAACTGAGCTCAGAATGCAAATACTGAGGGCATTAACATGAAATCAGGCAGCTGCATATACGAAAACTTCTTCACTTTAATGACACAGCATTTTAAAAGAATGGAATAAAACATCATAAACTGCAAAACACTTTCCATAAAAGTCTCAAAAGACTTCCAAACTGTTAAAACTCTAAAATGATGTTCAAGAAGGCAGTACTGTCAGATTTAAGTAGCGGTATGGTCTCTCTTAAATGAATGCTAGGTGATAAAAAATTAGAAGTCATATACAGCTGCTATTTTCCGAGAGATTAGCTGAGTGGCACAAAGAGTTAAAGACTCAGCTACTAGTGGACTCAGGAAAAGGTGGTGTTTTAAACCCACCCAGAGGTTCCTCACAAGATCTGCTCCCATAACGCCACAGCCTTTTGTATTCACTTTGGGGAAAACTCTCAGGAGTGGTTCTACTCCATAACACACAGGGTCACCATGAGTTCGAATCCACCTGGCATCATTTAAAAAGCTTTGTAAAACCCTATTTGTTTCCTAAGATACAACTTCAAAGAAAGCACACACTAAAACTATGCTAGTTTGTTTTATCTTTATTTAATTATAACCATTTTACAGACACCTCAGTTGCACTTTTTTTAAGTGTGTGGGGGTGGGGTGGTCAACAGTCATCACCAGAAAGTACAGAGCCCAATACAGGAGTGGCACATTGTTTGGAAGGGGGCTGTGTGGCTCCTTTTAGGGATGGCTTTGTGAAGATTAGAGCACTCCTCAGAGGCAATGAATGGGGAGCTCTGGGAGTTATTTATGGTGGCACACACCCACAACTACTGCATACCTCTCACCCATTGTAGGGCACAATAGAGCATCATTAACACATCCCAGTAAAAACTTTTCACTAGGGCTCTTTTCTCATCTACATGCAAAACCTCTTGTCAGCAGGAGGCCTATAGCTTTAGGAAGCCATAAAGTGAAGCTTGAACTCTGCAATGCTCAGCAGCAGGGTGTCTGCAGAGACATTCCCTTGGGAAGGGCAGATCTGATAGCATAGCTGTGTGGGTAAGACTTCACACCCCTTAAGCAACACATCTCTGGCATCTGTAGACAAAAGCATATTCTCTTTCATGCTTCAGAAAGGATTAACAGGCCCTTCCACATTTTCTTACTAAAGAATGTCATTATTATTATTGGGGACCATGTATAATTCTGCAATCTTCAAAAATCACTAGCAGCACAGTACGGTGTATAAAAACAGTCTAGTGCCTTCTACACTAGGTTCAACTTGGGCAGAGGAAAAGGTACTAGAATATTTATTGCCTGACTGAGAGATGCTAACAACCAAAGCAAAGTAAAACGGAGGCTGCCCTTCATACATGTCTAGAGTCATGTCTGGAGAAGAAACAGCTGGGAAGTTTTTAAAACCATGAATTCACCAAGGGGGGAGCAGGTACCAGTCTCTCTCCTCTCTCAATATAGTCCTACTTCTGAATGTGGCATTCTTTTAAAAGGATGTAAACGTGAAAATAAGGAGTCAGGTGGCATAGGTGATCAAGCACTGGACCATTAACCACATTGTCAGTGGTTCAAACCCACCAACTGCACTGCAGGATAAAGATGTGGCATCTGTTCTTAAAAAAGATTCACAGTCACAGAGACCTACGGGGCAGCTCTATGACAACTCTTATCTAGCTCACTGGTGCTAAGTCAGAATTACCTCATAGCTGAACTTCCAGTGGGTTTACAGGCCTATCTCCACGGGAGGAGACTGCTCATCTCTCTCCTATGAGACAACTAGTGGATTCAAACTGCCTTCCTTTGGGCTGGCAGTGCAACTCCTTACCCACTAGGCCATCAGCCACGGATGTGCTATAAACTGGAAACTCAAAGGCAGCAGGTGTGGTCCTGGGTGGGAATTGGTAGTCTTCCCATTCGCTTTCTTTCACTGGCTTCCTAAACTACTGATTTTCCATGAGGTACCAACCAGGGTGTATGGAGATATATCACAGTCTGATGATGGAGGAAAGAGAAGAGAGAGGCAATAAGTAAGATGCAAACCTATGAAGAAGAAAACAGACCAAAGCATTAACACAAGAAGAGATACAACCTCCTCCAGTTCTGATGTGGTTTGGGGAATAGAGAAATCCAGGCAGGGCTATCAGAAACCACTTTCCAAGGAGTAGAGTTAGGTTTTGTGCAACCAAAATATGTATTATCGTTGTGTATCATCAAGATGAAGCTCTGGTGGGTTTTTAAGAGAATGCAAATCACACAGGAGGAGACTGTCAATCTTAGCTGGTAGATTCGAACCACTGAGCTGCACAACTCCTTACCACTAAGGCAGCAGAGTTTGAACATGGATAAGGTGAAGCACACATAGTTTGCAAAACCTCTTTATGAACAAAAAAAAGGAAACTATAAAGAAAGTGCACCCGGTTAAAATAAGAAAGGGAGTCATCAAAATGACATTAACTGCTAGATTGAGGTTCTTCTAGTCTAAGGTCCCTATAGGCATTTCACAGAAATGGATGCAGATTATATTCTAGTTTCTCCTCCTTTCTGGAATACAACTAAAGGTCTCAGCAACTCCTTCTGCTCGGGCCTTAACAGTCAGGACCCCAGAAGCCTTCATTTCTGCACCACAGGCAGCAGGTCTCCCTGGCTGCTCAGTCACTCTGCTCGTCCTCCTCTCCAAGAAGCAGGGCTTTCCAGCTCTCCTCTTTCCCACATCTGCCCACCAGAATATGAGTTCTCATACCAAGGACACTGAAAATGAAGTTGTAGCTTCATCACTATCCATTCACGACAACTGCACAAACAGGTAGTCCATCTCAACACTCTTCAGTCTTGATTCAGAACAAATGTAAAAGAGGAAATTTTAGAAAGGCTTCCTAACAAACTGAACAGTAGAATAGTGTATATGGTGTATGTCCGTGAAACGAGACATTATGAGATTTGGACACTGTGTCAAGACCATCTAATACAAAGGTAGCCCCCAGAATAGAAACAAATCCCATTCCTAAATCTTTGAGTTGAATATAAATCACAACAATCAGGTAAGGTTAGTATCGGACATTGCTTAGTTAAGTATATTCTGATAAAATGAATAAAAATAGTAGAGATATTTCCAGATACACTAAAACATTTTCAACATAGTAACAGTAATAATAAAGTTTTAATGAGTACTGCAAAGTAGTGCACATTTGTTACTACAAATCATTGCTTGAATCTTCAAGTTTTAATACACGAGGCTATACAGAGTTGGACCTACAGGACATTAAAGTATAATGAACGCTATACAGTATATGACTGTATATGCTTCTTCCTGTCTCCTAATATGGAAGCGGGGTTACTGCTCTACATTCTCAGACTCTGGGTCAAGTGCTAAGGAATGCTAGCTTCACTGATAATCCCGTCATTGTTAACCTCAAAGGAAACCCAAGGTTACCAGACTGAGAACCGACCCCTTGTTTGCCCAGGGTGCTAACCTCAGAAAAAAATATCATATTCTTCTCCCTACTCCACTTTCATCATCATGTCTCAGTAATTCTCCAAAATCAAATCCTGCGAAATTTTATAAACTGAAGGCACCTGAAACTGGAGGTAAGTGTTGATGTATCAAATCAATCAGAAAGTAAGGGCATCCACCATCTTTTTATTTTTTAAATTATTTTGAGTGAAAGTTTATGAATCATAGTGCAATTCCATTCAATTATTCATAAGCATTGTGCTTTATAGCATTAATGAAAATTATTCAATGTCAGTAACTACATTTGTAAGCAAACCCTTATTATATGTTCTTATAGGCAATGTGAGGCATAAATGCTAGGGTCTCACAGAAGATTACACAATTAAACTGCTCTCTTCCTGAATTCTGGCCATTGTTCCCCCAATTCTACATGGAATCTAACAAAGAAAGTGTCCAGGGGGCTTCCTGGTTAAGAAGGAAGCAGAGGGGACTCCAGCTGCATTCTCCCACTCTATTTGTTCAATAAATATTTGACAGCCTGCTGGGTTTCAGGATTTGCACATTACTTAGTGCCACAATGCTCTCTGATAACAATCATTTGAAAATTCACTGGCTTTAGACACTTACTCTTAAATTCAAAGCATTTATTTGAAAAACTGTAACTCCATCTGATTGATCTGGACAGCCTATTACAAATGCACATGGGAGGGTGTAGGGGGAAAACAACCACTAACCAAAAGAGGTAACTTACTAAACATAGAATAACTTTACATACAAAGTTAATTACAGCCAACTTCAAAATGCACGTATTTGAAAGAGAAACACCGATTTTACGTTACTCAAGTAAAAATCAGGTTTCTAATTAGAGTATTTTTAGATTTTAAGGTTGTCACCTTTAGAGCAAGAGTTCAAACAAAGGTTCTTATGTTTAATGCATCAATAATTTTCAGAATAATCCCTGATAGTGATGCATGGAATTGTATTGACAAGCCCCTTCTCCAAGCAGACCCATTTTCACTTTTCAAAAGCAAACTCTCTTTTTCTGACTGCCTATCAAACAGACAAGCATGTAATTAAAACCGTTTTACTAATTCTCTTTTTAGTTTAGGTGCCACTGAAAAGCTGGTACTACTCTGTGTGAATAATGATTTCTATTATAGTCAAGCTGAATCTGAATTGTACAAAAGATAAGTTTTGCCACCAGGTCAGATGGAAATATCTGGATTTGCACATTACAAAAATATTTCCTGTTAGCATTTAAAATCCATTTGATATAAACATTTAGCATTCATAAGAAGATACCATTTTTAGTAGCATTTCTGTATATATACTCCAACTTTAAAGAACTAAAAAAACTAACAAATACATGACTGAAAAAAAATGTCAAGTAAAATTTGAAATAAAAGCCCCCAAAATAAGAAATTGCATGTTCCACTTGACTCTTCTATATACAGAGAAAGAGAGAGGCAGGGAAGAAGGAAGAGAGGAGAGGGGGAGGGAGGGAGGGAAAGGGAAAGGGAGAGACACTCTAATAAAAACAAAATAATGCCAACTAAAGAGAAATAAAACACAAATGTATTTTAAAATAGATTTCACTGTCATGTATTTCATGGTAAAAGTAATGTTGTTGTTTACTGCTGAGTTGAAACCGAGCCATAGCTGGGCCCCCAAGGGTTTTCAGAAGGAGTATAACTGCATGGGAGGAGAATGCCCATCTTTCTCCCAAGAAGCTGTTGTTGGATTAGAACTTCATGTCCACCTAGAAAAAGGTTACACAAAATCTGACAGCAAATATCTACAAACACATATTTTCTACTGAATGGTGTGGCATGGTCACAGAGATTTTTATTTTGGGTTTTGCTTCTTTTCAAAACTCTTCTAGTGATGACTGGAGCTCTGATGGCATAGTGCATAGGGTGTTGCTCTGAGAATCCAAAGCCAATGAATGCCTGTCCGGGAGTTCTAATCCACCAGTCAACCCCCAGAAGAAAAATGGACAGTCTCTTCCCATGCAACTTATGTTGTTGCTGTTACGTGCCGTCAAGTCGCTTGCCACTCATAGCAATCCTATACACAACAGCCCTAAACTCTGCTCTGTCCTGTGTCAATCACACTGCCTCTGGCACACCCATTCCGATTATCCCAATCACTGAATCAATCCACCTCATAGAGGGCCGTCCCCTCCTGCGCTGTCCCTCCACCCTACCAAACATGATGTCCCTCTCCAAGGACAGGTCTCTCCTCACAACATGTCCAAAGTAAGTTAGACGGAGCCTCAGAATCCTTGCCTCCAAGGAGGTGCCCGGTTTAACCCTCTCCAGGACAAATCTATTTGTTTTCCTAGCAGTCCATGGTACACTCAATACTCTTCTCCAGCACCACAGCTCAAAGGCATCAATTCTCCTTCTAGCCTCCTTGGCCATTGTCCAACTTTCTGATGCATAGAAGTGATAGCAAAGACCATGGCTTGTATCAGGTGTACCTTAGTCTCCAGAGAGACACCATTGCTCTTCAGTACTTTGGAGAGGTCCCTAACAGCAGATTTTCCCATGGCAATACATCTTTTAATGTCCTGGCTGCTGGTGCCAAGAGTGTTGACTGTGGAGCCAAGCAGACTAAAGCTGTGAACAATCTCAATCTCTTCACCATCCATCCTCTAAAAATCCACTAGAGGGTCAGTTATTATTAGTTCCACCTTGAGGACAATGAGTTGAACTGAGTTTGATGACCAATCGTTAAACTCATTTTATTGAGATATAATAATTGTTGTTGTTGTTGTTATGTGATTCACAGGTTGACACTATCTTATAGTATATTCATAGAGATCACTGCATCTATGGCCATAACCAGTTTTTGGTGTTTTTTCCCCCCTACTAGTTTATTTACAAAATTCAAATACAGATTTGAAGAAATTCTTTCAATTTCCCTCACCCGCCACCCATCAAATTGCACAACCCAATGATTAATCCCCCCTTCCCCCTGCACATCCACATCCCTCTGCTTCCAGCCTCTCCCACTCCTCCTGAATCCTTATACTCATTCTACAATAACGGTTTTATACAGTATTTATCTGTGTGGGACTGAGTTCACTCAGCATAACACTTTCCAGTCCCTCCCAAGATAGGTAATAATTTGCAGAGTTATTACTCCTGCATGCGGCATAGTATCCAATTGTGTGAATGTACCATAATTTCTTGATCCATTCATTTGTGGTTGGACATCTGGGCTTTTTCCATCTTCTTGTGATGGTGAATGATGCTGCTATGAACAGTGGTGTGCAAATCTCAGTTTATGCCTCAGTTCTTGTTTTCTCAGGATATTCCAAGTAGTGGAATAGCTGCGCCATATGTAATTTCTATGTTCAGCTTTTTGAGGAAGTGCCAAACTGCCTTCCAGAGTGGTTGCACCATTTTACAATCCCACCAACAATGTGTAAGAGTTCCTTTCTCGCCACATCCCCTACAACATCTATTACTTGCTGCCCTGTTAAACTTTGCCAAAGTTACTGTAGTGAGATGGTACCTTATTGTGGTTTTGATTTGCATCTCTCTTATTGCCAGCGATCTGGAGCATTTCTTCATGTGTCTGTTTTGCCATGCACAATCTAAAGATGATAACATTGATGCATGGGACCTTCTAAAGATTAAATCTCTATGCATATCAAACTTTTTCCAACAGGGAGAAAAGAAAACCTACAGACTGGGAACAAACATTTGGTAATACCATCTCAGACAAGAGTCTTATAACAAAAGGTTAAAGAATCCTCCTGGGTATCCACAAGAAAAAGACTGATACCCCAATTACGAAATGGGCAAAAGACACGGAAAGAATTTTCACAGAGGTCATAACCAGTTTTAAAACATTTTCAATACCCCAAAATTAAACCTTCTATCCCTTATGCATTACCACCCAGCGGCGTCATTCTCAATCCTATTGTTGTTGTATACCATGGAGTTGGAAATGACACACTGCTGATACTCCAGTGAGTTTTTAGAGGCTGTAAATCACATGGAAGGAGATGCCTCCTTTCTCCCGTGGTCCAGCTGCTGGATCTGAACTGCGTATCTTTGGATGGGAACACAATCCTCGGCAACCACTGTAGATTCGATATCTTGTTGTTGTTCTTGTTAAGTGCCGTGACTCACAGTGACCCTATGAAGGAAGAGTCCTCAATGCCTGGGTGTCTCTCATCCTCTCTCTTCAGGTTCATAGTGTTTCCCGAGGCAAGCTATTACGAAAGTGGATGCCACTCCTCCGTCCAAAGATTTGATATAAATGTGTATAGTATACAAGATAAATCCTTTATGATTGGCTTCTTCACCTTAGCATCATATTCTCACGGTTCACTAACGTTTTAGCACATATGAGCACTTTATTTTTATTTATCATTTACTAATACTTCAGTATATGGATATAGGGAAGTCTTCTGGGGGTCAGTGGTAAGGAGTTGCACCACCAATTCAAAGGCTAGAGGTTCAAAATCACCAGTCGCTCCATGGGAGAAAGATGGGCACTCCCCTCCTATGAAATTTACAAGCTCTGGGAAAAAAAATCCAAAAAATCCACAGCTGGAGTATCAGCTATGTGTTGGCTCCAACTTGACAGCACATAGCAACATACGTTATTGTTGTTGTTATATGCTGCTGAGTTTTTGTAACAAATGTACAATAGCTCTGAACTCTGCTCTGTCTGGAGCCAACTTCATTATGTCTGACACACCTCCCCCCATTATTCCAATTAGTGTGTCAATTGATCTTATTTGGGGTCTTCCTCTCTTGTGCTGTCCCTCAACCAAGCATAATGTTCTTCTCCAAGGATCAGTGCCTCCTAGCCAGGTCCCCAAAGTATAAATATACCATATTTTATGTTTACACTTATTGGTACATTTAGTTGTTTCCATATGACTAACTTTTTAATCAGTATTTTTTACCCAGTTTTATGTTCTCGGTTTATTTTAATCCTTGTTGTTATTTGCCATCAAGTCTCCTGCGACTCATAACGACTCTGTATACATTAGCTCTGAAAGCATCTCCTTCAAAGTAAAACAGTTTTCTTTCTGTTCTAGATTATGGATCAAAAGTATCAAATTCCCCTGAGAGTCCAGTTTTAGTATTTAGTATTTATTTAGTATAAATAATACTTTAAATGAGTATAAGTTTTCCTTTTTGTAAAATAGTATCTTTGTCTGTTGTCGTTGTTATGTGCACTTGAGTCACCTGCGACTCATAACGACCCTATGTACGACAGCCCTAAACTCTGCTCTGTCCTGTGCCACTGTCTGCGATACACCTACCCCCATTAGCCCAGTCACTGAATCAGTCCACCTCATGGAGGGCCTACCTCTCCTGCACTGTCCCGCCACCCTCCTAAGCATGACGTCTCTCTCCAAGAACCAGGCCCTCCTTACAACATGTCCAAAGTATGTTAGACAAAGCCCCAGAATCCTTGCCTCCAAGGAGCCGCCCAGTTAACCCTCTCCAGGATGAACCTGTTTGTTTGCTTAGCAGCCCATGGTACCCTCAATACTCTTCTCCAGCACCACAGCTCAAAGGCAGCAATTCTTCTATCTTCCCTAGTCATTGTCCAACTCTCTAATGCATAACAAGTGACTGCAAAGACCATGGCCTGTATCAGACGCACCTTAGTCTCCAGAGAGACATCATTGCTCTTCAGTACTTTTGAGAGGGCCTAACAGCAGACTTTCCCATCACAATATGTCTTTTAATTTCCTGGCTACTGGTGTCAAGAATGTTGACTGTGGAGCCAAGCAAACTGAAGCTGTGAACAATCTCAATCTCTTCACCACCTATCCTGATGCTGCCCATTGGTTCAGTGATGAGAACCTTTGTCTTCGTGATATTGAACCTCAATCCATATTGAAGGCTGCAGTCCTTGACCTTCTGCACGAAGCGCTTCAGGTCCTCCTGAATTTCAACAAGCAGGGTTGTGGGTTGTGTCATCTGTAGAATGCAGATTGTTGATAGATCTTCCACCAATCCTGATGCCACATTTCTCCTCATAGAGCCCAGCCTCCCAGATAATCTGTTCTGCATACAGGTTGAAAAGGTATGGAGACGCCCTTCCCAGTTTTGAACAATGCAGTGTTTCCTTGCTCTGTTCTGACGACTGCCTCTTGGTCCAAGCATAGGTTTTGTATTAGCACGATCAAGTGTTCTGGGATTCCCATTCTTTTCAGAGTCAGCCACAGTGTGTTATGATCTACACAGTCAAATGCCTTTGCATAATCAATGAAACACAAAGATTATATAATGAAAAGCAAAAGATTATTTACTTGCATAGAAACATTCTACCTAGAGTGTGACTGGTCTATGTTTCGGCAAGGAGGGGTGGGCAAACTCTAGCCTGTGAGTCAAATCTGGCCTCCAGCCCATTACTGTAAATGACGTTTTGCTGGACCACAGCCACACTCATTTGTCACATATCGTGCAGGATCCTGTCACGCGACCTCAGTAGAGCCGAGGGACTGTGACCGGCACAGCACAGCACAACTTCCCACACCTAAAATATTTACTATCTTGTATACCTGGATTTCACCTGATGGCATGCATAGGAATCAGATCGATTACATATGTGGAAAGAACCGCTGGAGAAGTTCAATATCGGCTGTGAA